>NC_136410.1:114603233-115025733 GCF_051521515.1 Lactuca serriola | reverse complement strand
TGTTTAACAAGGACATATGGATCACATAAGTAAACTGTCAAATTCTTCAAATCTGAATTCTTCTCTTTGGAGGCTAGTAGCTCCAGACCTTCTCGGTTATATGCCTAAGTCATTGGTGTCATAGAGTGGATGACCCTGCTTTTTCTACTATGTTTGTTTCATCTTCAGAAACTTCCATCATGTAAGGTGTATCTAGTTTTTGTTCCTTAGTAACCACCAAATTTCTACTTGTCACTTTCTATTGATGATTACCAAACGTAACATGGTGACTCTCATCAACAAGTTGCCTTACTAATACCAAGATTCTCCTCGGATTCAGAATGTATACATACTCCATACTCTAATTCATTCCCAAATTCATCTTAAGGACAACATGCCAACACCCATGATATTTAAGCTTTTACTATATGTTCGTTGAACCTTCCCACAATAGTGCCTAAAATTATACATCACAGTTATCGAAAGACTAGCATGAAATGATTCACTAGAGTTCATTATCTAGGATTGTATTGAGTTTTCAACAAATCAAATAAGAGATCATCATCGAAATTTGTTGCCACATTCAACCCATTCTCTCCTTTATCTTATAAGGGTTTTGGGTACTGATTTATCAACTGACAATTCCCTTTGTAATTCCAAAATGTAATATATTTCCCGTTCTTCAACTTACATCTCATCTTTCATTTTGATCTTCTTCTACCACCACATACTATTTTGGTTTTTCTTCATTTGTCTTTAGTACTTTGAAGACTACTAATGATTCTTCTACACCTTGTCTGCATACAACCTCACTAAGGATTAAATTGTAAACGCATTCAAATGTCATCTCAGCACATCCGAGTGGACTACTAATTTTCGTCATTGTACTAGACCAACTATCAGGCAAAGATGATAATAGTAGCAATGTCTGTACATCATCCTCGAATTCAAAGTCAATCGAAATCAACCTTGAGATGATTGAATTGAACTCATTAACATGATATATCACCGAGCTACCCTTTTTCATCTTTAAATTCACCAACCATCGGATGAAGAACACCTTATTCGTTGATGAGGGTTTTTCCTACATATTGGATAATGCTCTAATCGAACCGTAGGTATTCTTCTAATTAACAGTATTATAAGTTATGTTATTCGTCAATGATAATCCTTCTACACCAAGAGCCTGTCGATCCAATAGTTTCTAGTCCTCCTGCTTTCCCGCTTCAAGTTTCTTCTTGGTCAAGAGTTCATTTAACTTCTTCTGGTTGAGGTAATCTTCAATCGTCATTCTCCAGAACCCAAAATCACGACCTTCAAATTTGTCGATCTTAACCTTCCTGTCTTCATCCATAGCTTTTGGTTTAAGCACTTCAATAAATGATTCAACAATTCCACAATGTAATAAAAACAAAGACAACCAATTTATGCGGTTCACACAACCAAACAGATCGGCTACATGCACATCGAACACGAGATAAAGTTTATTTTTTTCTGTTGTAAACGGCTCTAGTATAATACATTAGGTTACAAAAATTCAAGGAATATAAATACTAGTTTTTTTTTTACCTAAAACTACAAATAAGGCTAAACCCATAATCTCTGATAAAAAATGGCCCGTGAAGAACTCTCCAGGCTCCGACAATAGGTGACTCACTATTGAGTTGGGCCTTTCTGTTGGGCTTTGGTGATTGGGCTGTTGACGGGCCATCCAAGAACAAGTATATGGACTAGAATATTTGGATGCACTTTAGTTAAGGCCCATGTGAGGGGTTTGGGCCCAATTTGGAAAATTAGGCCATAATTGGGCCTTGGTTGTTTATTTGGCTTTTGGGCCTTCAGAGTGTGAATTTAGGCCTTGGTCGTGGACCAAGCTAGGATAGGGGTAAAATGGTCCTTTTACTCCAAGTGTGGATTTATGGTTATGCATTGAAACCCAAATGGTTAATTGGGTTTTGTTTTGATGTTGACAATTCGGTGGTCTGTCAGCCAGCAGCTAGGGAATTATCTGCGGGACTTCAGCAGCGGGAGGTGAGTTTCCTCCTGGGTTGAACGGCTTGAAGGCACCAATGCCAGTCCGTGTAGTTTATATGTTCTTGATACAAACACAGAGTGTGGGTAGGGCCTGTATCTCATTATTACCTAAGTATAAATATCAATCAGATTGTTGGATTGTTATACTTGTTGTCTGTGTGATACCTGTATGTGTTGTTAGGAATGTATGTGTGGGCGAGGCCCGTATCTCATAGAGTGTGGGCGAGACCCGTATCTCATAGAGTGTGGGCGAGACCCGTATCATAGAGTATGGGCGAGGCACGTATCTCATAGAGTGTTGGCGAGGCCCGTATCTCATAGAGTGTGGGCAAGGCTAGTATCGAATTAGTACTTGAGTATGGTTAGTAGTATGTTTGGTAGGTGGTAATACTTATTGTCTGTGTGATACATGTATGTGTTTGTTTACGTATGTGAGTGTGGGCAGGGCCCATATCTCATTGTTATGTGAGTGTGGACGGGGCCCATATTGATGGTTTTGAGCATTCTAACACTTCCTAAGTGTACATGCAACCCTAATAAACCTTGGATCTATGTTTGTCTAAGATACATGCAAATAATTATTTTTCCAAGGTTCATATCCTAACTAGCATGGCATGGGGAACATGAATCAAATTAAGCTAGTAGAAATACTTACCTTGTAGTAGTAGTAGTTGATTGCTTGGAGTTTTAGAGCCTAGCACCAATAGTGTGGATGCCTCAAATGGAAATCACAAATCACCACAAACTTGGAACTTTGAGAGAATAGTCACTACTATCTTGAAATCGTCCCTCTTACTTTACTCACCTCAACTAGTATGATTTCAAGAACCAAAGCCTCCTTTATATAGTGTGGTGGATTAGGGTTACATCCATGTAAACCCTAATACCCATGTTTCTTCATTTCCATGAGATCCATGGGTTAAAGCTCCATGGAGTATCCAGACTTTCCATGCAAGCCTAGCCCATTCCAAATAAGCATTAGCCCACACTATATAAATATAGAAGCCCATATTTAATTAGTAATATCTTTGATCTCTAAATTAATCCTAGATTAATTATAGATCAATACTAATTAAATAATATGATCTTATATTAATATATTAGAACTTATAATATATTAATAAATCATAAATTGTACTATTCTCAAAAGATTATCCATAAATTGTTCGGGTGAAATGCAACCCAAATGGACCATGCCGGATCGGGTCAAGTACATACCAAATATAGTTATGGACTTAGACACTATATCCAACAGTCTCCCACTTGGATAAGTCTAATAACTATAGTTGCAAGTATGACTTCAGGAACCGATCAGCAATCGTAGCTCTTTAAACTCTGTTGAACTAGAACGTGCCATTTTAGATAAGTGATCATATAATCCTCTGTTCTAGATATCAGCCGGACAAATACATGCAACATGGTCTTACTTATTGTCCAACATTTGTTTCCCGATTTCCGATTTGTTTGACATAGAACTTAACTGAACACATCAATTTAGTTCTGACCAGGCTCGGTACATAGGTCAAGAAAAAATCATCGAGGGGCCCAGATATCGCTTCTAATCCTAGAAGGAACAGATAAACCTCGACTCATATGTTTGTTCTACCACTCATTGAATTATACACAAAGGTACGCTTTATAACATCGAGTTACCAATGCGTTTTCGTACAATCAATGCATAACCAACTCGTAAGTAACAAATCATATCTCTAGGTTTGAAGACTTATATGATATTACCGTCTCACGATCACTCAAGATAAAATTCCATGAAGTGATTCCAGTGAGCGTGGGTTGAGTCTAATGCTCAGAACTTATGAGCACTCATGATTGTTGTAGCCATGTCCAACACCTTAGACCTCTGCAACCAATCATGACAGTCTTGATTCATACCTACTTCCAACATATGACCGACTGTGGAGGTTTGAATAATATGATATACCAAACATAATTATTCTGGAAGTCAAAACATGCAAACAAAATATAGTAAACGATTGACAAGAGATAGCAACACTTTACTCATAAATAAAACACCTTTTATTCATCATCTAATGTCAATTACACTTTATAAATTTCATAACTTATATCATCCTTTAGCCCTATGCTCCGAGCATGCTGGAGATGCTTAACCCTACTCAGTCCCTTCGTGAGGGGATCTGCTGGGTTCTCATCCGATGATACCCTCTTTGCCACGAGGATTCCTTCTTCTATTTGATGTCTGATGAAGTGATATTTTCTGTCAATGTGTCTGGATCTCCCATGATCTCTTGGTTCCTTGGCTAAGGCAACCGCACTATTGCTGTCACAGAAAATCTCCATTGGCTCTTTTATAGTTGGTACAACTCCAAGGTCTCCGATGAAGTTCTTTTGCCATATAGCCTCCTTTGCTGCCTCGCTTGCTACTATATACTCTGATTCACAAGTGGAATCAACCACTGTCTCCTGCTTGGAACTCTTCCAAGTGATTGCTCCTCCGTTTAAGGTAAAGACTCAGCCCGACTGAGAGCGGAAATTATCCCTATCATTCTGGAAGCTAGCATCACTATACCCTACAACTCTCAAGTCATCACTCCCATCGAGGGTAAGGACCCAGTCCTTAGTCCTTCGCAGGTACTTGAGGATATTCTTTACCGCAGTCCAGTGTGCCTTGCCAGGGTTCCCCTAATACCTGCTAACCATGCTCAAAGCAAAGGCTACATCAGGTCGAGTACACGTCATAGCAAACATGATTGATCCTACAGCTGAAGCATAAGGTAGTCGACTCATTTCTACTATCTCAGCCTCAGTACTAGGGCTTTGTGTCTTACTCACTCTGGCATTACTCTGAATGGGTAACTCACCTTTCTTGGAGTTATGCATGTTGAATCTTTTCAACACTTTGTCCACATAGGTGCTTTGACTAAGTCCAATTAGTCTTTTACTCCTGTTTCTCAAAATCCTTATCCCTAGGATATAGGCAGCTTCACCAAGGTCCTTCATAGCGTAACACTTCCCAAGCCAGGACTTTACTTCCTGCAGGGTTGGGATGTCATTTCCTATGAGTAGTATGTCATCCACATACAGTACCAAAAAACTGACTATGCTCCCACTAGCCTTGATATAGACACAAGATTCATCTTCACTCCTTGAAAAGCCAAATTCCTTGACTTTCTCATCAAAGCAAAGATTCCATCTGCGATGTGCCTGTTTCAATCCATAAATGGATTTCTCGAGTTTACACACTCTATTGGGGTACTCTGTACTGACAAACCCCTCTGGTTGAACCATGTAAGCATCTTCAGCCAACTTTCCATTAAGGAAAGCGGTTTTGACATCCATTTGCCATATTTCATAGTCATGAAATGCAACAATGGCTAACAGAACCCTAATAGACTTTATCTTGGCCGCTGGTGAAAAGGTTTCATCATAATCAACTCCCGGAGTTTGAGAATAACCCTTTGCAACCAGTCGTGCCTTATAAGTGTGTACATTACCATCCATGTCGGTCTTCTTCTTGAAGATCCATTTGCACCCTACAGTCTTACGACCTGGTACATTCTCAACCAAGTTCCAAACTTGATTGTCATACATGGATTGTATCTCGCTATCCATAGCCTCTTTCCATTTCGCAGACTCGGGGCCTGCCATGGCTTCCGCGTAGCTGTTAGGTTCATCCAGACCTACTAGTGTCTCATCACTAATAAGTGTCTCACCTTCCGCAGTGATATGGAAGCCATAGTAATGCTCAGGTGCATTCCTAACTCTCGTGGAACGTCTCAGAGGTACAGACTCGTCAATTGGCTCAACAGGAGTTTCCTCCTCAAGTTGAGGGCTAGGGTTTGAAGTTCCTTCACCACTTGACTCTTGAAGTTCTTCAAGATCAATTTGCCTCCCACTGTCTCCTTGGCTTATAAACTCTCTCTCTCTCTCTCTCTCTCTCTCTCTCTCTCGAAAGACTCCTCTTCTTGCTACAAAGACCACATTATCACTGGGTCTGTAGAAGAGGTAACCAAAGGATCTTTGTGGGTAGCCGATGAAAATACACCTCTCGCTTCAGTGTTCTAGCTTTTCATGATTCTCGCGCCTCACAAAAGCCTCGCAACCCCAAATCTTGATGTGGTCTAGTTTGGGTACTTTACCAGTCCACATCTCATGAGGAGTTTTGGCAACTTTCTTTGTAGGGACTAGATTAAGGATATAGGTGGCAGTCTTTAAGGCATACCCCTAAAATGAGATTGGTAGCGAAGCTCGACTCATCATCGAACGAACCATATCCAACAAGGTTCGATTACGCCTCTCAGCTATACCATTCAACTGTGGTGTCCTGGGAGGTGTCAATTGTGAGACAATGCCACATTCCCTAAGATAGTCGAGGAACTCTGAACTAAGATACTCACAACCTCGATCGGATTGAAGCATCTTAATGTTCCTGCCCAATTGATTCTCAACTTCCTATTTAAATTCCTTAAACCTTTCGAAAGTCTATGACTTATGCTTGATTAAGTAGACATATCCATATCTACTGTAATCATCAGTAAAAGTCAAATAATAACGATTAGCATCCCTTGTGGCATGTTTGAATGGTCCACACACATCCGTGTGTACAAGGTCCAACAAACCTTCACCCCTCTCACAGGAGCCTGTGAAGGGTGACTTTTTCATTTTTCCAAGTAAGCATGATTCGCCACTATCATCTGACTTTAGGTCAAACGACTCCAAGACTCCATCCTTTTGGAGTTGGCCTATTTGTTTCTTGCTTATATGTCCAAGACGACAATGCCATAATGATGCTTTATCCAAGTTATTATTATTAATAAAATCAATACACATCACATTATTTCCTAAGTTATCTACAACAGACACAGCTTCATACACACCATCACAAGTTAATGCTTTAAAATAAAGAACATTATTAAAGAAAGCATCAATAGAACCAACTTCATTATTAAATGAAAAGGTAAACCCTTGTTTATACAATGCATGAAAGGAAATAATATTTCTTTCCATTTCTGGCGAGTAACAACATTTATTCAAATCTAAATTTAACCCACTACTTGGCAACAAAGTATAAACTCCAATCTTGGTGACAGGTGTAACTCTCCTATTCCCCATGATTAAGTTTATCCTTCCTTGCTTCACATTCTCACTTCTTCTTAGTCCCTGCAAGTCACAACAAATATGAATACCACAACCGGTATCAAGGACCCAAGAGTTAGAATTGGGTGAGTTATTAGAAATGATAGTGTAAATACCTGCATGGTTGGGTTTAACTTTCCCATCCTTCACATCTTGATGGTACTTTGGGCAGTTCCGCTTCCAATGTGCCTTTTCATGGCAATAGAAGCATTCAGCCTCTTTTGGGTCAGAAGAAGGAGTGATGAAACCTTTCTTGGTTCCACTTGAAGAAGAGCCATCAAGGGTCCTAACCTTGGTACCCTTCGAAGAACTCTTTCTCTTCTTCCCTCGTCCTTTCCCGATTGCCAAGACAGGGGCGGTGTTGGTAGGAGTAGGAGTAATAATCGCCTTACCCTTAAGACCACTTTCCGCGGTCTTTAAGAGTCCTTGAAGTTTGCTGAGTGTGACCTCTTCCTTGTTCATGTGGTATGTCATGCGGAATTGATCATAGCATGAAGGTAAGGAGTGCAAACTGATATCTATTGCAAGCTCCTCATGGAAGTTCACATTTAGCTTCAGCAAACGGTCCACAAATCTTTGCATTTTCTGCATGTGGCCCGTGATGGGTTCACCATCCTTCATGCGAGTTGTTATCATGGAGGAGATGATTTCATACCTCTCTTGACGAGCACTTTGATGGTATCTTTCCATCAAGTCTTGGTGCATCTCATAGGGGTAGAAATCTTCATAGGATTTTTGGAGATCCGCGGTCATAGTGGCCAGCATGATGCATTCCACTTTGGTGGCATCCCTTTCATGTGCCCTAAACTCAGCGATCTCTTGAGGAGTAGCAACTGTCTCATCAATCTCCTTAAGCTCCTTATCAAGGACATATTCCTTGTCCTTGTAGCGAGTAATCATTCTGATGTTTCTGATCCATTCATTAAAGTTGGATCCATCAAAAGTGTCTTTCCCACATAAGTTCATAAGAGAAAAGGAGCCACTAGGATTAGAGCCAAAGCAGCGTTGTTTGCAGACATCTGATAAGAGAAGAAAGAAGGATTAGTTTAGATATAGGGATAGTCCTTAATAAAACACCCAAATGTAATATTAAGGCTAGGACCCAATCACAATATAGTATACTTAGAAGAGGTATGCCGTAATCTAAGTAATAACATATTTGAAAGGTAGGTGAATGACGATTCACCAATTTCCACCAAAGGCGAAATATTAAAAAAAATATTTAATTTGGTTTTTAGAAACTCCTAGATTCTTTTGAGATTCAATGAACTTTTCAAAGGCATGTTTCAATCTCGAGTGTGCCCTCCAAGTTTTGTGACTGGGATGCCGAGGATCACAAAACGAGGTGTGAAGTAACCATGCAAATTACTTGGTACCCTTAATAAATTACCCCTCAATCGATGTGCCGGTTAACCACACACGCTCCATCGATACTATGATAAATATTAAGTCACCCTTTACCTACCTTGTTAAGTCCAAGTTAGTGTGCCAGTTAACCACACACGCTCCACTAACGACTTAGACAAAGTGTAAAGTGTAATTTCATGGAATAGCACCTTATTCACATTTTCCTAAAGTAACTAAGATTGGGAATTTAATAAAACATTTAGTTACTTTATAATATTCATCATACTTTTAATGAGAATATATAAGTCCTTGTCTTACCTGTTCGGCTAACGACCCTCCACCAGTCAAGCAAGCGGTGGGTGAGAGTGGACACCCATTAAGTTGCCATTTTATAGGCAAGAACCTTATACCCACCTTATAGATCGACTTTGTGAATGAGGCGTACTAGCGATAAGACGACTTTAATCTTATACATATATATATTATTATTAACTTATAATATTATAAGTATAATGGTTGAATTTTAACTTTTAAAATTCTAAGGGGTTGGAACTAAAGTTTTAATCAAGACTTTACTTGTTCCAAAACTTGAGGGCAAGTTTTGTAAACTTTCAAAACTTTTCATTTCTTGTAACTTATGAGTTTATTAGAGTATTAAAAATGAAGACTCTTCATTTTTATAACCCATGTGTTCTTTTAATGTTTTTTAAACAAAGTGACTTTTGGTTTTCCATAACTTGAGGACAAGTTATGGACTCCATTAAAACACATAATGATCATGAATTAATCTACCACATAGGTTACAAATAATTCCTATGATCATCTAAACATCATAAGATCAAGAACATGAATATGAACACTTTCATGAATCAAAAATTACATTTAAAACTTTGTAAT
This sequence comes from Lactuca serriola, assembly GCF_051521515.1. Taxonomy (NCBI): domain Eukaryota; kingdom Viridiplantae; phylum Streptophyta; class Magnoliopsida; order Asterales; family Asteraceae; genus Lactuca; species Lactuca serriola. The sequence goes on along the minus strand of NC_136410.1, from coordinate 115,016,364 downwards.
TTTGATAACTTGTTGTGATAAATTGATTAGCAAAGACATTACACCATCTAAAACAGGTTTTCAAGTACCAAAACAGTTTAGGGTAATGTTTCTAGTCCATTTCCAGCAACTAAAGTCGAAAATCTGCATTCTGAGGCTCCTACTCGCCGAGTGCATGAACCTACTCGGCGAGTAGGTTGAAGATTCACATGAACTCGGCGAGTCCCCCCATGGACTCGGCGAGTTCATCAGGCAGACAACAAGTTTTTCGACTTTTTCCAATATTTGCATCACGTATTAAACAAACAAGCCTAGGCTCTGATACCACTGATGGGTTTTGAGCATTCTAACACTTCCTAAGTGTACATGCAACCCTAATAAACCTTGGATCTATGTTTGTCTAAGATACATGCAAATAATTATTTTTCCAAGGTTCATATCCTAACTAGCGTGGCATGGGGAACATGAATCAAATAAAGCTAGTAGAAATACTTACCTTGTAGTAGTAGTTGATTGCTTGGAGTTTTAGAGCCTAGCACCAATAGTGTGGATGCCTCAAATGGAAATCACAAATCACCAGAAACTTGGAACTTTGAGAGAAAGTCACTACTATCTTGAAATCGGCCCTCTTGCTTTACTCACCTCAACTAGTATGATTTCAAGAACCAAAGCCTCCTTTATATAGTGTGGTGGATTAGGGTTACATCCATGTAAACCCTAATACCCATGTCTCTTCATTTCCATGAGATCCATGGGTTAAAGCTCCATGGAGTATCCATGGACTTTCCATGCAAGCCTAGCCCATTCCAAATAAGCATTAGCCCACACTATATAAATATAGAAGCCCATATTTAATTAGTAATATCTTTGATCTCTAAATTAATCCTAGATTAATTATAGATCAATACTAATTAAATAATATGATCTTATATTAATATATTAGAACTTATAATATATTAATAAATCATAACTTGTACTATTCTCAAAAGATTATCCATAAATTGTTCGGGTGAAGTGCAACCCAAATGGACCATGCCAGATTGGGTCAAGTACATACCAAATATAGTTATGGACTTAGACACTATATCCAACACATATCTCATTGTTATCCGAGTGTGAGCGGGGCCCATGTCTCATGGATATGCAAGTGTGGGTGGGGCCTGTATCTCCTGGTAGCATGATTATGTATATGGTATGTGGTAGTTTGGGGGAAATTCACTAAGCTTTGTACTTACAATTTTCAGTTTTGGTTTTAGGAACTTCCGGTAGTAGAGGGAAGACCTCGGGATGACTACATTGCACACACCATGATGTTTAGCCTGGGATGTTCACTCTGATGTTTTGACATGATACTCTGATGTGATACTATGAGTTATGTTTTTGAATGGAATGATTTTGATAACTATGGTTTATTTAATAATTAAAAATGAAATTTTTAGTCATGATTTTTGGGATGTTACAAGTTGGTATCAAAGCATTGGTTTGAGGGATTCGGGCACACTCTCGGGTGTGTCTGAACTCAAACTGAGGACTTGGTATAAATTTTTTAAACGAAAACCATTTTTATTAAAAGGATTTTGAAAAGAGAAAAGGGTGTGGTGCATGCAATCAGGCGAGCTCAATTAAGTTCTCCCAAATTACCTATAAATGTTTGTTATGATATGATATGATTATGAGAACTACATGCTAGATTAGGGCTAAGGATCTAGGAGGGATGCCTTGTATGCCTGTTATATGTGTTTGAGAACTGCATGCTAGATTAGGGCTAAGGATCTAGGAAGGATGCCTTGTATGCCTACTGTATGAGTTTATTGAACTGCATGCTAGTACTGATTAGTTAGTGATATGATTGTCTGATTAGGATATGCTTGGTTTTGATTACTCAATGCTCGAATGCTGCTTGCTTCATGCTTTTAGGAATTCTAGCTATCTTTAACTAACTAGTAAATGAATACGCTAAGTTACATATTATGGGGACTAAATAATTTTAGAAGGTTAGGTTTAGCCTTACTTTGCAGCTCTTGTTTGAGTCCAACCGTTGTAGGGAGAGACCTCTCATTCGAAGAATTATCTGGTCTTAGTAATATGTAATGGTATTCATGAGCTAGTTAAGGAAAGGTAGTAGGGACTTCTTATGCAGATGATGGCGGAGAGTGGGACGAAAATTTGTTGGATTAGTGTCTAAGTCCATAACTATTTTGGTATGTACTTGACCCGATGGTGCATGGTCCTTTTGGGTTGCCTTCACCAAAGCAACTTGATAGCATGAATTATGGAGAGAAAGGATTAAATATGATTTGTTAATATATTATGGGAATAATATATTAAAGGAGAAATCATATTGGTTAATTAATATTAGTCAATAATTAATTGGTAATTAGTTTTGTGACTAAAAGAGATTAATTAAACTTAAGGGACTGGAATTGTAATTATAAGATAATTGCAATTTGGGCCATGGATTGACTTGAATCAAGGGGTGGACGAATTCTATGGGGAAACCCATTAGGAAATCGTCCATGGGCTTGATTAAAGGAGTCTATGGGTTGCTTAGGGCTTAAGCAACCAAATTAGGGTTTCCTTGTTAGATAACCCTAATAGCCTCACTATATATAGAACCCTTAAGGCTCAAAAACGGGGGGAACTTCTTTTCTAGGGTTAGAACACGTTTTGGGCAGCCTCCATCCTCTCTCCTCTTCATCCTCTTGCTTATGGTGTTTGTGAACCATTAGAGGAGTGACACTTGTGACTCTAAGCCTTCCAAAGTCAATTCAAGGAGGAATTGGGATTGTTATTGCTACATAACAATCAAGGTACTATCTTAAACCTAATTATATGTTAATATTGATTTCCATATGCTAGAATTAGGGTTTATAGTCTTGGATTCAAAGCATGTACAATAGAGAAACCTAGATCCAAGCATTAGGGTTTGTATGAGCACATAGGATGTCTTATGACCAAAACCCATCAGTGGTATCAGAGCCTTGATTGGTTTCTATTGTATTGATGCTTGTTGTAACTGGAAAATTCGATTTTTTGGATTCTGGAGGTTGGACTCGCCGAGTCCATAGCTGAACTCGCCGAGTCCAAGCCTGACTCGACGAGTCAACTCGTCAGATGGAGGGTACTTCGGGATTTCTTGCTGTTTTTCTTATGGATAGTTACCTTATCATGTTAGATCATTATTAATCCGATTATATGATATATTTGACTATAACTTTGATCTAATTGAAGATATTTATCAATTAATAAGATAATTGTTTCCTTATAAGATAATTGATTAATTATTTTGAGTAAATTGATAAATTGTTTTGCAAGAAATCATTAAACAAATCAAATATGGATAATTATGTGATTAAATGTTAATTTTGAATTATTTGTTATTTGATCCTTGTTGTTATGAAAAGTTTCATATTTTGCCCTTTAGGTTTTATAGTTTAAATTTGAACCCAAAAGTTTTGTTGTTTTGAAATTTAAATAGTTGAAACCCTAATGTTTTGAAAAAGGTTTCAAAACTTGCCCTCAAGTTTTGGAATTTAAATTTTGATTAAATGGTTTAATTTTGATGTATATTTAAATTCTAAAACCCTAATGTGTTGAAATGTTTCAAAACTTGCCCTCAAGTTTTGGAATTTAAAAGTTGATTAAAAGTTTAATTAGGAATGTTAAATTCTAAAACCCTAGCATAGTTTTGAAAAAGTTCAAATCACACCCTTATGGTTTTATTAATTAATTAAGGTGTATAATTAAAAGAAGTTTTATAAATCCATGAAAGTTTAGGTCTAAAATTTAATTGAATTAAAAAGTATAATTGTTAAATTAGACCACCTAGTATTTTGAAAGTATAAAATACACCCTATACTATATATAACATTAAAAGTCTAACATTATATATATGTATGAGTAAAAGTCAGTCTTACCGTTAGCAGGCCTCATTCACGAAGCTAGTCTATAAGGGGTGTTTAAGGAAATTGCCTATAAAATGGCGATTGAATGGGTATCCACTCTTACCCACTGCACTCTTGACTAGTGGAGGGTCGTTAGCCGAACGGGTAGGATAGGACGAAACCTTCCATTATAATTATAATGAATTATTAAAGTAACTAAATGTTTTCATAAAATTCCCAATCTTAGTTACTTAGGCAAAAGTGAATTGATGCAATTCCATGAAATTGCACTTTGTGCCCTTGCGAAGACGTTAGTGGAGCGTGTGTGGTTTACCGGCACACTAAATGGTTCTAAGCAAAGGTAGCAAAGGGTGACTCAATGTTTGTCATAGTTCGGTGGAGCGTGTGTGGTTTACCGGCACATCGAATAGGTGACTGTAACATATGGGGGCACCATGTAGTTTGCATGGTTATTCACACCCGCTTTGTGATCCTCGGCATCCCAGTCACAAACAAGAGGGGCATATCGAGATTTAAACATGCCATTGAAAAGTTCAATGAATCTCAAAGGATTTAGGAGTTTTCATGGATTTAAAACTTAAATTCTTTTTCGTTTTTCGTGGTGGAAATTAGTGAATCGTCATTCACTTACCTTCAAATATTTTGCAATTAGGGTTACGGCATCCCTCTCCCGAGTTGTAGAATATTGTGTTGGGTCCTAGCCTTAGTATTTTATTTGGGTGATTTACTAAGGACTCAATAAATCAACTAACTTGAATTCATTTTCTCCCGTATTGTAGATGTCAAAGTTCGACAACTATGGTCTTCCCAAATCCCGTGGAACAAGCATTCCACATGAAGATGATATTCCACGATTCGATCGAGGAACAAGAGATCATGCTTCACTTCCTCCTCCTCCTCCAATTATTCTCCCTAACCCACAAGTTCAAAGGCTTGAAAAGTTCAAGGTCACTCAAACCCGTTTGGCAAGTAAACATAAAGAAGGAAAGTCGGTGTGTGCACACGTCCTAGGGATGAAGTCACACATTGATAGGTTAAGAATGTTGGGATCCGTTGTCTGTGAGGAAATGGCTGTTGATTGGGTTCTTCAGTCACTTCCTAACTCGTATAGTGAGTTCGTAAGAGAGTACTATATGATGAACCACGACGTGACCCTTATAGATCTCACCTATATGCTTATTGCTGCTGAATCAACAATGGTTTGGCGCAATAGAAAAGCAAAGTTGATTGGTGAATCTGCCTTCAAGACCTCTATGGATATAGACAATGACAACGAAAGACATGCTATGATCGAAAAGTTTGATCATAAGAGAAAGGCAATGTCTAAATTAGTTCCATGTCATGCTCCAAAAGAGTCAATTTACTTTTATTGCCAAGAGAAAGGGCATTGGAGACGAAGCAACCCCATTTACCTAAGAGATCTAAGAGATGGGAGAGTCGAAACGTATGGCTCTAATATAGGTAAAATCCATTGACTAACTCTTTTAAGCTTCATTCTAGATTCTTAATACATAATGTGATAAGATTACAATTGATGTTTTGTAGAATCGAAGAAAAGAAAGGGCGCTTAAAGGAAGAAGTGAGCAGAATCTAACCATGAAGGAATGGATTTCGATCGTATTTCTCAAAGATTAGATTCTTAAGATACTACTTAGAGTTAGAGTTGGATTGCTAAGAAAGATGTATTAGCATAAGTTTTTCAATGAATTGCATTGTAAGGACAAATTTTTCTGCAATAAAATAAATTTTGATTTTAAATTTTATTTATCCTTACAATGGCGTGTATGAAAAATTGATGTTAAAATGTTTCTATTATTAGCAATAATGGATTTGGTTCTTATTGTGTTATTTATGGAAAGTTGAGAATTTACCAAATAGGGAGAGTTTCTCATCGCCCAAAGTTTCAATTGGACAGAAATTTGGAATCACGCAACTTGGTTGCACGATGAATGAGAAATTTTATATTTGGAAATTAGACAAATTCATTGACAAAGTGTCAAGTGAAGGACTAAGAGATCGAGCACACAATGTTGCGTGTTGATCAAGTCCACCATAAGAGTAACAATGATATTCTTCATGATTTACTAAAGGTTTAGTAAATATGATTATACTTACAAGATTAAGTGTAATTTTGAATTGATTAAAGGGTTTAGATCAATAGCAGAACGAATAAGAAGAATCAAGTAGGCAGAAAGATAAAAGTTTCTCCATTCTAAGAAGAAGGGAGAGTACCTTTTATGCTTTATGATAGGTCTTAATGATTAATAACCATATCTCAATTGATCCTCTAAGTGAGTCTTAGTACAATTGTATGTCTAAGAAGAGGAATCAAGAATTGAAGAAATGGTTAAATCAATAAGTCAATCATACTTCGTTCCAATAACAAGTCTTAAAGTTAAGATTGTGACAATGAGTGATAAGTATTAAAAGGTTTATAACGTTCATCAAATGTGAAAAGTTGTGATGTCTTGGATAAGACAAAGACCAACTAGGACCAATTTATGAAGTGTTTTGATAAAAGCTACACTAACTCTTGAATATTTGTTTGTCAAGAAATGATTATTGACAAAAGAATCTTATATGTCAAGGAGTCAGTGGGAGTCTTATTGGTCTTGAAAGGCTTCAAGAACAAATCAAATAGACCTTATCGATCATCACTAGCACACGAGTTGAGGTTTACAACCTATCGTGAAGACATTATTTTGTTTCTGTGCCAATCCAATCAAGTTAATTATGCATGTGAGTCCTATGAGTTCTCATTTGAATGCATAAAAGGCAAGGACCTTGATCAATGGAAAGTATATTGATAAGAAAAGGTGAGCTGCTTAACTACTTGGAAGACATGGTGGGCATAAAGGCAAGAAATCGAGATCAAGAAAGTTCGGTCCATATGAGTTTGAATTTGTCGTAAACTTTGGTTTTAGCAAATTCACATGGATAGGAACACATACACCGTTTAAATCTAAGTGTCATAAGATTTCCTCCTTCATGAAAATGATTGTGAGGAAATGCTTTCACTAAGAAAGATTTTAAGAAGATAGTAATTATAAAATTGCATTCTCGAATTCGATTATGGTTACGGTATCCCTTTCCATAATTTGAATTGTGAGGTTTGGCAATTAGTCTTAATTGTTTAGACACACATATGAACTATCGAAGGCAAAGGTGTATAAGTTCGAGAAACCTTGATAAAAGATTATCAAAGCACTAAGTATTAGAAACATGAACTTAAGAAATTCAATAAGCATTGTTTTTCTGAAAGTTAAGATGTTTATGAATACATGTCGAAGCTAGTGGGAGCATAAATGTTATGTTTTATAATAATCATCATGATAGTGGGAGCATAAATGTTATGATTGTTTGATTATTAAGGCACGTATTGCAAGATGGCAATATTAATTATAGAAAACAAGAGTTATACCTTGCAAAGTCGTAAGGGTTATAAAGTTGTTTTGCTATAATTAAGGGAGAGAATATTATGCTTCATTTCAAATCTAAAGGTTTAGGTTGAGAAATGTTAATAAATTTAGTCAAAGGTACATAGTGTGTTCTTAAAATTTCGATTATGATTACGGCATTCCTCTTCACAATTCGAATTTTGAGAACATAGCAAATAAAACATTATGCGTCGTCTCCCATACGCTTCGGGTATAGGATCGATTGCAAATGCTTTAATGTTTGACCATTCTAAAATTTTCCAAATGTCTAGCGCATTTTGAAGGAAAAAGGACAAGAATTGGTTTTGGCTAAAATAATTAAACAACTATCAAAGGAAAATCGAAAGTTCGACGAGGATTGGTCGCTTGTGAGTAGTTGGAAGCATGGTATTGGATGGACCATATCGACTTTATTATGAATAGAAAAGATTCTATTAAGGATGAGTTGTCATATGGAAATTATGGAAATGTTTCCATATCGGATGGACCATATTGACATCATTACGAATAGATAAGATTCTATTAAGAATGAGTTGTCATATGGAAAATATGGAAGCGTGTCCATATTAGGGAATTGAATATTGAAAATCTATGTCTAGATTGGAAACTTTTATGCGAAAGGATGTTCAAAGGAATGTAATTTGAGTGAGAGACATCATATCTAAGGAATTGTCTTGTAACAATCTCCAATAGAAGACTTTGTAATATCATTGGCAATAGTCTTTGTGACTTTAGTGCAGTGACATTACGAAAGGATCGTTGCATAAAATGTTAGAATCTAGCATATTTTATAAGTAGCAAGAATTTGATATTCTTTTACTTATGAAAAGGATTTGGAGTTGTGAAATGAGAATGATTGGAAATGTGTTCAATGTGATCTATTTCACAAAGTAAGAACCATAGGTAAACATTGTGTGCATGCTAGGAGCATGGGACAAGTGTAATAATTCAAGTAAGAAGTTGATTACCCGAAACGACAAATAATGAGTAATCAATATGGTGATAAATAAAAGGTGTTTTATTTATACTCAAAGGTTTGAGGCCATATGGGATTAGTATTATTCTTGTGTTTCACATTTGCATGTTTTGACTTCCAGAATAATTGAGTTTATTAAGAATAATCGAATTATTCAAACGGGCCACAGTCGTTCATATGTTGGAAGTAGATATGAATGAAGACTGTCGTGAATTGGTGTGTGGATTGTCTAAAAGAGTATTAGACATAAGTAAATGTTTGCTGCAACATTCATGAGTGCTTATGAATATGATTTGAGCATTGGATTAAACCCACGCTCACTTGGATCACTCCATGGATTGTATCACGAGTGATTGGTGAGACGATAACATCTTATATTCTTGAAACGGAGATGTGTGAGTTGTATCTTGCGAATCGGTTGCACATTGATAATATGTAAACGCACTAGTAACTTGGTGTTATAAAACATATTGTTGTGTGTGATTCGGTGCGTGAGTACAAGCAAGCATTGTATCAAAGTTTATCCGTTCCTTTTATACAAAGTAGGATAAAAGCGATATCTTTGGGCCCCTCGATGGTTTAGTGATGACAAACGTAAATGCTCGGCCGGGCTAGGGCTAATTTGATTTGTTCAATTAGTCTGTCGTCATAAATCAGAAATCAAGAAGTAGTACAAAGAGAATGATTTGAAATCATGTCTCATATGATATCTAGAATGGAGGAATATATGATCCCTTATCTAAGGACACGCGTATCTGATATGATCAGAGTTGACAGCGGCTTTGGAAAGATACGATTGCAGATCAGGATCTGAAGTCATACGCAGAATAGTTATTAGACTTATCCAAGTGGGAGACTGTTGGATTAGTGTCTAAGTCCATAACTATTTTGGTATGTACTTGACCCGATGGTGCATGGTCCTTTTGGGTTGCCTTCACCAAAGCAACTTGATAGGATGAATTATGGAGAGAAAGGATTAAATATGATTTATTAATATACTATGGGAATAATATATTAAAGGAGAAATCATATTGGTTAATTAATATTAGTCAATAATTAATTGGTAATTAGTTTTGTGACTAAAAGAGATTAATTAAACTTAAGGGACTAGAATTGTAATTATAAGATAATTGCAATTTGGGCCATGGATTGACTTGAATCAAGGGGTGGACGAATTCTATGGGGAAACCCATTAGGAAATCGTCCATGGGCTTGATTAAAGGAGTCTATGGGTTGCTTAGGGCTTAAGCAACCAAATTAGGGTTTCCTTGTTAGATAACCCTAATAGCCTCACTATATATAGAACCCTTAAGGCTCAAAAACGGGGGGAACTTCTTTTCTAGGGTTAGAACACGTTTTGGGCAGCCTCCATCCTCTCTCCTCTTCATCCTCTTGCTTATGGTGTTTGTGAACCATTAGAGGAGTGACACTTGTGACTCTAAGCCTTCCAAAGTCAATTCAAGGAGGAATTGGGATTGTTATTGCTACATAACAATCAAGGTACTATCTTAAACCTAATTATATGTTAATATTGATTTCCATATGCTAGAATTAGGGTTTATAGTCTTGGATTCAAAGCATGTACAATAGAGAAACCTAGATCCAAGCATTAGGGTTTGTATGAGCACATAGGATGTCTTATGACCAAAACCCATCAAAATTACCCTAGGGAAAGCCTAGGATGAGATTAGTGTGAAAAGAAGTAGTAGTGAAAGGGACTTGGTGGAGTCAAGGCAGTTCTTGAGGAATGTACGAATAGATGTGAAAGGTAGCATGGGCCCTTACTACTGAAAGCAGAGGATCCGTACACGAATCAAGGAAGGCTGAGATGAACCCAGGGAACTTGTAGTGTGTGAAATCCCTCGAGTTATGATGAGTATTTTGATGATTGTTATGGTATATTTCCGAGTATGGTGACACTACGTGGTAGACCAGGTGGTAGTTCTAGTGCCAACGAGGGATCAGGCTCAGACTCTGGAGCCGGGAAGCTCAATGATCAGATGAGGGAGTTCATTTCATCTGAGATTACGCACAATATCATTTACCAGACTCCTGTGATTTTCAGTGTGGTCAAGGAGGTCACTTTGGAGACTCTTGATGAGAGGCTCAGCGTAGTTTGCGCTTTGATAGCGGCCATGATGGAGATGCGTATGTCAATGTTTCAGTAGTTCAGAGCTCGTGGAGCTCCAGATTATCTTGGGTCTAAGGACCCCATTACTACCAGCAGATGGTTGGCAGTTGTTGCCAGCGCTTTTCATACCAGCCGTTGTCCTAAGAGGGACAAGGTCCGACTTGCTTCCTGCCTCCTGAAGGACATGGCATGTGATTGGTGGGAAGAGTTTGGTAGTGAGTTGGATGATGAAGCGGTTGATGCTATTTCATGGGATGAATTTTCGACCAGATTCCGGGTGAAGTTGCCCCTACGAGTGAGGCGCAATAGTTGGTGCAAGAGTTGTTGGATCTCCGCCAGACTACTAAGATTGTGGTAGAGATCACTGCCAAGTCTCGGGAGAGAGCTTATTTCATACCACAGTATGCAGCAGATGAGGAAATGAAGAAGGTAAGGTATCATGATATACAACAAAATGATATCAGGGAGATCGCGAATATCTCAGGGTGCGAGACCCTGAATGATATGATTTCTAGAGCCCGAGGGCGGGAGATTGATTTGGAGCACATTAGGAAGAGGAGACTAGATCAGATGCATATATTGGAGGGTCCCGGGAAGAGACCCAATATTTCGGATAAGCTTTTAAGAGGCTAGCAGGGTCGGATACAATGTAACACTTGCGAGAAACTGCACGATGGAGTTTTTCGTCCCAAGGGTTTGGGTAAGTGTATCTATGGGTTTATGTCTATTCTTGTGTTTGGGTTATATCTTCAAGTGATGTCATATGCCATTTGCATGCCGTGAATTATTAATGGTTAGCAAAAGGTCATTTCCCTATTTGCGGGTTAGGAGTGCTCAGTATTATCTTGGTTTATGGTCGAGATCGGTTCAGGGGTATTATGTGGAAGGTCTGCGGTTAGGGTTCCGCATGATGGTTATTCATCATCGTCAAGATTCAGTGGTTTTAGTAACTATTATTTATTGGCTGATGGAAACTGTAAAGGAAGTGGCTTGTTGCTGAGGTATTGGTGGGAGCATTTGTCTTTCGGTCTTCAAGATTCGAGTGTGGTATCATTTCAAGCATCTGGAGTTATCAGTACTGCTGGGAATTAGAAAGTGTTCATCTAGTCTTCAGAGGTTATATGGTCTTTTAAGTTCGGCTAGTAATGGATCGCTAGCATTAGTAAGCATCGGTTGTTAGTAGATCGATCACTGGAACGTAGGAAGGATCAGGAATCCTTCCATTTCATGTATGTCGTGAAGACTTAGTCGGATCGAGGTTGGGGGAGAACCGTTCAGGTACCTAGGACAGACGCAAGCGTGAAATTGGAATGAGCTCGTATCCCTATCTGGAAAGGAAAAGGTGGCCCAAGTGGCTGCTTGTATGGAGGATAATGTGAACTGGAAGTTCGGGAAACTCCCCGACTTTGGGAGCACATCTGATTGATGTGTAGCTGACTATGGGGAACCAGGTAGAGGATCCCAGTCAGGACATGCGTTTAGTGTGGGATGTTAGATCATGTGTGTGCTCGACTTTGGGTGTGTTCGTATTGGTAATCAGTAGTAAGACCATGGTCAATGGTTTAGTTAGCAAGGAAGGTGTTGTAAGACTGCGAGATAGTCATAGCATTCAACAACAGCCAGATAGCGTGGGGAATCTGGTAAGACTGCGGGGTGGCCCATAGCATTAGTCACCAGACAGTGTAGAAGTGTTGTAAGACTACAGTGTGGCCCGTAGCATTAGTGAGCAGGCAGTGTAGAAGTGTTGTAAGACTGCAGTGTGACCTGTAGCATTTAGTAGTTAGCAGGTAATGTAGAAGTGTTGTAAGACTGCGGTGTGGCTCGTAGCACTCACTAGTTAGTAGTAAGAATAGAAACGTTGTTAGACTGCGAGGGTGGCCTGTAGCATTCGTTAGTTAGCTATTGGTATAGTGGTATAGTAAGACTGCGGGGGTGGCTTGTAGCATTCTCTAGTGGTAAGTGATGAGTTTTGAGCATTCTAACACTCTTAAGATGTACATGCAACCCTAGAAACCTTGGATATATGTTTGACTAAGATATATGCAAATAATTAATTTTCCAAGGTTTTTATACTATCTAGCATGGCATGGGGAACTTGTATCAAAAAAAGCTAGTAGAATTCCTTACCTTGTAGTTGTAGTTGATTGCTTGGAGTTTTAGAGCCTAGCACCAATAGTGTGGATGCCTCAAATGGAAATCACAAATCACCACAAACTTTGGAACTTTAAGAGAATAGTAACACCCTTATTGAAATCGACCCTCTTAGTATACTCACTACAACTAGTGTGATTTCAAGAACTAAAGCCTCCTTTATATAGTGTGGTGGATTAGGGTTACATCCATGTAAACCCTAGTACCCATGTCTTTTCATTTCCATGATATCCATGGGTTAAAGCTCCATGGAGTATCTGTGGAGTTTCCATGCAAGCCTAGCCCATTCCAAATAAGCAAAAGCCCACACTATATAAATACAAGAGCCTATATTTAATTAGTCATACTTTGATCTCTAAATTAATTCTAAATTAATTATAGATCAACACTAATTAAATAATATGACTTTATATTAATATATTAGAACTTATAATATATTAATAAATCGTAACTTATACTATTCTCAAAAGATTATCCATAAATTGTTCGGGTGAAGTGCAACCCAAATGGACCATGTCGGGTCGGGTCAAGTACATACCAAATATATTTATGGACATAGACACTATATCCAACAGTCTCCCACTTGGATAAGTCTAATAACTATAGTTGCAAGTATGACTTCAGGAACTGATCAACAATCGTAGCTCTTTAACTCTGTTGAACTATGAAGCGCCATTTTAGATAAGTGATCATATAATCCTCTGTTCTAGATATATGCCGGACAAATACATGGAACATGGTATTGCTTATTTTCCAACATTTGTTTCCCGATTTCCGATTTGTTTGACATAGAACTTAACTGAACACATCAATTTAGTTCTAACCGGGCCCAGTACATAGGTCAAGAAAAAATCATCGAGGGGCCCAGATATCACTTCTAATCCTAGAAGGAACAGATAAACTTCGACTCATATGTTTTCTCTACTACTTGTTGAATTACACACAAAAGCACGGTTTATAACACCGAGTTACCAATGCATTTTCGTGCAATCAATGCATAACCAATTCATAGGCAACAAATCATATCTCTAGGTTTGAAGACTTATATGATATTACCGTCTCACGATCACTCGAGATAAATTCCATGAAGTGATACAAGTGAGTGTGGGTTGAATCCAATACTCAGAACTTATGAGCACTCATGAGTGTTGTAGCCTCGCTTTGTCTAACATCTTAGACCTCTACAAGCCAACCCATGACAATCTTGATTCATATCTACTTCCAACATATGATCGACCGTGGAGAGTTTGACTAATATAATATAAACCATAACATAATTATTCTGGAAGTCAAAACATGCAAAAAGAAATAATAGTAAACGATTGACAAGAGATAGCAACACTTTACTCATCAATAAAACACCTTTTATTCATCATCTAATGTCAATTACACTTTACAAATTTCATAATTTATCTAACTACTAAAACTTATATCATCCTTCAGCCCTATGCTCCGAGCATGCTGGAGATGCTTAACCCTACTCAGTCCCTTCATGAGGGGATCTGCTGGGTTCTCATCCGATGATACCCTCTTTGCCACGAGGATTCCTTCTTCTATTTGATGTCAGCTGAAGTGATATTTTCTGTCAATGTGTCTGGATCTCCCATGATCTCTTGGTTCCTTGGCTAAGGCAACCACACTATTGTTGTCGCTGAAAATCTCCATTGGCTCCTTTATAGCTGGTACAACTCCAAGGTCTTCGATGAAGTTCTTTAGCCATATAGCCTCCTTTTTTGCCTCGCTTGCTGCTATATACTCTGATTCACAAGTGGAATCAGCCACTGTCTCCCGCTTGGAAATTTTCCAAGTAATTGCCCCTCCGTTTAGAGTAAAGACCCAGCCCGACTAAGAGCGTAAATTATCCCTGTCAGTCTGAAAGCTAGAATCACTATACCCTACAACTCTCAAGTCATCACTCCCACCAAGGGTATGGACCCAGTCCTTAGTCCTTCGCAGGTACTTGAGAATATTCTTCACCGCTGTCCAGTGAGCCTTGCCAGGATTTTCCTGATATCTGCTGACCATGCTCAAAGCAAAGGCAACATTAGGGCGAGTACAAGTCATTGCATACATGATAGAGCCTACAACAGAAGCGTATGGTACTCGACTCATCTCAGCTATTTCAGCCTCTGTACTCGGACTTTGAGTTTTACTCAGTCTGGCATTACACTGGATAGGTAACTCACCTTTCTTGGAGTTATGCATGTTGAACCTTTTCAACACTTTGTCCACATAGGTGCTTTGACTAAGTCCAATTAGTCTTTTACTCCTATTTCTCAAAATCCTTATCCCTAGGATATAGGCAGCTTCTCCAAGGTCCTTCATAGCGAAACACTTCCCAAGCCAGGACTTTACTTCCTGCAGGGTTGGGATGTCATTTCCTATGAGTAATATGTCATCCACATACAGAACCAAAAAGCTGACTATACTCCCACTAGCCTTGATATAGACACAAGATTCATCTTCACTTCTTGAAAAAACAAATTCTTTGACTTTCTCATCGAAGCAAAGATTCCATCTGCAAGGTGCCTGTTTCAATCCATAAATGGATTTCTCGAGCTTACACACTCTATTGGGGTACGATGTACTAACAAAACCCTCTGGGTGAACCATGTAAACATCTTCAGCCAACTTTCCATTAAGGAAAGCAGTTTTGACATCCATTTTCCATATTTCATAATCATGAAATGCAGAAATGGCTAACAGAACCCTAATAGACTTAATCTTGGCCACTGGTGAAAAGGTCTCATCATAATCAACTCCCGGAGTTTGAGAATAACCCTTTTGCTACCAGTCGTGCCTTATAAGTGTGTACATTACCATCCATGTCGGTCTTCTTCTTGAAGATCCATTTACACCCAACTATCTTACGATCTGGTACATTGTCAACCAAGTTCCAAACTTGATTGTCATACATGGACTTTATCTCGCTGTCCATAGCCTCTTTCCATTTAGCAGCCTCAGGGCCTGCCATGGCTTCCGTGTAGCTGTTAGGTTCATCCAGATTTACCAGTGTGTTATCACTGATATGTGTTTCACCTTCTGCAGTAATATGGAAACCATAATAATGCTCAGGTGCATTCCTAACTCTAGTGGAATGCCTTAGAGGTATAGATTCTTCAGTCGGCTCAACAGGAGTTTCCTCCTCAGGTTGAGGGCTAGGGTTTGAGGTTCCTTCACCACTTGACTCTTGAATTTCCTCAAGGTCAATTTGCCTCCCACTTTCTCCTTGGCTTATGAATTCTCTTTCTCGAAAGAATCCTCTTCTTGCTACAAAGAACACATTATCATTGGGTCTGTAGAAGATGTAACCAAAGGATTTCTGTGGGTAGCCGATGAAAATACACCTTTCGCTTTGGGGTTCGAGCTTATCGTGAGTCTCGCGTCTCACGAATGCCTCGCAACCCCAAATCTTGATGTGGTCTAGATTGGGAACTTTTCTAGTCCACACCTCGTGAGGTGTTTTGGCAACCTTATTTGTAGGGACTAAATTAAGGATATGGGCGGCAGTCTTTAAGGCATACCCCCAAAATGAGATTATTAGCGAAGCTCGACTCATCATGGAACGAACCAAGTCCAACAAGGTCCGATTGCACCTCTCTGCTACACCATTCAACAGTGGTGTCCTAGGAGGTGTCAATTGTGAGACAATCCCACATTCCTTAAGATAGTCA
Organism: Lactuca serriola; assembly: GCF_051521515.1. Classification (NCBI taxonomy): domain Eukaryota; kingdom Viridiplantae; phylum Streptophyta; class Magnoliopsida; order Asterales; family Asteraceae; genus Lactuca; species Lactuca serriola. Next base: position 115,000,111 of record NC_136410.1, on the reverse strand, counting down.
AGGAACTCAGTACTAAGATACTCACCACTACGATCGGATCAAAGCATCTTAATGTTCCTGCCCAAATGATTCTCCACTTCTTGCTTAAACTCTTTGAATTTCTCAAAGGTTTATGACTTATGCTTGATTAGGTAGACATATCCATATCTACTGAAATCATCAGTAAAAGTCACATAGAACCGATTAGCATCTCTTGTGGCAGTTCTGAAGGGTCCACACACATCCGTGTGTATGAGGTCCAACAAACCTTCACCCCTATCACAAGTGCCAGTAAAAGGTGACTTTGTCATTTTACCAAGCAAACAAGATTCACAACTGTCATCTGACTTTAGATCAAATGACTCTAAGACTCCATCCTTTTGGAGTTGGCCTATGCTTTTCTTGCTTACATGTCCAAGACGACAATGCCATAAAGATGCTTTATCTAAGCTAGTGGAAGAGTCTATACACAATACATTATTTCCTAGATTATCTACAACAGATACAGTTTCATACACACCATCACAAGGTAATGCTTTAAAATAAAGAACATTATTAAAGATAGCATTAATACTACCATTATTATTATCAAAATAAAAGGTAAAACCTTGTTTATACAATGCATGAAAGGAAATAACATTTCTTGCCATTTCTGGCGAATAACAACATTTATCCAAATCTAATGTAAACCCACTATCTAGCACTAAGGAATAAACTCCTATCTTGGTGACAGGTGAATCTTTCCTGTTTCCCATGATCAAGTTTATCTTTCCCTGCTCCGCATTCTCACTTCTTCTTAGTCCCTGCAAATCACAACATATGTGAATACCACAACCTGTATCTAGGACCCAAGACTTATAATGATCTGAGTTATTAGACAATATAGGCCATATACCTGCATGGTTGGGTTTTACTTTCCCATCCTTCAAATCTTGCTGGTACTTTGGGCAGTTTCGCTTCCAGTGCGACTTTTCATGGCAATAGAAGCATTCAGCCTCATTAGGGTTAGCAGAAGGAGTGACAAAACCTTTCTGCGTTTTGCTTGAAGAGGAGCCTTCAAGGGTCTTACCCTTGGTACCCTTAGAAGGGTTCTTTCTCTTCTTCCCTTTTCCATGTCCCATTTCCAAGACATTGGTCGTAGTTGGAGTAAGAGTAGGAGTAGTAACAACCGACTTACCCTTTAGACCACTTTTGGCGGCCTTCAAGAGTCCTTGAAGTTTGCTGAGGGTGACTTCTTCCTTGTTCATGTGATATGTCATGCAGAATTGATCATAACACGATGGTAAGGAGTGCAAAATGATGTCTATTGCTAACTCCCCAGGGAAGTTCACATTCAGCTTCCGTAAACGGTCCACATACCTTTGCATTTTCTAAATATGGCCCGTGGTGAGTTCACCATCCTTCATTCGGGTTGTTATCATGGAGGAGATTATTTCATATCGCTCTTGACGAGCACTTTGATGGTAGCGGTCCATCAAGTCTTGGTGCATCTCAAAAGGATAATAGTCCTCATAGGACTTTTGGAGCTCAGCTGTCATGGTGGTCATCATGATGCATGCCACTTTTGTAGCATCTCTTTCATATACCTCATATTCAGCAAGCTCTTCAAGAGTAACAGTTTGCTCGGGTACCTTCAGCTCCTTGTCGAGAACATATTCTTTGTTCTCATACTGAGTGACCATCCTGATGTTTCTGATCCAATATGTAAAGTTGGACCCATAAAAGATGACCCTCCCACAAAGATTCATGAGAGAGAAGGAGATATTCGGGTTTGAGCTAGAAGCATTGTTATTGGAAGACATCTGAAAAGAAGAGGGATAGATTAGATTAGATATAGAGATAGTCCTTAATAAAACACCCAAATGTAATATTAAGGCTAGGACCCAACATAATATTTTATAACTTAAAAGAGGGATGCCGTAATCTAAGCTATAAGATATTTGAAGGTATGTGAATGACGATTCACCAATTTCCACCATGAAAAACGAAATTTTTAATTAGGTTTTAATTGGTTTAGAAACTCCTAGATTCTTTGAGATTCATTGAACTTTCTTCAATGGCATGTTTCAATCTCGAGTGTGCCCTTCATGTTTTGTGACTGGGATGCCGAGGATCACAAAACAAGGTGTGAAGTAATCATGCAAATTACTTGGTACCCTTAATGTATTACCCCTCAATCGATGTGCCGGTTAACCACACACGCTCTATCGATACTATGATAAACATTAAGTCACCCTTTACCTACCTTGTTAAGTTCAAGTTAGTGTGCCGGTTAACCACACACGCTCCACTAACAACTTAAACAAAGTGTAAAGTGTAATTTCATGGATTAGCACCTTATTCACATTTTCCTAAAGTAACTCAGATTGGGAATTTAATAAAAGCATTTTGTTACTTTATCATTATACTTTTAATGGGAATTTATAAGTCCTTGTCCTATCCGTTCGACTAACGATCCTCCACCGATCAAGGAAGCGGTGGGTGAGAGTGGACACCCATTAAGTTGCCATTTTATAGGCAACAACCTGATACCCCCTTATAGACCGGCTTCATGAATGAGGCGTACTAGCGGTAAGACGACTTGATCTTATACATACATATATATATATATATATATATATATATATATATATATATATATATATATATATATATATATATATATATATATATATATTATTAACTTATAAAAGGGTTGAATTTTAACTTTTAAAATTCTAAGGGTTGGAAATAAAGTTTTAATCATGACTTTACTTGTTCCAAAACTTGAGGGCATGTTTTGTAAACTTTCAAAACTTTTCATTTCTTATAACTTATGAATTTAATTGAGTATTAAAAATGAAGACTCTTCATTTTATAACCCTTGTGTTCTTTTAATGGTTTTTATTAAAGTGTGACCTTTGGATTTCCATAACTTGAGGACAAGTTATGGACTCCATTAAAACACATAATGATCAAGAATTAAACTACCAAGTAGGTTACAAACAATTCCTATGATCATCAAATCTTCATAAGTTCAAGAGCATGAATATGAACATTTCAAGAGTCATAAATTACTCATAAAACTTGTAATTTTGATAATAGCCATTGAAAATGGATTAACATAAACATTACACCATCTAAAACAAGTTTTATAACACCAAAACAATGTAGGGTAATGTTTTTAGTCCATTTCCAGCAGCAAAACTCGAAAAACTAGACACTGCAGCCTCTACTCGTCGAGTGCATGGACAGACTCGATGAGTAGCATGCATTTCTTCATGGACTCGTCGAGTTCCCCCATGGAATCTGCGAGTTCATACGAGCAGTGAACAAAAAATTCGTTTTTCAAGCTATTTGCATCAAGTATCAAGTAAACAAACCTGGCTCTGATACCACTGATGGGTTTTGAGCATTCTAACACTCCTAAGGTGTACATGCAACCCTAGAAACCTTGGATCTATGTTTTACTAAAATACATGCAAATAATTAATTTTCCAAGGTTCTTATCCTATCTAGCATGGCATGGGGAACTTGTATAAAATAAAGCTAGTAGAATTACTTACCTTGTAGTTGTAGTTGATTGCTTGGAGTTTTAGAGCCTAGCACCAATAGTGTGGATGCCTCAAATGGAAATCACAAATCACCACAAACTTTGGAACTTTGATAGAATAATAAAACCCTTCTTGAAATCGGCCCTCTTAGTATACTCACTACAACTAGTGTGATTTCAAGAACTAAAGCCTCCTTTATATAGTGTGGTGGATTAGGGTTACATCGATGTAAACCCTAATACCCATGTCTTTTCATTTCCATGATATCCATGGGTTAAAGCTCCATGGAGTATCCGTGGACTTTCCATGCAAGCCTAGCCCATTCCAAAAAAGCAAAAGCCCACACAATATAAATACAAGAGCCCATATTTAATTAGTCATACTTTGATCTCTAAATTAATTCTAAATTAATTATAGATCAACACTAATTAAATAATATGATTTTATATTAATATATTAGAACTTATAATATATTAATAAATCATAACTTATACTATTCTCAAAAGATTATCCATAAATTGTTCGGGTGAAGTGCAACCCAAATGGACCATGCCGGGTCGGGTCAAGTACATACCAAATATAGTTATGGAATTAGACACTATATCCAACATTAAGTTTTTATGGGAGTGTTGTAATACGGAGGGGTAGCCCGTAGCATTCACCGGTCCCTATTCGACAGTGAGAAGGTGACAGATTTATGATTCACTCACGGATTCCTTCAGATGATTTAGGCCATGGCGGGTCAGCTGCACAAATGTGAGTAGACCATAGTATGATCGAATACGGGAAATAGTAGGTTGATTGGAGACCAGGCGTGATGTAATATTACAGTGGTTGTAGTAGCATTCACTTTTCGTATTAGATTCGATGGTGAGAGGCAGTCGGGCCGTCATGATCGGGAAGATAAGATGGAATATTGGAGCCATGAGTAGCAATATGGTTAGGGAAAATTTCGATAGTTGAAGTACTCTTCGGAATTCGCGTGGGGCGACTGTAAGGTTACTCTTGGCTCAGCAACCGTACAAGAATTCAATATTCCAGATAAGATGGGGACCAGGGAGGTCTCGGTTGCCTTCAAAAAGTAGATAGGAGGCAGCGTGATGCTTCAGACAGTAGTAGTGATTTGGGGATTCGTGTGTGGGAGTAGCTTGTTGATTGAAAGTGCTAAGTCATTTGTAGTTTGCATTAAATAATCTCAAAGTAATTGAGTTGACCATGTTGCGCAACTCTCGTTTAAGTCTAACCGTCGCAAGGATGGATCTTCTACTTGAAGGATTATCCGAGCCTTCTGTCAAGTATAAGTGTTCTGCAAGTACATTTAGTATGTGACACTATATTCTAGTGGGAACCTCAAGCTATCAGGAGTTGAGTAGTTAGTTGGGAGATAAGTGGACTGGGTTCAACAATAATGATTCAATATGGACGGTCTATCAGGGAGTCAGACCATCGCGAAACTTCAGATTTCAGATTGAGTAAACGTGATCAGGATGCAAGGAATACGTTCATCATAGGGTTTTAGAACCCTGTGAGGGTTGGTTTTGATTGCCTTGGGAAGGATGGGGTATGCTCAGGATTGTGGCCATGTCGCTCAAGTTGTTTGGCATCACAGGAATGGTAAGGAATGACTTCGAGGACGAAATCTAATTTAAGTGGGGGAGAACTGTACCATTCTGTTTAAATTAAATAAATAGATAAAATTAATAAATGAATAGTAGCCCTAAATTCGGAATAATTTAGCAACGCATTGGTTTTGGGGGGTTAAATGATATAATTTGGACTTTTGGGGTTAAAAGTATAATTTCCAAGCTAGTCTGTAAAGAATTTTAAAGGTTGAGGGCGGTTTGGTAAGTTATGGATTTAATTTGAAAAGGATTTCAGAAGTCAGGGTATGATTGGTAATTTTTAGAGTTATTATGAAAGGATTTTTGGAGGCAAGGGCTAAAGGTTAAATTCTGGACTTAAGTTGAAAAGTTTTTGTGGAGGAGGGACTAAACTTGGAATAATGGCTAAAAATTTGAAAGAAGGAATGGCATTAAAACCCGACACTCCTTCCCTCCTATGACCTTGAAGAAACCCTAACCATACTACTCAATATTCAGCCGCCACCCTCACTTCAACCACCTCCGGCACCACCATCCCTTTTGGATGCTATCATTGCCATGCATCATAGCTTCCATCTCCTCCGGCGAGTGCAATTCGACAACATAGGAGCCGGGTGTGCATGATGTCGTCTTTCCGCCACCTTTCTTCTCCTTCTTTCTTTCAGTCGCTGCTACTATTTGCAAGTTGGAGTCGTGACTTCTTCTTCTCCGTTCTTCGGTGCTACGTCTCAGCCACAACCGTCGCCGCCGCAACTCCGAGCGACCACCTTTTATGCTTCGGTTGCCACTGCGACCTCGAGGGTAGCCATGTCATGTGTGTTTTCTATGACCCTACTTCGTGTTAGTGTTCGTGTGTTGCTACTACAAGTCGAATGTGTATATGCATGTGCTTTATCTGGCCAGAAACCCACATCCACCACCATGAGGTGGTGGCTGCCACCGCTTCGCCACCACCAGCCGTCGTATGGTGGTCGATGTGTGTGTATGTTATGGTGTGGTGAGTGTGTTTAGTAGAATGGGACTTGTTTAAGCATTTTTGGTGGAAGGATTGAAGGTAAAACCACCACCACCACCGTGAGTCGGCGCCGATCACCACCGCCCGAGGTGGCAGTGGGTGGTACCCAGCCTAGTGAAACCATAATTGACCTAAAAACCTAAATTTGGACTTTGTAGCTTGTGCTTGGATTGGAAACCCTAATTAGGGTTTAGAAAACCCTAATTTTTTGAGACTTTTGTTTGGACTTGCTGGGACCCGCGTTGGACCAATAGATTGAAGTATGACTTGCCCGATTACATTGTATGTTTTGCCTAGTGGAGTGATGGACTTAATGGATTAAGTCTTTAATGGGTTAAGTAAGAGAACTTAACCCTAATCGTCATTTTATGTGAAAACTATAATTTTGTCTGAGCCTTGAGTTGGGCCCTTCTGTTGGGCTTTGGTGATTGGGCTGTTGATGGGCCATCCAAGAACAAGTATATGTACTAGAATATTTGGATGCACTTTAGTTAAGGCCCATGTGAGGGGTTTGGGCCCAATTTGGAAAATTAGGCCATAATTGGGCATTGGTTGTTTATTTGGCTTTTGGGCCTTCAGAGTGTGAATTTAGGCCTTGGTCGTGGACCAAGCTAGGATAAGGGTAAAATGGTCATTTTACTCCAAGTGTGGATTTATGGTTATGCATTGAAACCCAAATGGTTAATTAGGTTTTGTTTTGATGTTGACAATTCGGTGGTCTGTCAGCCAGCAGCTAGGGAATTATCCGCAGGACTTCAGCAGTGGGAGGTGAGTTTCCTCCTGGGTTGAACGGCTTGAAGGCACCAATGCCGGTCCATGTAGTTTATATGTTCTTGATAGAAACACAGAGTGTAGGTAGGGCATGTATCTCATTATTACCTGAGTATAGATATCAATCAGATTGTTGGATTGCTATACTTGTTGTCTGTGTGATACCTATATGAGTTGTTAGGAATGTGAGTGTGGGTGAGGCATGTATCTCATCATTAGCTGAGTGTGGGTAGGGATCATATCTCATAGAGTGTGGGCGAGGCCCATATCTCATAGAGTGTGGGCGAGACCCGTATCTCATAGAGTGTGGGCGAGGCTCGTATCCTAACAGTACTTGAGTATGGTTAGTAATATGTTTGGTAGGTGGTAATACTTGTTGTCTGTGTGATACATGTATGTGTTTGTTTACGTATGTGAGTCTGGGCGGGGCCCGTATCTCATTGTTATGTGAGTGTGGGAGGGACCCATATCTCATTGTTAGGCGAGTGTGGGCGGGGCCCATATCTCACGGATATACGAGTGTGTTCGGGGCTCATATCTCCTAGTAGCATGATGTTTATCCTGTAGCAAAGAGAAGAGTTCGAGATGACTGCATTGCACACACCACGATGTTTATCCTGGGATTCACTCTGATGTTTTGATATGATACTCTGATTTGATACTATGACTTATGTTTTTGGATGAAATGATTTTGATAACTATAGTTTATTTAATAATTAAAAATGAAATTTTTGGTCATGATTATTGAGATGTTACAGGATTAGGAAAAAAGAGAGAGCTTATAGTTTATTGCTTATACCCACCGCTATAAGCTAAGTTTAAGTGTTTGGATAGGAAACATTAAAAATCCGCTTATTGTGGTGAGGATAAGCTAAATAAGCTAATTTTGAAAACCACCCCCCCTGCTTAAAGCTTATTGCTTATAACTTATAACCTATTTCTAGTCATTCTACTCATATAAGCAGTTTTGTTTGCCAAACACTTAAATGTCATCCTATTGTTTATCCCCACCGCTATAAATTAATCCAAACACTGTTGCAAAAGTTGTTCTCACACCACTATAAGCTAATTTATTCACACCCTCTAAAAAGAACCACCATAAGACCCATATAATATTTCTCCCATTGATCTTGCATCACCATAGCAATAGCATAAAGTATGTTTTCCAAATGGGGCCCAATGCCATAAAAATCTTTAAGTTAGAAGAAATGTTATATTTTACCTTTTTGTGTATTTTTGGTTTATTAAAGTCGGAATTTTGCAAACTTTTTTCAATTTTACTGTTTTGTGTATTTTTTTGTTCATTAAAACTCTTATTCGGTTTTACAGGGTAAACCTGCAAAAAGAATAAAACTTGATAGTTCTGTCAAACTTAAGAACTTTTATATCATTAGGCCTACAATATTTAATGCAAACTTGGTTTGGTTTTGAAATTGGATTAGTGAGATGAATACCTAAGTATATGGAATCGATTACCTTGTAAATCAAGCTGATTAAACACTTCATTTAATTTATAACTTAACAAATACAATAACTATGAATATGTAGGACAAGTAGAATTCTAAATAATGTGCAATATATTATATTGTATGTTGTATTGATTGAAAGATCACGTTTATTGCTAATTTTATATCCGCGATTTTCAATTTTTCATAAACTTTTTGATGCATTTAATTAAATGACGTACAAATACAGTCTATTCAACACCGTCATTCACACACCAAAAAGAGTTTTCCATTGATATATTAAATGAAGATGGTCATACGAAAGTCAAGTGAGGAGTGGGGGCATCATAGGCGTGTCGCAAAATATCTAAATTCTGTATTTGATCTAAACCAATAAAATAATAATAATAATAATAATAATAATAATAATAATAATAATAATTATTATTATTATTATTATTATTGGTGGCTTCCAAAGTCCTAATATTGATGTTTAGGCTTCTCGGAGTGGGGGCGTCATAGGCGTGTCGCACGTATGATTTTTTTTTTTAAATCGGCTGAAATTATATTAAAACTAGCAAGAAGCTAGAAAAAGACAATTACATCATAATAGAAGCTAAAGTTGGGTTATGAAGCCAAGTAGTTCAACATAACATAATTTTGCTACGTCTATTAGAAACCCAAAAGAATGTCTTATCTACGACATCATCATTAAAAATGAATTTTTAGGGATAGATGTTCCAAAAATGGTTGAATTCTGGAAATTCCAAATGCTCCAAAAAGTAGTCAAAATAGACGCATCAAACACCTCCCGTTGGTCTCCCCTCAACTTGAGGTTATCGGACCAAGAAAGAAGCGACTGCACCGAAATCTGAACAGGAAGACTAAACCACCACCAAATAGCAATACGACTCCAAATCTCAATCAACTCAGAACATCCTGTAAAAATATGATCGATGGTCTCCATAGCACTAGAGCAAATCGAACACATAATCGAGGACACCATAATACCTCTAGAAGATAATCTCTCTCTCGTCGGAATACTATGAAGTTGCACCCTCCAAATGAAAATATTAAGTTTAATTGAAACCTAATTATTCCATCTAGTAACCATATTGCCCGAGCTAATTAACCCGCTATCAAGAGAAATACGAGTCGAAGAGACTGAAAAAGAATTTGAAGCATCTAAAACCCACCCCACTCTATCTGGTATGAGTCTAAGCTGAACACCCTACAACAAAGTCAAGAAATTATCCCACCGAGTCTGCTCAATACCACCCCGAGGTGCCCGTCTGAAGTTATCTAAACTGTATCCAATAGAAATACGATCTCTAACCATATGAATACAATAATTATCAAGTGTGAAAACTCTATGGAAGGTAACAGCAAGTGGAGTATTTCCCAACCATATATCATGCCAAAAAGGAGTGTACGCCCCGTCCCCTATCCTTATCCTTATAGGACACATGGTTAGAAAATCAAAACCATGATTAGTAAGATTAACTAACATCCAAGTAATACCATTCCAAGGGCCTGCCCAAGATCTCCTTGTGATCAAAGGAGAGGAATGACCATCCAACCCATACAAGACTTTCTCCACCCTAACCCATAACAAATTCAGGTAATGAAAAAACGCTAACGCCACCAAAGAAGTAAAGCCCTATTATAGGCAAAAACACTGCCTACTCCTAAGCCTCCATCATCTCCCGCAGCAATAACTCTATCCCACCGAACCTAATGCATATGATGATCATCCAAATCAGCTCCCCAGAAGAAAGAAGCTCTCATCCTCTCAAACGAGTTAAGCATCATGACCGGGACATGAAATATGGACATCAAATAACTACCGATGGAATCGAGAACGGACTTTATCAGAGTAAGTCTCCCACCAAAGGAAATTCATTTGGCCTTCAATCCTTCCAATCTACCCCTGAACCTATCCATAATAGAAGACCAAGAACTAATTCTAGACATATTCTGACCAATAGGAACTTGCAAATGAAAGAAACGGAGGGCACCTAAAGCACACCTCATACTAAAAGCTATAGAAGAAACTTGATTAGTAGTAAAACCCACTCCATACAACTTACTCTTGAGTAAGTTAATTTTTAGACCTGAAGCCAAGAAAAAACAACGAAGAATACGAATAATGTGCATAGCACTCATCTGATCCCAATTAGTCAACAAAACTAGAATACAAAAGTATACAACGACACTTAAGCATTTGGGATACGACATAACATCGGACATAGTGGATGAATATGTAAAGATGTATGAGAGATCAACACAAGAATATACGTTTTTATTTTATGAATATGTGATAAAGCTTTACGGTTAGATATATTTGCGACATCCGACGCAAAATGATGTTAAGGAATTATATGTGGCACATATCGACAAATGGTTTCCCATGAATAATTAGAAGCACTGATTGTATGCATTGGGCATGTGAAAATTATATGAATGCATGGTGAGGTCAATACACACATGATGATCATAGATATCTTACGGTAATTCTAGAGGTAATTGTGTCCCAAGATCTATGGTTTTGACATGAATACTTCATTGTGTTGGAGTGAAATAACGACCTGAATGTTCTTGGTGAATCGTCGATATTCAATGAAATTTGCAAGGTAAAGCACCCTAGTTACCTTTTATTATGAATGGAAATGAGTACAATTATACTTATTATCTTGGGATGGGATATATCCGAAGTATGCTACATTTTTCAAATCATATCCATATCTACAAGATGAAAAATAAAATAAATTGTTCAAACAAATATATATGAAACAAAAAAAACATACGTAGAAGCCTTGATGTGAGATCATTTGACAAATAACACTTAATATCTATAATTCATAGGATGTTCTAAAATTTACCGCTCAATGATAAATTAATGATCTTAGGTATAAATATCCACAATCTCCAAATGGATTTGGGTGCCTGATTTTATTAAACAACATATCTTACAACTCCTCTATCTTAATATAATTCTTACAACATGTACATGTATGGTTTATTTGGATTTCATCTTGGTTAAGATATGTCATTCTAATTGTGCGGTCATTTAGATTTAAGGAACGCTGGCAACTATAACACTTGGTTTTGAGGTATGTTGTTTGTCAAGTTGTTTTTCCCTTAAGTTATGTTTGGAAGGAAGTTAGGAGGATCACGATGTGAAGAATTGGTGATTGAGGCGTGTTCCATATCCTTAAGTCACAATGCAAATATCTAACGGTCGTGATACATAACCCTAATATCGGGCCTTGGTCCCAATATAGATACACTAACTCCTAAGGTTCATTATTTTCAGCTTTTATTTCTCTAATGAGCAGACCCTAACCCTTTTGAGTGTTCTTGAGTGAGCTTTAAGTACCTTATGCCTTTGGTGTGATCATTGCAGAAAGAGGATTGAGTTTTGGTTCAAGAAGGTGCATTCTCCAAGGAAGATCTAGCATCTTGTGACCCTTGGAAGGTATAAAGCTTCCACTTTTATGGTTTTTAGTTCATAAATACAACGACCTGAATTTTTCACTCTAAATATTCTAGGGATTATCAATGTTTTTTCTATAAAATTGTGGAATTCTAAACTCAAAACATTTACATCCTAAACTGTATTCGGGTTTACAATAAATCATAAATCTAATATAATGCAACAAGGAAATATCAAAAGTAAAACTACTTCTATTCCAATTCTTTGTGCTCCTACCTCTTCTCGTATAATGGCTACTACCTAGACCTGCAAAACATGAAAGAATCAACAACATCAAACAACAAGTCTGGTGAGTTATACTTTGTTCATCTTTTCTTTTTCTCTTTCTCTATTATTCCAATGTCTTTTTCTTACGCTCTATTCTTTCATTGTCACTTCTAAACTAATGTTTTCCCATCTCTTTTCATACTCAACTCATGCTCTATATTCATTTCATCTTATATTATTTCTCTCCCCTTTCATTCACTTTCTCACTCCATATCATACATTCTCCTTCTCCAATAACACCTCTTCATGTTACGTTTTTTTCCCTGTCTCATATATTCTTGCCTTCTTCATCTCTATTCTCACCTAGACCCAATCGATCTAATTACTTATGCTATCTTCACCTATCATATGGTGAACAACATAACTATAACTTACCAAAGTACAAACAATCAGACTAAGTCCCCTCACTTTGATCCCACATGGATCCTTATACAACTTCTCTTTCCTTAAATCCCTCACGGATTACAATGATCCATTATGAATACTCCACACTTAATCCCTCATGGATTATATCAAGTTTTTGGAAAGAAACATCTTACATTGTTCCACTCATGGAATTCTTTCTTAATCTTCTATAACCACACATAATCTTATTCCCATAGGAATCATCTATCTCCATTCCCGAAGGAATCATCTATCTTCATTCTTGAAGGAATAGTCTATCTCCATTCCCGAAGGAATCATCTATCTCCAATCACGAAGGAATCATAATCTTAGTCTCATAGTACTTCATATGAGAACTATGGTCTACTAATAGTCTTACACCTCACATGTTACATAGAAATCTATCTCATCACCTCATTAAGATATCTTCTACTAACAATCTAGTACTTCACTCATTTAGTACTTAATCTAAATCTTCATCTACTAACATATAGGTACTTAACAAAATACCCTTAATCGCTAGTCATACATCATTACCCTAACTTCATCAAAACAATGATGGTTATCAAACAAAATACCATCAATGTCTAACCACACACACACAATCTATGTAAGAACCTGAAATATAGAGTAAGTTGACTATTAGTCAAATATTGACCAAAAGGGCAATTTGGTAATTTATGAGAAAAAATGAGAATATGAAGTGGTAACTTCATGAAAATGGCCAATAAGAGTTTAATCCACTTAGAAGATGTTAGATGAGTAAGGTCAAGAAAAAGAATGCATAAGAAGATGTATTTGTGGCTAAAAGGGTAAAATTGGTAGTTTATGCTTTTTGGGCCATGTTTGTGACTTAATAGATTAATACATATATTAATTGTAACACCCATAAAATTCAAGCCAAATTAAAACTTTTTAATACATTTTAAAACCATCAAGTTACTATAGTTTGTTTTCAAAATAGTTCAAACATCAGAGTATCCCCAGCATCAACTCATAAAACCATAAAATATGAGGAGCTGTACGATCACGCATTTTCCTTCCTGCGATCATCTGATGTACCTGAAACAATAAATTGAAACTGTAAGCCCGAGAGCTTAGTGAGTTACCCCCAAAATACCAACCTCAAATAACCATAATCATATCATATCAACAAATACAGAACAACATGCATAATGAATCGTTAACCTAACTGGACCGCCTCACAGGCCTTCAGTCTATCTGGACTTCTCTCCGAGCCTTCGGCATGATTGGACCCCCTCGTACGGCCTACAGCCTATCCAGACCGCTCGCTGGGTATGTTGGCCTGCAACACAAAGCAGGACCACCTCAACCCAACCCAACCACATATGTCGACATACATACAACACATAATCGAACAATAACAAAAATCATACCGACTACTAAGCATAACATCATTCTAACTACCAGGGTACAGATCTAACCGATCATACCAGCATAATAATGTTGGATTTTGAGCAATCTAACACTTCCTAAGTGTGCATGCAACCCTAATAAACCTTGGATCTATGTTTGTCTAAATACATGCAAAATAATAATTTTCCAAGGTTCATAACCTATCTAACATGGCATGGGGTACTTTTAACATAAAAGAATTAGATGAGATTACATACCTCTTGATGATGAGTTCAATTCCTAAGGAGTTTGAGGGCCAAGCACCAATAGTGTGAATGCCTCAAATGGAATCACAAATCACCACAAACTCTTGGAAAACTTTGAGAGATAATACACACTTGTATTTTTGGCCACACACAAGCACACACACTAGTTCACTAGTTTCCCTTTAGGGGCCATTTCATGCAACATAAGCATGCTTATATAGTGTACATGATTAGGGTGAAACCCTAATAACCCATGACTTTTCCTTTCCCAAGGATCCATGGGTTAAAAGCTCCATGGATCATCCATGGACTTCCATATAAGCCTAGCCCATTAACTAATGAGTGTTAGCCCACACCATATAAAACAATAGCCCACAATTTAATTAGTCTTCCTTTTAATCTCTAAATTAATTCATAATTAATTTAAGACTAACACTAATTAAATAACTTCATATTAATATATTATAACTTACAATATATTAATAAACATATGTGTATAACTCTCATAAAATTATCCATAAATAGTTTGGATGAAATGCAACCCAAATGGACCATGCCGGGTCGGGTCAAGTATATACCAAATAAGTTATGGACTTAGACACCTTATCCAACAGACTCCCACTTGGATAAGTCTAATAACTGTATTTGTCTATATAACTTCAGGAACCAACCAGCAATCGTAGCTCTCGAAAACTCTGTTGAACTATGAAGCGCCATTTTAGATAAGTGATCATATAATCCTCTGTTCTCATGATATCAGCCGGACAAATACATGGAACAACGTCGTACTTATTGTCCAGCAGTTTGTTTCCCGATTTTCCGATTTGTTTGACAAAGAACTTAATCGAACACATCAATTTAGTTCTGACCGGCCGGTACATAGGTCACAACAAAATCATCGAGGGGCCTAGATATCGCTTCTATTTCTAGAAGGAACATATAAACTTCGACTCATATGCTTGTTCTACTACTTGTTGAATTGTACACAAAGGCACGTTTTATAACATCAAGTTACTGATGCGTTTACGTGCAATCAATGCACAACCAACTCATAGGTAACAACTCATATCTCTAGGTTTGAAGATTTATGTGATATTACCGTCTCACGATCACTCGAGATAAATTCCATGAAGTGATACAAGTGAGCGTGGGTTTATTCCAATACTCATAACTTATGAGCACTCATGAATGTTGTAGCAACCATTGCTATGACTAAACCCATTTAGCCATCTACAAACTAATTCATGACAGTCTTGATTCATACCTACTTCCAACATATGAACGACTGTGGAGTGTTTAAATAACTTAGTCATTCGGAAAGAATAACCTAGCTATTTTGGAAGTCAAAACATGCAAAGTGAAACACAATAATAATCGAATCCAATATGGTCTCAGAACCCTTTTGAATATAAATAGAACCACCTTTTATTTATCACCATATTGATTACACATTATTCATTGTATAATGTTTCAAACAATCAACTTAAGACTTGAATAAAAAACAACAGTCGTCCCATGCTCCTAGCATGTACACTTTGTTTTTCTAAACAATAGTTATGCCATACTCCAAGTATGCACACTATGTTTGTCTATGATCCTTACATTGTGATGTAGATCAATTGAACATGATTCCAATGATACTCATTTCACAATCCCAAATCCTTATTGTAAATATGAGAATCCCCGATTCCTATCATTTACCAAAAAATCTGTTAGATTTTAAACTTTTATGCAATGTTCCTCTTGTAATGATTATGCACAAAGTCACCAAAACCTTGTCACCAGTCATTACAGTGTATTCCAAAGAAGGTCAACTTCTATGGAATGGAAGTCTCATATTCAATGTACATTCCTTTGAACATCCTTCTTGCATTAAGGTTTTTCTAATCTTACATAGATTGAATAACTTCCACCTATGGAGACATTTCCATAGTCCCATTTTGACTATCACTTCCGAACAAGAGTTACTTCTTTTTAGAATATGTCAATATGGTCCTTTCCGACAACTTACATAATACTTCCAACTTTCCCTGAGCAACCAATCTTTGGCGAACCTCAGATTTGTCCTCGACAATTGCTTAATCACTTTAGTCATATCTAGTTCTAGACTTTTCCCTTCTCAATGCCTTAAGCATTTGGAAAATTTAGAAAAGATGAATATTATAGCACATGCAATCGATCCTATATCCGAAGCATATGGGACACGATTCATGATGTTTGACATAAAGACATGATACTAGACCAGTCTTTTGCTACAATATATTTTTTTATTTGCCATGTTTTCAAAATTTAACTATGAAGAGGGATACCGTAATCATAATCAAATTTTGAAAACGCAATATATATAGAATTTCTTCAAGTTGAACCATTCCAACATAAAATTCATATATATATATTCTTGACTAAAGATGATTAAAATCTCAATCTAAGCTTTAGAATTGAAATGAAGTATAATTTCCTCTCCCTTAATTATAGCAAAACAACTTTTCAACCCCTGCAACTTCATGAATTGAAACTTTATTTTCTATAATTAACATTTCTAACTTGCAACACTAAACATAATAATCATGCTCCCACTAACATGATGATTATCAGCATAACACTTATGCTCCCACTAGCTTTGACATATTTCCAGAAATCTGCTGGACTTCTGAAATTTAGATTCATACACCCTTTCTTAGATAGCTCACATGTGTGTCTAAACAATTTTCAGAACTATGAAAAAGGGATACCGTAATCATAGTCTTAATTGTTTAGACGGTTGCCATTTCTCACAAGTCCATGTTAGTGTGCCGGTGAACCACACGCGCTCCACTAACGACTTTTGAAAATGCAAATAACACAATTGATATCTACGTAAAATCTACTTAGTGAAAGCGTTTCCTCACCATCATTTTCATGAATCGGAGAGAAACCTTATGACACTTAGATTTTATAGTGTATGAGTTCCTATCCATGTGAATTTGTCAAAACCATAATCACAAGATAAGATTAGTGACAAATTCAGCCTTACATGGATTAAACTTGTTCAATCTTAGTTTCTTGTCACCTTGGTAGCACAAGGCCCACCAATGCTTCCAAGTTGAACTCTGATAACTCACATGCAAATTCAACTTATTTGAAGTAGGTACAGAAATAAGAATTATGTCAACACGATAGGTTGCAAACCTTAAGTTGTGTGCTAGTGATAAATTACAGGTTTTACTCTTGATTAAATCTTGAAACTTTTTTAGGATCTTTAAGGCTCCCACTGTCCCCTTGACATATAAGTTTCCCCAGTCAAGAACCATTCCTTGACAAAACAAATATTCAAGGGATAGTGCGGATTCTTATCAAGACTAACACTTCACACAATTGGTCTTTGTCTCATCCAAGACATCACAACTTACCAATCTCAAATGTACAAGAGTAGAAAACATTTTACTCTTACATTTGACTAGTGTTAATAAATCTTCCTTTATGTCACTCAAGGTTACAATCTTGGAGTATGACTCTAAGAATTGTTTTGGAACGAAGTATGACTCATCTTCTCGATCTTAACCAATCCAACAATTCATGAACTCTCTTCTTAGCCATAACAATGCACTAAAACGTCCTTAGAGTATGAATTTGTGATATGGTTTCATAATCATTAAGATGATCATGAAATACAATACTAAAGTACTCTCCCATCCTTTCAAATTTGAGAAACTTTTATCTTTCTGCCTAATTTGATTCTTCTCATTTGTTTTGTCATACATTGTAACCTTTCCAATGTTACAGAATTATACTTAACCTCATAAGTATAATCATATTTACTAATCTTTAGTAAATCATGAAAAATCAATCTTTGTGGTGGACCTTGACCAGCGCACACCCAGTGTACCTAATTCCTTAGTCCTTCAACTGACTCACATATACATGTGATCAAAGAATTAGTCTTAATTCTCAAAGATGAAAATTCTCATTCATCATACAATACAACTTGTATGATTCCAAGTTTCTATCCAATTGAAACTTGGGTGATGAAAAACTTTCTTCATTTGGTAAATTCAGACACTACCACAAATGAAAGAATCAAATCCACTTTCCAATATTGCTATTACTGGAAACATATAAGCAACAATTTTCCACAGATGCCATTGTAAGGATATTTTTTAAAAATAAATAAAATTAAAAAAATTTTTTTCTTTTATTTTAAAACTTTGCGGAAAAACTTATCCTTACAATCCACATGAAAACCTTGTTGTTATCTATTCATAAGCAATATATTATAACTCTTAAGCAACAGCTCAAAATTCTGATTGTCGAACCATGCGATCGAAACCCACCTTTGCAATCAGAATCAACATATACTTACTTTAAGCTTCCTATCTTTTCTTTGATTCTTAAAAACATCAGCATGTGACCCATTCACATTATGTAATAAGAATCTCCAAATAGGAACTTAATAGAGTTAGACAGTGGACTTTACCCGAAGTAGAGTCAAACCTCTTGACTTGATCAATCTTATGACCTTTCAGGTGAATAGGGCAGCTTCGCAACCAATGCCCCTTCCTTTGGCAACAAAACACATGGACCCTTTGGTAATGGCACATGAGACTATCTCAGAATTTGCCTTTCTCTTTACTATTTGGTCAACCGAGTTGACTATAGCTGATCCCTTTCCATTGGGAAGAGAAATCATTTTCTAGATATCCAATGCTACCATTGTCAATGTCCATGTAGACTTGGGAAGTTGTTCTTTTAATCAAATTTGCTTTACTGGTGTTCCAAATCATTGCTGATTCCACAACACCAAGCAAAAAGATAACATCATTAAGGGTCATGTCATAGTCTGCCTCATAGTAGTCCCAAAGAGACTCACTATGTTACTAAGAAAGTGATTGAACATCCAACTTTCACAAGACTTTGACACCCAACTCTCACGGCTTGTCAATATGTGACTTTATCTCCAAGATGTGAGCACACATAGACTATGCTTGCCAATAGGGATTGAGTGACTTTAAACTTTTCAAGAACTTGTGGGTGAGGGAGAATAATTGGAGGAGGTGGAGGAAGTGAAGCATGATGTTGAGGGACACCATCTTCAAGAGATTTGGGAATATCATAGTTGTCTGAACCAGACATCTATAATGGGAGAAAATCAAGTTAGTTGATTCAAAGTCCTTAATATAACACCCGATATGAAATATTAAGGCTAGGACCCAACACAATATTTTATAATTTGGAAGAGGGATGCCGTAATCCAAGCTATAAAATATTTGAAGGTAGGCGAATGACGATTCACCAATTTCCACCATGAAAAACAAAAAAATTTATTAGGTTTTAATTGGATTTGAAATTCCTAGATTTTTTGAGATTCATTGAACTTTTCAATGGCATGTTTCAATCTCGAGTGTGCCCTCTCAAAGTTTGTGACTGGGATGCCGAGGATCACAAAACAAGGTGTGAATAACCATACCAATTCACTTGGTACCCTTAATATTATCACCCAATCAATGTGCCGGTTATCCAAACACGCTCCATTGATCTATGACAAACATTAAGTCACCCTTCGTGATCCTTACTAGTCCAAGTTAGTGTGCCGGTTAACCACACACGCTCCACCAACGAGTTGGTAAGGTACAAAGTGTGAATTCCATGGGCTAGCACCAAATTCACATTTTTCCTAAAGTAACTAAGATTGGGAATTAAATAAAAAAATATTTAGTTACTTTATAATAATCATTATACTTTTAATGAGGATTTAAAGTCATTGTCCTACCCGTTCGGCTAACGACCCTCCACCGATCAAGCAAGCGGTGGGTGAGAGTGGACACCCATTAAGTCGCCATTTTATAGGCAACAACCTTATACCCACCTTATAGACCGGCTTCGTGAATGAGGCCTACTAACGGTAAAACGACTTGTTCTTATACATATATATATATATATATATATATATATATATATATATATATATATATATATATATATATAATTAACCATTAATGTTATAAATAGTATAAGTGTTGAATTTTAACTATTAAAACTCTAAGTGTTGGAATTAAAGTTTAATAAAGTGTGTGAAACTTTTCCAAATTCCAAAACTTGAGGGCAAGTTTTGAAACTATTCAAAACTAATTAATTCCATGATTTATGTGTTTAAAGTAGTTTTAATCCAAAAACTCTTCAAGTTCCATAACTTGAGGACAAGTTATGGAAGACTTTAAACAAATAAAAGAATTACTTTTCTTTATTTTTATAACTTATGGAATTAATTAAGGTTACACTTTATTTATATATTTATTAATGAAGTGACTCTTGAACCTCCATAACTTAAGGACAAGACTTTTCATCTTTTGTAACCATCCAAGACTTTTCATTTCATAACTTATGAATTAAAGGTTCATAAAATGAAGACTCTTCATTTTCATGTAACTTATGTGTTTTAAGTGTGTGTTAAATAAAAGTGACATTTGGATATCCATAACTTGAGGACAAATTATGGACTCCATTAAAACACATAAATGATCAAGAATTAATTCTAAACAATTCAGCAAATAATTTCTATCATCTTCTAAATTCATAAGAACATGAACATGATCATCAAAATTTCAAGAATTATATGAACACATAAAATCATGGAATTTTGATTATAACTTTGAAATTGGTCCACCATCATCATTACCACATCAAAAACAGGTTTTATGAGTCCAAAACAGTTTAAGGTAATGATTCTAGACCAATTCCAGCACCAAAACTCGAAGATATGCTGTTTGGGGGTCCAACTCGTCGAGTGCATGAACCAACTCGCCGAGTTGGATGAGTTTTGCCTTGGACTCGTCGAGTCCCTTCATGGACTCGGCGAGTCAGCTGTGCAGACAGCATAAAATCTTCGATTTTCAGCAATTTGCATCAAGTATTCAAACAAGCAAGCCTAGGCTCTGATACCACTATTGGATTTTGAGCAATCTAACACTTCCTAAGTGTGCATGCAACCCTAATAAACCTTGGATCTATGTTTGTCTAAATACATGCAAAATAATAATTTTCCAAGGTTCATAACCTATCTAACATGGCATGGGGTACTTTTAACATAAAAGAATTAGATGAGATTACATACCTCTTGATGATGAGTTCAATTCCTAAGGAGTTTGAGGGCCAAGCACCAATAGTGTGAATGCCTCAAATGGAATCACAAATCACCACAAACTCTTGGAAAACTTTGAGAGAGAATACACACTTGTATTTTTGGCCACACACAAGCACACACACTAGTTCACTAGTTTCCCTTTAGGGGCCATTTCATGCAACATAAGCATGCTTATATAGTGTACATGATTAGGGTGAAACCCTAATAACCCATGACTTTTCCTTTCCCAAGGATCCATGGGTTAAAAGCTCCATGGATCATCCATGGACTTCCATATAAGCCTAGCCCATTAACTAATGAGTGTTAGCCCACACCATATAAAACAATAGCCCACAATTTAATTAGTCTTCCTTTTAATCTCTAAATTAATTCATAATTAATTTAAGACTAACACTAATTAAATAACTTCATATTAATATATTATAACTTACAATATATTAATAAACATATGTGTATAACTCTCATAAAATTATCCATAAATAGTTTGGATGAAATGCAACCCAAATGGACCATGCCGGGTCGGGTCAAGTATATACCAAATAAGTTATGGACTTAGACACCTTATCCAACAGACTCCCACTTGGATAAGTCTAATAACTGTATTTGTCTATATAACTTCAGGAACCAACCAGCAATCGTAGCTCTCGAAAACTCTGTTGAACTATGAAGCGCCATTTTAGATAAGTGATCATATAATCCTCTGTTCTCATGATATCAGCCGGACAAATACATGGAACAACGTCGTACTTATTGTCCAGCAGTTTGTTTCCCGATTTTCCGATTTGTTTGACAAAGAACTTAATCGAACACATCAATTTAGTTCTGACCGGCCGGTACATAGGTCACAACAAAATCATCGAGGGGCCTAGATATCGCTTCTATTTCTAGAAGGAACATATAAACTTCGACTCATATGCTTGTTCTACTACTTGTTGAATTGTACACAAAGGCACGTTTTATAACATCAAGTTACTGATGCGTTTACGTGCAATCAATGCACAACCAACTCATAGGTAACAACTCATATCTCTAGGTTTGAAGATTTATGTGATATTACCGTCTCACGATCACTCGAGATAAATTCCATGAAGTGATACAAGTGAGCGTGGGTTTATTCCAATACTCATAACTTATGAGCACTCATGAATGTTGTAGCAACCATTGCTATGACTAAACCCATTTAGCCATCTACAAACTAATTCATGACAGTCTTGATTCATACCTACTTCCAACATATGAACGACTGTGGAGTGTTTAAATAACTTAGTCATTCGGAAAGAATAACCTAGCTATTTTGGAAGTCAAAACATGCAAAGTGAAACACAATAATAATCGAATCCAATATGGTCTCAGAACCCTTTTGAATATAAATAGAACCACCTTTTATTTATCACCATATTGATTACACATTATTCATTGTATAATGTTTCAAACAATCAACTTAAGACTTGAATAAAAAACAACAGTCGTCCCATGCTCCTAGCATGTACACTTTGTTTTTCTAAACAATAGTTATGCCATACTCCAAGTATGCACACTATGTTTGTCTATGATCCTTACATTGTGATGTAGATCAATTGAACATGATTCCAATGATACTCATTTCACAATCCCAAATCCTTATTGTAAATGTGAGAATCCCCGATTCCTATCATTTACCAAAAAATCTGTTAGATTTTAAACTTTTATGCAATGTTCCTCTTGTAATGATTATGCACAAAGTCACCAAAACCTTGTCACCAGTCATTACAGTGTATTCCAAAGAAGGTCAACTTCTATGGAACGGAAGTCTCATATTCAAAGTACATTGCTTTGAACATCCTTCTTGCATTAAGGTTTTTATAATCTTAAATAGATTGAATAACTTCCACCTATGGAGACATTTCCATAGTCCCATTTTGACTATCACTTCCGAACAAGAGTTACTTCTTTTCAGAATATGTCAATATTTTGACTATCACTTCCATAGTCCCATAGAGGGCAGCAGCGGCGCAATCGAGCGGACCCGTTCACAGCGTCATTGCCACCGAAATGGTTCCGACGGCCTAAGCTGGCGTCGGCGGTCACGGTTCCAACGGTCTTTGGTGGTTCTCCTATTCTGTTCATGAAGCGCGACAACAAGTTATGGTGGTGGTCGGGTTTGGCAAGGCAACAGTGACCGGAGGTGGTCATTGAGAAGGTGACGACCGAATGGAGGGTGCATAAGGATGGTTGCGGCTGGTGAAAAAAGTGATAGGTTTAGGGTTTAAACAATAGCGAAGCTTTATACCCGGTTATCACCAACTTTTCCTACAATAACACAAATGGCCCCTCCTTGCCATATTTCTTTCAAAACTGATACCTAATTTACTATTTCGACCCCTCCTTCGGAAAATCCTTACTAATCAAGTCCAATATTTACTTTTTAACCCCCGCTTCCATAATTTCTTTTATAGTAATCCCCCAGAGGTTCAAATATTGACATTTAGCTTCCCGAACCAACACTCCTCCAATTATTATTCGATTTTTGTGCTATAATAAAATACAACAATAATTAAATTACTTCCCGGGACTCCTGCTTTACTATTTAAATACTCCATTAAAATCGGGATGTTACATTAATTCATTGAGATATGACTTAATATATGTGTAGATTATGTTCCCAGCTTCATGTGGATACAAAGAACATTGAAAATGAGTAAGAAACGAAGAAGATATGAAGAATAGAAGTTGGGACAAAATTATCCTAAAGCTGGAAAGGTAAACAACCAACGACTGTTGTTAAGCTGGAACTGCGTTGTGGTGGGCTGAGTTCCATGGCGCAACGAGTGTCTTGCGTAAGAACAAATAGTAGCATACTTTGCTAGTGGAGATAGAGTACCATGACATGGCAAGAAGAGTGTCATAGCATGCCAACTATATATATGCCCAATGACTGAGGTCAAAGGATCGTCACTGCGCGGTGAACATGCGACTGTGGTGCTGTTAGGCATCAGAACTTAAGGCCGTTAAGCCTTAATTCTTGCCAAAAACACCCCCAAAACCCTTTGCAGCTAAGCTTCAATGATTCCTAGAAGAGAAGGAGATAAAGAGACGAGGGTGTAACACCCCGTTTTGAAAAGTACTTCGGTTGTGGTTTCGGAGGCATAGGGTATAAGTGATTCGGTCTTTTATGGGATCTTGGGTTTTATCCAGAAGGTTTTAGGCTTGGGGTGTGGCTTGGGGTGTGGCTAGGAGCATAGGGCTTCTCGCCACCTTTTCATGGACATCAAGTTCGTCGGAAACGGACTTAGAATGAAGAAGTTATGGCATTTTGAAGTTATTGTCAATTTTAACCCTAATGGAGTTTTGTGACAAGGCAGCCCATGCATGCAAGGAATGCATGCGTGTGTTTAGCTGGGTACGCCCAGCGTATAAGGATATATGGTCGCGGGTGTAGAGAGGCGTACGACCAGCATACAAGAAGTACGCCCAACGTTCGCTCAGAGTCCCCAAACCCTAATTTTTAGGGTATACCACTATATAAAGAACATTATACCCTCAAGAACCAGCCTCCTTCTCATCTTTAGACAACCACCACAAAATCCTAATCCTCTTGTGTTCTTGGAGCTTTGGAGGTCATTAGAGAGCATTTTAGTGTTGTGAAGCCATTTTTCAAGCAAGTGAAGAATATAGCAAGGTGGGGGATCAAAGGGGAAGCAGTAGATCCAAGATTGTGGTTCCATTTTAGATCATTTTGAGGTATAAAGTCTGAAACTTTCCTCAAGTATGCTTAGATCTATGTTAATGGTGTTTTTGGACCTTTTGGGTCCCAAGAATGGACCTTTATGACTCAACTCGTTTTCTAGGTCCAGGGTTGCCATCCTTAGTGTCATATGAGTCCCATAAGCAGTCAAGTTTCAAAATTTAGGGTTCATTTGTGACCATGCATGAGATCTAGCTCTTTCCATGGAAGTTTATTGTCATACTTCAAGTTTGGGCTCATTTGGTGGGTTGGGAGCCACTAAGTAATCAACTTTGTGGATTAAGACGTTGAAGAGGACTTGGATCTGTAATTGTAGCTTCTAGAATGGAGTATTAAGAACTTAATGGGAAAAGTAGCTTAACAGAGGAGTACGTTGGGCGTACATGCAGGTCCGCGCAACGTACACCACCTTTAGTTAGTACGCTTAGCGTATAGAGGAGTTCGCCCCGCGTACTCATCAGATATGGGTTTGGTTTGTTTTGGGCCTCGGTTTGGACCATGTAGGGGATTTTGGTTCCTTGGGCCTTAGTTGGCCATTAGAAGTGAGATAAGGTGGGCGAAGAAGATGTTTGGGCCCAATTTGACAAACTGGACCATTAGTGGGCCACTAGTGGGCTTGGGAAGCCTACCTAGTGTTGAGCGATTTTAGAACATGGTTTGGGCCTTAGATATGGACCAAGTTGGACTAGGGGTAAAATGGTCATTTTACCCTAAGAAGGATTATTGATTTGGACTAACTGATATTTTGGGTATTGGTAGCTCGGGGAGCCGAAGGATCAGCAATTCGGGGATTGTCAGATAGCAGCCAGAGAGGTATCAACAGGACTTCAGCAGTGGAAGGTGAGTCTCCTCACTGTGTGCATGGGTCTAAAGCCACAATGTCATACCATTATGTTTGTGTGTAGTAGGAAGGCCCAGGGGTTAGCCCTAGGCACTATATGTTATATGTTCCGGATCACGATCCGATGTCGGGCGAGGCCCGATGAATGATAGTATGCTAGAGGTCTTTGTGATTCTTGCATGTGTTAGTACGATTGGTTCCATACCAAGGTCTGATGTCGGGGCAAATCCGATGTATGTTTATATGGTAGTATGTTTCGGACTAGGGTCCGATGTCGGGGAAAGCCCGAGGAATATCAATATGTGCATGTTAGACTATACTTGTTGTCTTTGTGATACTTGTATGTGCCTGGTAGGGAGGTGAGTGTGGGTGAGCTCCTATATCTCATCACTAGCTTAGTATGGATGAGGTTCCATATCTCAATATTAGCAGAGTAGGGGCGAGGCCCGAGAGTAGTGAGTGTAGGCGGGGGCTCGTATCTCATTGACAGCAGGAGTATGGACGGGGTTCCATTGCTCATCAGTAGTAGACCAGGGGCGGGGCCCAAGTTAGGCGAGGCCTTCGAACAGAAGTACAGTATAGTATGTTTCTTTATGTGTTAGCGTGTTATATGTTTGTATGTGTATAGTGGGCAAGGCCGAAAGATAGGCGGGGCCTAAGAGAGACAAATATGTATATTGAGCGGGGCTTGATGCCAGGCAGGGCCTGATGCCAGTGTGAGTCCGATGTCGGGCATGTCCCGATGCAGCGGGTGGGAGCCCAATATGTGGTTATATGTATGGTATGTGGTAGATTGGGGAACTCACTAAGCTTCTTGCTTACTGTTTTCATTTTTGGTTTCAGGTACTTCCGGTAGCGGAGTGAGGAGCTCGGGATGACTGTATCGCACACACCATGTTGTTTAGCCTAGGATGTTTTACTATGATGTAATAAATCAATGTTTTGAGAAGATACTCTGATTTGATAATTATGGTTTATTAATGAATTAAAATGAAATTTTTGGTCTTGATTTTTGGGACGTAACAAAGGGTGTTTGAGGCTTGGAATTAAGGTGGAAAGTTCAGGAGGTACTCATATTCTCCATATTTAAGCAAGTAGGGCTTTAATGGATTTTTTATGAATTGGATAGATTTGTTGGTTTGATTAGCACATAGATTACGTATGATGCTATTGATAGTGTCTAAAAGCATTAACCAAGCTTATAAAGTGATTTCCATGGTGAAATTTGTGCAAGTGAAGTTAGGGTTTGAAATCCTAACTATCTGGATGATGAATTGATGCATTATGGTAGATTATGATGAAATAGGTATTGTGGAATGCTTAATTCATGAATTCATTAAGATTAAGAGATGGAGAGTGAAAAGACTGAAAACTGATCCACTAAATGGTTATGTTGATTTTAAGAGTCGAAAGCTCTTTATAGGATAGGATAAGTATTGAGATGCTTGTGTATGTGTATGATTAGGCCTAAGAACAAGAAGATGGATCCAAGATGCGTCAATTAGAAGAAATGATCCAAAGTAGGGCAGTTAGTCTTCACTAATTGAAAGGTGAGGTATATCTCTCACTCTTTATCTTTAAGTTAATTTATGCATTTTATGTATATATGTATGTATGTTTACGTATGATAGAGTTATGTATATGAGCATGACAAAGAGGAATGAAAGATAGGTTTATATATATTATAACCCTCTATAAGATTGAGTAAATGTGGTTATACTTGTATGACATGTACCTGAGCATGTATGTATAACCAAAGTATGTATAACTAGGTAAAAGATGAATAAGGGTATTATAAGTAATACACTTAAGAATGGATAATGAAAGAATAAGATTTTACGTAGTATAATCCTTTGTATGAATAAATTTTAATAATGTTGTATGTGGATACCTAAGAAATGAGAGAAAGAGGTAAAAGATGGTTATATGCAATATAATCATAAGAGTATGTAAATATTTCTAGCTATCATTAGTCTTGTGTTTAATTATATATGATATTAGACATTGATAAAGAAAAAGTACTTAGTGAGTTAAGTACTAGTAGAGAAAGATTAGAAGATCTCTTAATGTGATAAGGATATAGAATGTCCATAGGACTAGTATTATGTGATGAGTCATATAAAAAATATTAAGTTAAAGAGTAAGGTTCCTACAGGAACAAAAGTAAGGTTCCTACGGGGACAAGAGTGAGGTTCCTATGTGAACAAGATTATGGTTCCTATAAGGACAAGAGATAGATGGTTCCTTCAAGAACACGGGTATAGTTTATATGGGGACAAGAGATAAATGGTTTCAGGAAAAAGAGTATGGTTCCTACAAGGACAAGAGATAGACGGTACCTTCAGGAATGTAGATAGATGATTCTTGCGATAATCCAGATTAGGTGTGGTTAGAAAAGATAAAAAAAGGTTCCTTAAAAGTAAAAAGATAAGAAAGTTCTTTGTAAGAACTTAAATGTAACCCGCAAGGGGTTAGGAGTAAGGAATTCGTGAGGGATTCAAGAGTAAAAAGAGAGAATAAGGATCTACGAGGGATCATGAGAGAGAGAGAGGGAGAGAGAGAGAGAGAGAGAGAGAGAGAGAGAAGTAAGATCGGGTGAGCATGCATGGTAATGTAGTGGGAAGTTTTTCCCTTAGAGTAAAGTATTATATGTAACCGTTGGGTCTAGATGGGAAAGAATGTTGAGGCATAAGAGATGAGAATAGAGAAGAGAAAATGTAGACTGGAGAAAGAACATGGAAGAGATAGATACAAAGTTAGAGATAGAATATGTATAGAGTATGAGAAGAGCCTGTTCGGAGGATAATAGAAGAGTATAAGAG
Organism: Lactuca serriola; assembly: GCF_051521515.1. Classification (NCBI taxonomy): domain Eukaryota; kingdom Viridiplantae; phylum Streptophyta; class Magnoliopsida; order Asterales; family Asteraceae; genus Lactuca; species Lactuca serriola. Next base: position 114,971,494 of record NC_136410.1, on the reverse strand, counting down.
GGACCTATTAAGAGGCTTCAGAGAAAAATTACAACGAATGAATAGAAAAGAGAAAGAGATAAAAAAGATAAGAAAAGATAGCAGTGGATTCTATAAAAGAAAAAGAGAAAGATTAGAGAAAAATGAAAGAGATAGATGGATGAGAAGAATATAGGTGCATGCTATTAAGAGAAAGAGTTAGATGACAGAGTATAAGAAAGAGAAAGAAAGATGAAAGATAAGAAAAGATAGAAAGAATAACTCACCTGCCATAGTATCTTATGTTGTAGAAATTTTATGTTTTGCAGGTTTAGGTTGTAGTAGCCGTTGTACCAAAAGAGAAGACAGGGACATAATGAATAAATAGATAGTAGGTTTCTATTTATGTAGTTTTCCTTGTTCTTTTCTGTATTTAAGAATTTATTTTAAACCCATGATTATTCCTGGGAAGTAAAAGGTTTTAATTTTGTTAGAATTTTGCATTTGTAAGAAAATTATGATATTTTCCATAGAATAAATGTATAGAAATCCGGTTATTTACAATTGGTATCAGAGCCATAGTTTGAGTGAATTAGGTTTCGGTGTATCCATTCCAAGTCTCAAATTGTGGAAGATAGATGAAAGGAACAAGTTATGAGTTGCTTTTGGGATAAACTATGCAAGAAGATTATGGTACACGACAGAAGAAAAGTGAAGATAAAGAACCTGAATAGTTAAAGAGTAACAGATTGACCAACCTTGAAGGTTTGGGTCCAAAATATTAGAAAAGAAAGAAAGAAAATTCATTTTGCAAAATGATAAAAATGGGATCTCAAGTTAAAGAGGTGCAAGAGAATGTAGGAAGAATGATATTATGGTATCATGAAAGAAAAATGTGTTATAAATGATGTGTCCTAGTAGATTGACACTAGATAGAGTATGTGTCCTAAAGAAGAAGAGAAAGATAAAGATTAGAGAATGGGGACAAAAAAGAGGAACATGAAAGAAATGTAGAGAAAAGTGGCAAGAAAAGGGGACATAAAGGAGTAAGAGGGTTTGCAGGCCCATAGAAAGAAAAGAAAGATAGAGTAAGTTTGTCTTAGAAAACTTAAAGTGTAAAGAAGAGTACATATGAGTAATATAGTATATTGGCATTTCTTGAGTGTAGTGGTCACGCATAAAAGAAAGTACATTGCCATTTTGAGCAATGTATGAGATGTGTATAGTAAAGCTTGCACCACATTGTTAGATGTTGTTGCGATAGAACTAACTAGAGATAGACTGAAAGAGAAAAGAGAAGGACGTGTAGATAGAAAGAAAATGGTGCAACAAGTGTCATGATGGAAACTTAAGAGAAAGAGAAAGTTAGAAAGAATGTTCCATGTTGTTGTTAAGAGCTAAGGGACGTGAGAAGACCGGTACTTTTAAGGAAGTCAAAGAGATAGAGTATGTAGAGTAGGAGGAAACTTTGTTAGTGTGCCTACAAAAGAGAAATAACATGAGGTGTATCTCCTAGTATAAGAAAATATGGACCCGTAAGAAAATGTAGATATGTGCATGTTATAAAAATGTACTTATGAGTAACCGTTTGGGAAAGAAGGATGTTTGAACCTTATGTTTAATTAGGGAAAAATAAGAAAGAGAGTAAGAAACAACATAGAAAAGCGAAAAGAAAGCGGACTCATGAGAAGAGTCTAAGGTTGGGCGTAGGTTCCAGTAGAGAATGAGATGACCAAGTGTCAAGTAGAGATGAGAAGTTAGAAACATTGGGAATGTAAGAATTCCCAATGTAAGAAAAGAGCATGTATGAGAAAATACATCTTTTAGACATATCAAGTATAGAGCAAGAAAGAAGAAATGAGAAATTCATAGTAGTTGGCTTGCGAGTAGTTGGGGACTAGAGAAGATAAGTACCCAAGAAATTACATGTTGAAAATTTGGGTTATAAGAAAAGAGATAAGATAGTTGTGAATCAAGTGATGAAGTTCTAACGTTAAGACATGATAAGTATGATGTTCTTGCAATGTATGGACGATACATGCATATGATACTTGTTATGGTTCAATGGAGCTATTAAGTTGCTTGAGGACCAAGTTGGTTAAAGAAAAGAAAGTGATAGCAAGGTAAATTGAGAAGAATTTACCATGTAAGAGATAGGATACTCATGAGTCAGGAAATATAATGGTGAGGTTGTGTCACATCCCCATTTTCACGGCCAGAAAAGACCGATTTGTTTATGCTTATTTAAACATCATATTATTCTTTTTGAAGAATAATATTGTGGAATTCGTTCCCAGAAAACACGATAATGATACTATCAAAGCATTTCGGAAGAAATGTATTTTATTTATATTAAAACATTGGAATGTCATCGTCAATATAAAAACATAAGCATAACGAAATACTGCAAGCCTTATAGTAATTAAACTAATGGCCTAATACTCCTTGAATCTCTCAGTAGAATGTATCTTTCATATAGCCACCTATGATACAATAAACTGAGTGGGTCAGGTTGAGAAACCTGGTGAGTACATAGGGTTTGCAATCCCACAATGTGATAATAATGTATATCTCAAATAAGCAAATATAACTATTATCATTAACACATATGTATCATATCTCTAAAACAATTTACCCCATTCCATTGATTCCCACGTATAGATCCTATACAACGATCTAGCCTAAAGGATCAATATGAACAAACCACTGACGATGCTGCTTCGGAAATTACCTGGTAGCAAACGAGGATTAATAAGTACATAAATTAGGGGAATGGAATAAGTTTCACCACGAACATCTGTTCGTAAAAACAACAAGACAATTAAGTCAGGGGTGGTTATCTATATGACTATGCCTACTAGTGGTCTGGCACCGTAAGGTATTTTCCCATAGACTCACCATATTCGGCAATACAACATCATATATACCTAGTAGTGGTCTATTACTGACACACTATATTAGGCAGTCTATGAAGTTCTCTGAGTTACTCCGTGATAGGGAATGCTGACACACGAAGCTCGTCCGATTACTTTGTAAAAGAAACGATGACTCCAAAGCTCTTCAAAATAAAAACTATGTGGATTTACTAATGAAGTACTCTTGTATGCTCTCGTACCCTAACACACAATAGTGTCAAAAAAGGACTTTGTACATGATAGTACTTCTGGCATATTATAGTACCCTGGTATGAGTAGGACTCGTACCCCAGAACTAATAATACCCTGGCACAAGAAACACCTAAGACACAGAGCTTTGAAAAAGACTTGGTACATAAAAATTACTTTTGTACGTAGGGCATACTCCATCGATCATCAATCTCCTCGAACAGAGTTTCTACTCACTAATCCGATCACACACGTACCCTTAATAAGATACTACCCAATATCCAATTTTAATTGAACTAAGCATCTCTTTTAGGTATTATTTCATCGCTAAGCAAGCCTACGATGCTTATAATCAACTTTCAATACCAACTCTGTTTAGGCAACACTATCCTAATTTAGTGTAATATTTTATACAAAGTATTAAGTATTAGCATACATTTATCTTCTCATTTATAATTCTTCTATTATTATTATCATGTAAATACATCTTAACACATATAGAAGCATGTTTGGATCGAATAACGTATATCATTAAATATACATATAACACATATTTCTAGATAATAGCATATAAATCACATATAAACTTTCAACATATATTTAATACCTTTATTAATACTTGTATTAAAACTATGTTCATGAAAGGGACTATGCACCCACTTGTTAAAGTGATGAGTCGAAATTCAGGCAGCGCTTCGCTTATAACAATTTTCCTTTACTTCGACAAAACCTAATATCATTATTACTGGATTTTTGTCTAATATTTATTGCGACCAATTATTAGTCTAGATTCATCATTAACTCAAACTCTACTTTCATGATATATCAAGTAAGGAACAACCATGTAGGATCATATTGGAGATAGGGTGTGTTTGGTATACGAAGTATACTATTTGGCAATCCCACTTTAAACACATCATTAAATCACAGCCTAAACATCATCCCCGTAAGTAGATCAATCAGTGTAATGACTTGGAATCACTGATAAATCTTGTTTATAGGTTCATAATAATGAGAACAAACTTAAACATAAGTTATACTTAAAGTAGGGTAAGCATAACTTACTTACATGGGAGTTTGGCGAGGAACCGAGCTCTGCGTGGGCATAACTTTTAAGTCGAAGTATCTTCTTCTTGGGGATCTTTGGGAGACGCTTCTAACACCTAGGGGGTGCTAGGGAAAAGTCTTGAGGGTTTCGGGGTGTTTGGGAGAGAAGTGGTGAGAATGGTTTGAGAAATGGTGTTATTTGCGCCTCTGTTTATAGGCTGTGAATTTCTGCAACATGGAGTGTTTTTGGGCTGAACACGGAGTGTTGAAGTTCAAGGTGTCACGATTGCGTGCAAAGCCATGGGGAAGAAGGTGTAGTTGTGATGGTGTTACGTGTCACCTCCGGAACTTAATAGAAAAGTAATTCTCTCCTAAAATCCATAACTTTCGCATACGAGCTCCGTTTTTGACGTTATTTATAGCCATACATAGGTGGTGACGTGATCTAAAACTTTTGTTTAGACTCCGTCGGCTAATTTTGAATTTATTTTTAAAGTTAAATTTTAACAGGTTTAGATAGTAAAAGTCCGTTAAAAATTCATAACTTTGCCATCCGACGTCCGTTTTTGACTGTCGTTATATTGTTGAGCTCCTATTAACGAGATATTCAATTCTCGTTTAGGTTGTGCTGGCTAAAAATCGATCAATCTAAAATTTGATTTTTGGGCTGTATATTACTATGCAAAATCTTATAAAAATCATAACTTCCACAAACAAAGTCAAATTTGGACGTTCTCTATATGCACACTCTCGGTTTAACATCTACTATGATTTTCATTTAGATTGTTAAGGCTAAAAAGTAGTTTATCAAAAATTCACTTTTCGCGATACGCGGTGTCGTGCTGGTTTAGTCGTAAAACTTCGACATGTCATAACTTCTTCGTTGTAAGACGGATTTCAGTATTCTTTATATGCACAGAATGCTTTGTGACATATACTATAACTTGGTTAATATTATTTATTCTAAATAGTCTTCTACCAAAAAAGTCATTTTTAACGCTTATTATCTCTAAATTGACTAGCCCAAATCTGCGGGAGTTACAGGTTGAATCTAGATAATTACAGTGTGCATGCAGAAGTATGGGCTCTACGTACTCATTGCAATTATGGAGAATCAATGGAGACAAGGAAAATAAACAGGTTGTTTGTAAGAATATATCATGTATAGATTGAGGCTTGAGGTGTTAATAGTAGAAAGAGATGGACGAGAAAGTATGGTGCAGAAACTTTCAATAGATTATTGAGAAAAAGATTTGTACTTTGATAAAAGAAGTATAGAATGAAAGTGAAGTAAGTAGATGTAATACTTAAATAAGAGCTAGAAAAGTTGTAGTGTAACCACTTGTAAAGATGAGAATGGCATTGTAAGTGTGCATTAAGATATGAAACTTACCTAAGAGTTGAAGGTTAAGAAGTGTATGAATGCGCTTGTGAGAAAAGAATGAAAGATGGTAGGTGATGCATATGGTTGTTAAAAGTGTGACACGAAGATGAAAGATGATGAAAAGTATACAAGGTAGTTGCATAAGAGTAGATATTGTAGTAGATGTCCCTTAACAACCATTATGAGTAGGTAGGTGAAGAAAGATTACCCATTGCATTGAAAATGCAAAGAAAAGAAAATTATATTTTTATTTTGGGTTAAAAGGTTAAAGTAGAGAATAACCTTAAAAATCGGTTGTTGAGTAAGAAAATGACCAAAAGGTCAAGAAAATTGTTAAATGTGACTCGATCATTTGGATCATGTTCATGGAGCATTTGGAACACTTGGAACTCAATGGAGCACTTAGGGTTCATGGAGCATGTTACAAAGGAACAGATCATATGAGATAGGAATGGATCACCTGACAAAGGAACGGATCAAGTGGCAAAGGAATGAATCGTACACAATCACATAAGAAAAAACAATAAAAATATGAAGGAATACATACCAGAGAGGTCTTGAGGTCTTGAATCCACCTCCTGAAAAACCGTTGATGATATGGTCTGAGCTGCCCCAATCGACAAACGTGGGCAATTTGCCCTAATATGACTAGGCTGATGACAAGGATAGGATAATTAGACCTCCAAGGCGCAATCTTGGCAAACATGCCCCTCCCGTCCGCATCTGCGACATTTAAACGTACAACACATAGGATCATGGGTTCCTCCACCCTTGGCGGAAAAGTCACGACCACTCTAGCCTCCAGTATTGGGCATAGCAACATCAAGCTTCTTAGACGTTGTTAGCATCCGCGATTCATGAGTCTGCTTTCTCTTTCCCAGTTGTATCTCCAAACCAAGCTCCATTTCCCTAGTCACCTTGATATTCCCATCAGTTGTCTAAATGAATGTAATATGTTCCTCAAACTTTGCAACCAACCTGTCAGACATATGACCAATAATGTCAGGAAATATCTCTTGTATGGTCTACGAAACCTTTACAATCTAATCACGGGTTTGATCCCCTGTGAAGGCAGGATAAAAATCCCACGTTCGATCCCTCTGAGCAGGAACTAGTCCGTTGAGCATTCTGCAAGTTCGCAATGCACCGCCTACTAAAAATGGGGTCCTTCTCCCCAAATTTTGGGGTTCCACAAGCCTTGAACTCCCGAAAAAAGAGTGTCCATGCTCCGGTCTGACCAGATGCAATCTCTACACGAGGAGCCCCAAGTTGCTCATCCATCAGCTCCATGATCCCCTCCTTGATGGTACGGAACATCATAGGAGTCGCATCCATAATATCCTGATCAATCTCATACAAAACGAACTCGTGAGTCCTCTCATCAATCGGCTCAACACCAGAGCCTAAAATTGAACCGGAACTAGAACCAAAGTCTCCTCCATGAGTGCTCATCACCTTACTGAAAAGAAACCAACAAATGGTCAAAACATACTCAACAAATCCTCATTCCACATGGTTTTTGGAATCTTCATGACTTTCCTTAATTCGAGTACAGATCCTGCGCTTTCAGCAGTACAGGACCAATACTACATTCCACAGATATCCATACTTTCCACAAGAATAATCTCGAGTCCTCTAAGTCACATTCTCAAACTGGTATTCTGAAATCCGCTAAACAACACACCATACCCACTAAAGCATTTCCTAGGCTCTCCTAGGATCCCAACCTCACCCTACCATAAGCTACCGAAGAACTCCTACTAATGTCAGCTAATTACTTCATGAATATAGTTACATGCAACAAAGTATAAATAACCTTTTGAATATAAGACCCAACTACAACGGTTATAATCAAACGAGAGTTGCACAATAGGGCCAAATCAATAACTCTGAGATTATTTAACCTTTACATCATGTAACTTAACATATTCTTGAAATAATTAACTCACATAAACATGAGTCCTATAAAGCACAATGCAAGCAACATTCAAGCATTAAAACTTTATAGCCCAGAAAATATCAGGAGGCACCCTAACTCACTTATTTCAATGATGCTAGGAACTTCCACTAACACTGTCGGTTTCCTTATGCATGCAAACATTCCATGTCATATAATATATCAACATGTATGGGTATTTTGGCAATCACTTACTTGAGCTAGGCTGATTGAATGCATTGTACCCCTTTTCTTTGAAAAAAATTGTTTATACAACTAATTTCCTTTTTAAAAGATCACCAATTCATTAGCTTGAGTTCAATCACACCCGAGAGTGTGCCTGAATCCCTAACCAGGCTTTGATACCAACTTGTAACATCCTAAAAGTAGTATTTTTTTCATTTTTAAATCATTGAATCCATACAAACATTTGTTCCAAAATCAATCATAGTCAATTGTATTTTTTTCAACATCAGAGTAAAACATAATTAATCAATGTGGAAAAAGCAATCAGAGGATGTCGAGCAGCCAAGTCGGGCCCTTCCCTTTTGAACTGGAAGTACCTAAAAATGTTAAACCACAAACCGTAAGCATGAAGCTTAGTGAATTCCCCAAAATACCACATAACATAATGCCTTGCCATGGGCTACTCCATGGTCTTGCATATAAGTGTCATTGGCTACCTCTATGGTCTTTTCCCTAAAATTCCATGGGTTGCCCGCATGGTCTTAATATCCATGTGTCATGCGCTGTCCCCTTGGTCTTTCATGCAAATATAATGGGATACCCCCATGGTCTTTCATTCAAATGGCATGGGCTACCCCCGGGGTCTTCCATGCAAGTATCAGAAAGACACTAGCATCCTACATAGTATAGTGAGAAGACTCACCTGACAAACGAAGTCAGCTAAACAACAACTTAATCCCCCACAACAGATGCTACAATAATCTTATCAAAACATCCAATGTCCAATCTTAGTCTACACCTTGAATCCGACAATATTGACCAAAAGACTACCCAAGTCAAAAAGTCAATGGTCAAAGTTGACTTCAGTCAACTACCATGTCATGGCGATCCATGAACATGTCGTGGCCCACAAGCGACAAAATGGAATATGGCTCCCTAGTCACCACGTCGTGGCAGCCTAAGGCCACTCTGTGGGCACTAGGCTCCTAACAACTTAATGGGTTAAGTCGTTTCCTTCGATCCCAAGTGCTCCAAATCTCAGAACTGGTACTTTCTGTGGTCTAGATGGATAAAGTTTCCAACTTTATCCCTTAAGTCACCCCAATAAGCAAACTTATAACAATAAGTTCTTCATGACATATTAAGACATGATTTAACCCATTAAGCTCTTAATCAACCAAGTCACCCAACCAAACTTTTTAGAAGACTTTCATACCTAAAATACAAAATAAAAATATGTGCTTTATGGACATGCATGTCTCTCCCAAACTAGGTTAAAACCATAAAAGAAATGAACTCAAACTTGTAAATGATGCCATAAACACCAAGGAACACTAGATCTGAAACATATAATCTCAAATGGAGCTATATGATCCATAAAGTTTCCAACTTTATGGAATCCATTCCTTCAAACTCTCACATTATGAAGAAAAGGGACAAAAACTATAGATCTAGAAGCACAAACTAGAAATCTTGGAGCTTGAATACTCACAAGGGTCTAGAATATGCTCAAGATGGTGATGAAGAAGTTTGTTTGTTGGATCAATTAACCAAAACAACTTCATCATCTTCTTCTTCAAGGCACCAAGAATTTCAAAATAAACCAAAACTCTCTTTCAGGGAGGCTAGGGTTTTAAGGTAGAGGTTTGGAGGCTGAAGAGGATGCCCTAATCCTCTGGAAATGTTGCTTAAATATGGAAGAAAACCCTAAAATTACAGGCTTGGACCAGAACAGTTGCCCCATCGTGGCCAACCTACTGTCATGTCGTGGTACTCATTAAAACGCGTGTTCTATTTAATCCATGCCACATCGTGGGCATCCTTGCACCACGTCGTGGAACAAATTTTTTCCTAAAATCCATAGTTGGTCCTTGATAAATAATAACCTTAGCCTATCTAGAACACGAGTGTTATAGTTCCTATGGTTACAAAAGATAGATGGTTACTTCGAGATCATAAGAGAGATAAATAAGACTGGGTGAGCATACCTGGTAATGTAGTGGAAAGTTGTTCCGTTAGAGTAAAGTATAAGATGTGGCCGTTAGGTGTACAATGGAAAGAATTCTAAGGCATTAGAGTTGAGAATAGAGATAATAAAGAGTATAGTAGAGAAAGAACATAGAAGAGACATAGAAAAATTTAGAGATAGAGTATGCCTAGAGTATGAAAAGAGCATGTTCAGAGGCTAATAGAAAAGCATAAGAAGATCCTATTAAGAGGCCAAGAAAAGAGTATGAGAAGAACCTGTTAAGAGGCTTAAGAGAAAAAGTACAAAGAAAGAATAGAGCATAGAAGGAGATAGATGAGAAAAGAAAAGACAATATTGTATGCTATAAAAGAAAGAGAGAAAGATTAGAGAAAGATGAAATAGGTAGATGAATGAGAAGAATAATGGTGTATGCTATTAAGAGAAAGAGTTAGACGACATAGTATAGGAAAGAGAAAGAAAGATGAAAGATAAAAAGAATAACTCACTGTTTGAAGTTGGAATGAAATTGGGTGAAAACCTGTAGCCAAGGAGTGGAGAATTTCCTTCCATAGAGTGCCTATCGCCACAAAGTGGAAAATTGTCCTCCACGAAGTTAAAGCTGGGCAGGCCCAAGCCCATGATTTTTTTGGGTTTTCAACATATTTAATCGTAAGGATTAATATTTTAGGCATTTTCTCAACCTCCATCTCATCTAGAACCCCTAGAGAGCAACCTAGCCTCTTTCTTCATAGTTTGAGCTCCCCCCTCTCCTTCCATCCATTATTGGAGTATTTTTGGTGATTTTGGAGTAAAGCTTCCATGATCCTTGAAGCTTGATAATTCAATATTTTAACTTTCATCTACCTTGTGGACCTTTGTAAGTCATAAATTTCTCAGATTTATTCGTTTCATCTTTATATTTAGGTGTATTTAGTATTTTGGTGCATTTTATTGAATTTTGGTCCCATTTGAGGCTTGTTCCATAGATTTTGGAGAAATCTTGATCTTCTGAGTAATGTTGGGTTTTATATCTAGTCATTTGCGGAGTAGAGAGTCCATGCAAGATCTCCCTTTACTACATGCATGAAGAAAAGTGTGTTTTGGACATCTTATGATCCAGGGTTTTAGATCTTTCTTGTTTATAGCTTCTTCATGGATGAAGTTGGAAACATTATCCATTTAGACATTACAAGGAATCAAATATGAAGGTTTTAGTCTTTGATTTAATTAATTAAGTTGATAAAGATGCATTCTTTGTCCCTTTGAGACTTAAAGTTTAGATTTTGGTTGTTTGGACCATCCTAATAGATTTTGGTTGAGAAAGATGCATTCTTTGTCCATATTTTAGGGCATTTTCTCAGCCTCCATCTCATCCGAAACCTTTTGAGATCAACCCTATCCCCCCTCTTCATATTTTGAGCTTCTCACCTCTCCAAATACCATGCTAACACTTCTCATCCTAATCCACTCGATCCTTGGGTAACTTTATGATTCCATTGAATCATAGTAAAGTACCATGTGTCTATAGCACCCATAACACTACATACACACTATACTTATATAGTTTCAATTTCACTGTTCCATTCCTGAAATTTCTAGGAAGTCATTTCTTTAACTCTTAGCTACGCATTTGACGACTTCTATCACTATCACACTTCTACTTACAAAATTTATGCTTGAAACATCAGACAATGTATTGCATCAAGCATACTTTTCTTTCACATCGGGGAGTCACATACTTCTACTATTTCTAACTTCTCATTTCGATATGAAACTTGGTCATCTCATTCTCTACTATGACTCTACACCCAATCCTAGACTCTTATTACGAGTCCACTAAATTCTCACCCTTTTATGCACTTTTACAATCTTTCTTTAACTATCCCTTATCACACATAAGGTTCAATTCTCATCTTTTTCTAAGAGTTCCTCATAAATGAACTTCACATAACAAACATATATCTACACAATTTCATGGATCCATCTTTTCTCACTTTAGGAATTACATCTCTATCTCTTTCTCTTTGCACTCGTTTTAAACTTTCTTTCATGGATACATTATTAAATATTTCTTCTTACACCAAGTTCATGATACCTCACTTCTATAGAAGCCTTGACCTGTTTTCTCATTATCTCCCAATCTATTTTCTGTCTCTCTTAGCTCATATTCATAAGTTCATTTTCTATCTCCCATCTTCTTTCCTTTTTCTTTCTTTCTTTTTCTTTGTGCATACCAACCCTCATACCCTTTTCACTCAAACCGTTCGTTTCTTATTATTCACTATTTCCACTCTTTGTACCTCTATCTCTACATCTATATTTCCTTATCTTTCTCTTAATTACACATGCCCTAACTATGGTTCACTTTCTAGGACACATCATCTTTAGTACATCTTTTTATCATCATAAACGTGATATAATTCTCTTTACATACATAAAATCTCTTTAAATAGAATCCATCTCTTATGTCAATTCACAAAATGGCCATTTATACTTTCTTATTAACATACTTAACCCATACCCTCTTGGTCAATCCATCTACTAACTCTAACTCTTTGGTTCTTTGTCTACATATAAATATATTCATGTACCAAAATCTCATAACTTGGTTTATTATGAAACCATTTCACACTCTATCTCCCAGTTGTGTATTACAACACTGACTAAAAACATACAAGACCTAAGTAATCAACACTAATAGTGGTCCTAAACACTCTGGTTCTTTTCATCTCCCGCAATTTAAGTCTTGGTGTGTGGGCATACCAAATCAAATTCACTTAAACTATAGCTCCGATACCAAATGTAATGACCCAAATTTTTCACTTTAAATATTCTAGGGATTATCAGAGTTTTCTATAAAACATTTACATCCCAGACGATATTCGGGTTTACAATAAATATAACTCTAATATAGTGCGACAAGGAAATATCAAAAATATAACTACTTCTAGCCTAAGTCCTTGTGTGCATACCTCTTCTCGTACAACGACTAGTACTTGGACCTACAAAAAAAGAATAAAGAACATCAAACCACAGGTTTGGTGAGTTACACTTTTTTCTGTTCTCATGTATTCATACTCCATCATCTTTTCTGTTTCTCTTAATCTGTCATTCACATCTATTTTTCTCAAGATATATTGTTTCATCATCACTTCTCACCTTATGTTTTCCCATCTCTTTTCATACTCATCTCTTGTTATATCTTCATATCATCTCATACTGTTATGTCTCCCCTCACACACTTTCTCACTTCAACCTTATACCTTCTCCTTCTCTAACAACACCTCTTCTTGTTAATCTTTCATTGTCCCTACCCATCTCTTCTCTATTTATACCTCTCTATTCTCACTTAGACCGAAATGGTCTAATGACTTATGATAGCTTCACCTATCATATAGGGGAAAACATAACTATAACCTATTGGAGTACAACCATCTAGGCTAAGTCCCCTCTCTTTTATCCCACATGGATCCTTAGATTGCTTATCTTTTCTTGAATCCCTCATTAATTATAATGATCCCTTTCAAATCGTCTACACTTAATCCCTCATAGATTATATCAAGTCTCGCTAAAGAAACTTCTTACCTTTCCACTCATGCAACCCTTTCTCAATTTCTATAACCACAAATAAACTTATTACTGCAGGAGTAATCTATCTCCATTTCCAAAGGAATCATCTATATGAATTCTTGAAGGAATCGTCTAAGTACATTCCGGAAGGAATCATCCATCTCCATTCCCAACAGAATCATAATATTTCATGTGAATATTATGGTTTACCCATAGTCTTACACCTTACATGCAACATAACAATCTATCTCATCACCTCATTAAGAGATATTTTACTAACAACCTAGTACTTAACTCATCAAGTACTTAATCTAAATCTTCATCTACTAACATATAGGTACTTAGCACAATATCCTTAATCTCTAGTCACACATCATTACTCTATCTTCATCTAAACTATGATGGTTATCTAACACAATACCATTAATATCTAAGCATACATACATACTCTATCTTCAACCACCCATACATATTCTAAACATAAACACATACTCATTTACATGATTATAAACATATAATCATATTCTATCTCCATTTAATATCTTATGGGTATTCAAAATAATACCACTACATCTAATCACAGTTTAATCCTTTATCTTTCATCTAATACATTACGGTTACTTAACATAATACCACTAACATCTACTTATATACACATAATCATCTATAGGGTCATTCACATAACCATGAATTATCTTCATCTAATGTGTTCTTGGTATTTAGCAAAATACAACTAGTATTTAAACATGCATACATATGAACTTCAACACATATAAACATACATACATAATCTAGCAAGAGAGATATATAACCCACCTTGTTAGTTAGTGAAGACTAACTACCCTTAACTTCCTATCTTCAATTGATGCATCTTGTTCCATCATCTTTTCTCAAGGCCTGTTGATATAACATATCAAGCTATTTAGACCTTATTTTGGCATATTAAGATATTAATCACTCTCTATATCAAAATTATCACTTAGATCATAACTCTCACTTCTCATTTTCTACCTCTAAATTATTACACCCAACATCCCATACTACCTATTCATTACTGTAACATCCAAAAATTTACAACCAATTTAAACTTTTCAATAACAAATCATATTCATTAAGTTATTACAAAAAGGTTTTTAGTTCATTTATTATCAGAGTATCCAAGAAACATCAACATAAAACTAAGGAGCGGTACGATCACGCCTTCTCCTTGCCACGGTCTCCTGAAGTACCTGAAACAATACACTAAAACTATAAGCCCGAAAGCTTAGTGAGTTACCCCCAAAATACCAACCACAATACCATACACATAACATATCATATCATAAACAGAATAGCCATGCATATCGAATCTACAGTGTGACTGGTCCACCTGCACCAGGCCTTCAGTCCACCCGGTCCACTCTCTCTCCGAGTCTATAGTATGACTAGTCCGCCCGCACCAGGCCTTCAGTCTGTCTGGTCCACTCTTCGAGCCTTGGCACGTCTGGTCCACCCTCTTGGGGCCTTCAGCCTATCCGGACCGCTTGTCGGGCCTTCGGTTTAACCGGTCCGCCCTTGGTCTGTTGGCCTACAGCACAAAGCAGGACCTACCTCAACCTAACCCCAGTCCAACAACCATGTGCACATAAAAATATAATCATATAGCAATTCACAACTAATCAACCTATCTAGCAGATCACATAACATAGCAACATCCTAACCAGGATACCGACCTAACCGGTCACTAACATAACATCATCCTATATACCAGGATACCGACCTTAACCAGGTCTCTAACATAACATCATCCTATATACCAGGATACTCACCTTAACCATGTCTCTAACATATACCATCCTAAATACCTGGATATCGACCTTAACCAGGTCTCTAACATATACCATCCTAAATACCAGGATACCGACCTTAACCAGGTCTCTAACATATACCATCCTAAATACCAGGATACCGACCTTAACCAGGTCTCTAACATATACCATCCTAAATACTAGGATGCAGACATAGCAAAGCAATAACATAACAAACAACTACCCAGATTCCCATCCGATAAAGGGCTGGCCTTGGTGCCTTAGACCCTGTTGATATAGTGAGGATAACTCACCTGCAACTGCCGACTTGAAGAAAAAAGGGCACGCTACTTCGACCACCAGCACGAACTCCATCACTGATCATTACCAAATAACCAAAACCAATAAACACCAATAATTACCAAAATACCCCTGGAAGACAACTGGTCAACCCTTGGTCCAAGTCAAAGTCCTCAATCAAATTCAACCTTCCTGGTTGACCCTACTCGTTGAGTCAACCCGTTGAATCGTCCAGTTCCTATGCTCAGAACTCCCCAAGCCACGACTCAACTCGCCGAGTCGCCCTAAGACTCGTCGAGTTCAACAAGGTCTGAGTCTCTTCCTGCTCAACTCACCGATTCATCCCTCGACTCACCGATTCACAACTCAACCAGACAAGGTTAGGACTTCACGACCAGACTCGCCGAGTCCAAGGAAATCTTCAACAGACTCGCCGATTTGTTCTTCCAACTCGCCGAGTCCAAGCTTATCATCATACTCCTCGCCGAGTCACCCATGCGACTCGCCAAGTTACTACGCGACTCAAAGTCTGATCCATAGCCCGACTCGCCGAGTCATCTCCCAGACTCACCGAGTCCATTCGTGACATCTTCATTCAGACGATCACAAGCTATTCCATTGCTTCCAATACATAGATCTGGACTCCTAGGGTCAAATTCACACGTAAAGTTTCCAACTTTACATGCATGCAAGGGTCAACAAGCTCCAACAAGCTAAAAATGAAGGTTTAAGGCAATGACATTCTCAATCAAGCCCCAAAGCTATCACTTTCCAGATTCATGAGTCAAGACCAGTCTAGATCTGTAGTAGCAACCTCATATCTGAACCCAATACTCGAAAAGAGACTCATATATGACAATTTCGCCCTAAAACTTCATCTATGAACAATCTAAGCACAACAAAGTCAAGGCAACAACTTTTTACCTTCAATCTGATGCCAACAAGCAAGGAAATCAGATCTACTTCGCTCCTCTATGATCCCACCAACTCTTGCTTCAAGTATGCTTCTTCTCCAAGCTCCAAAACACACTTAAATCCTTCTCACTCTCAATTTAGGGTTTGAAATCAATGGGGAAAGCTTCTGGACGTCAAAGGGAGTGCTAAAGAGGCTGGGGTGGGGCTTAAGGTTCCTTATATAGGGTGCAAACCCTAGAAATTAGGGTTTCTGATTCCAGCACGGACTCGTCGAGTCCAACCTTCGACTCGGCGAGTCAGATCACTTAACATGTGCCCGACACATGCTTAGACTCGACGAGTTGCAGTTCCCACTCGCCAAGTTCCTCTTTTCCAAACTTACACTTTACCCCCTGAACTCTTTTTTCTTACTTGGGATGTTACAATTCTCCCCCACTTAAATTAGGCTTCGCCCACGAAGCTTGTTGCAGCATACAATTCTAGATACTACTCCCATAATGCACCTCCTTGGATCAATCGACCCAGGTTCCTCCGAACACTGCTATCAAACCTCTATAAAGTCTAATTCTTCCCTCACAGATTCACGACCACTGCTTCAAGTCAGCCACCGACTTCTTTCTCTGATAACAACACTCATCAACCAATGATCACCCTGAACCACCGGGTCCTGACCCGGTACCAAGCTACTACCCCTTTCCTCGACTGGCATATCCTTTATCGCATTCACTTCCGGGACTTATCCTGCTTTCCTTTCCGAATCCAACTCATTTCTTTCCGTGCTGATAGGTTGACATCCTTCAGCTCCTGACCAACTCCCATGAGCTCTCCTCTGCAATCACATACAAATGTTGAACCTGCTCTAACATCCTCGGGCTGGAAAAACCCGACATACTGACGATACCTCCAAACATCCCCATGATGAATTACCACTACATACATAACCTCCTGATGATAACCATACCGAAAATCCAAGGCTCCATCCTTGCATCCCTTCCGAACTCCTATGGTTCTACACCATCGGAAATTCTTCCGCAACCTCAACAGACACCCAATCCGGATGTGCTTCCATACTGCTAGCATGATCACAGTGCTCAAAAACCTTAATTGAAATAATCTCAATCATCCATTCTCACTACTGCTTTCACTTCCGTGAACCAACACTCCCCCCCCCCCCCCGGAGTTACATACCTTTCCCTTTCCTTATCCAAGGAAGTCTACTTGCCAACCTTGCCACTTCAAGCAAGTGCCATGGTGCTTACACCCCACTCTACACTATTCCCTTGTAGAGTAACCGATATTCAATGCATCACACATGCTCTGAATCTGCCCGCAAGGACTCTCGGTTCCATGCACTGCCTTCCACTAACACGATCAATACCCGGGGCCAGACCTACTGTCTGCTATTGCATCTCAACATGCTCAATCCATCTCCTCATATAGATCTATCAACACATACAGAGTCTTCAGCATGAATGGACCGCCTTACTAGGCCTTCAGCCGATCTGGACCACTCTCAGAACCTTTAGCATGTTTGAACCGCCCTCCATGGCTTTCAGCCTGTCTGGACCGTTCTCCGAGCCTTCGGCCTGACTGGTGTGCCCACCGACCTTCAGTCTCCCCGGACCGCTCAAACTATCATACATCATCCTGAAATATCCTTCCTGGGAATCTTTCTTGTACATACTATTCTAGCCCTCTAGGGGTTCCGAACTCTAACTCCATTCCATCTACTCAGATCCTGGCCTAATCCTAGGCCTCACAACAACCGATCACCATTTCCGAAAACCTTGGTCTGTACCCTGCCTCGTTTGCCTATCACTTACTCATACCAGCCCACGCCCTAGGCTGACTGAAACACTGCTGAATCCCAAACAACTAACCAACCTCTAATGCTTGTCGATCCTCCTGAGAATTTTCCAATTCTCCCAACTTGGAACACTGACTACCAACCACCGGTGACTCGACCGACATAAATCAATCATCCCTAATCAACATACTCCTCTTATACATGAACTGATTTCCTCTGAAATGAGCAACCTCCACAAAATCACTTCCCGGCGTCACGCATCACGAACTCTAAGGGAGTTCGACTCTCAACTGAACACTTCCCAAATCGCAAATGTTATACCCGACAAGCAGACCATACAAACAAATTCCGACCATAAATTCTTTGGATGCTAACCGCCTACAACTTCTAGCTACTATCGCCCTTATCCATACCATGAAACACGCAGAACGGTGGATAAAATACAACACTACATAAATAATAAGATAATCAGACAACAACGAAACAAAGACATACCCGCAAATGCATCTAGCTCTGCCCTGACCTCCTCTGTTGTAAGCTGAAAAGCGCGCCCCTGAGCCCTCGGAGGCTCCACTCCACCCTGGCCCCTGCCAATAATCCTCACAGAAGACGGTGCTGGAACCTGCACCGATCTGGAAACAAGCTGTGGCCAGTTGTCCCTCAAGTGACAAACCAGATGGAAATGATAACAAATCCTCAATTCCTGAACCGGGGCTGACTGACAGCAATCCCTCGCGTAATGCCCCTCTCTCCCAAACTTGCGGCATGCAAAACTAGACCTACAAACTCCGGTATGACCATTCCCACACTTCCAACAAGTGTGGCTACCCTGACCTCCCAACCTGAAATCAACTGTCTTGGACCGTTCGGCGCCGGCTGCGACTGCACCGGGGCCTGCCTCTGCTCTCGCAACTGCAAATCAATCTCCAACTCACGCCGCCTAGCGGCCTCCTGCAACTCTAGCAAGGTCTCGCACCTCTGCGTGGACACAAACTGCCTGATATCCCTCTTGAGCATACTCAGATATCAGGACATCTAAGCCTGCTCTGAAGCAAATTCAGGGCAAAACATCGCCCTCTCAGTGAACATCCTGGTGATCTCCGTCACCGACTCCGAATCCTGCTTCAGTTCCAAGAACTCCTGAGCCAACCTCTCTCTCTCTCTCTCTCTCTCTCTCTCAACTCGGGGAGCATAAGAGGTACTGAACATCTCCCGAAACTGATCCCAAGAAATTGCAGCCTGCTGCGCATCTGAATAAGATCCCGTGGTCAACCTCCACCAATCCTTCACCCCGAGCCTCAAAAGGTTCAGAGCACACCTCACCCTCTGATCCGCAGGGCATGAACACGTGAAGAAACACCCCTCCACGTTCGAAAACCATCTCATAGAATGATCGGATCCTGAACTCCATCAAATGTAGGGGGCTTCATATTATCGAAGTCCCGATACTGAAAACCTCGACCGGTTCCTCCCCCTACTGCTGATACAGATGCTGTAGCTGCCGCGGCAACCATCTCTGTAAGAGCTGCATAGCGCTCATCAAAGTACTCAACCATGGCGGTCTTGATCGACCCAAACATCTCCGACAACTCAGCCCGGAACATAGCAGCAACCTCATCATGCAGGAACTCACGAATCCTGGCATCCAACCCATCCGTACTCATCTGACCAATGACCTTGGGTGGCACTGATCCACCCTGACTGCCCTCTCTTGATCCCGATCCTGACCCGGATCCACCCCCGACATGCCTCGTAACCACCATATTTAAAATACGCCACAAGAATATTAGGCATTCCTCATAATAATCCCGATAACTAGCTCCCAACAAACCCTAGGGGTTGTGACTTCCTTGATACGTGTATGGGTCCTGTGCTTTTAGTAGTACGAGCCCATACTACCTTCCACACCTACCCATATTTGTATCAAGTATCACCACAACACCCTAACAATAACATATACATAATGAACACTCGATCCCCACTCCTAGAGGAGCACCACTATCCCATAACTGACCTACCGGTCTCACGCAACCCATCCATCCATGAAACTTCCACGAACCCTGCAACACTAATGTATTCTAGCAATACATAATGTTCGACCTCATAGACTTTCGAATATCCAATCCTACCCTAAGCTCTCAATCAAACAAGAACATAACATAAGGCCAAATCAAACATTCTCAGGCTATAGGATCTTAATTATATATGGCCGTGATGCATACACTAAATAACTACAATAATGATGTCAATTTCATACAAGGAAGCCCTAGGCTAGCAGACATCATATTATCAGGCAGTTCTATCATGCAAATTCCTGAAGATCCCTAACCTAGTACTAGCATGCTATTATAACATATCACATAATCAAATAACTTGCATGGTATTTTGGGGTCTACTTACTGGCTCTGGCTGATCGTACCTCCGCATCCTCCTCTACTTATTTTTGAAAACCATTTCAATTTCACTTTGAAAACTCTCCTTGATTTGAGACTGGATTCACATGAATGTTCCTCCAATTCACTCAAACCAAGATTCCGATACCAACTTGTAACATCCAAAAATTTACAACCAATTTAAAAATTTCATAAACAACCCATATTCATTAACTTATTACAAAAAGGTTTTCAATTCATTTATTATCAGAGTATCCCAGAAACATCAACATAAAACTGAGGAGCGGTATGATCACGCCTTCGCCTTGCCACGGTCTCCTGAAGTACCTGAAACAATACACTGAAACTGTAAGCCCGAAAGCTTAGTAAGTTACCTTCAAAATACCAACCACAATACCATACCATAACATATCATATCATAAACAGAACAGGCATGCATATCGATTCTATAGTGTGACTGGTCCGCCTGCACCAGGCCTTCAGTCCACCTGGTCCACTCTCTCTCCGAGTCTACAGTATGACTGGTCCGCCGGCACCGGGCCTTCAGTCTGTCTGGTCCACTCTCTGAGCCTCGACACATCTGGTCCGCCCTCTTGGGGCCTTCAACCTATCCACACCGCTCGTCGGGCCTTCAGTCTAACCGATCTGCCCTGGGTATGTTGGCCTACAGCACAAAGCAGGACCCGCCTCAACCCAACCCCAGTCCAACAACCATGTGCACATAAACATATAATCATATAGAAATTCACAACTAATCAACCGATCTAACAGATCACATAACATAGCAACATCCTAACCAGGATACCGACCTAACCGGTCACTAACATAGCATCATCCTATATACCAGGATACCGACCTTAACCAGGTCTCTAACATAGCATCATCCTATATACCAGGATACCGACCTTAACCAGGTCTCTAACATATACCATCCTAAATACCAGGATACCGAACTTAACCAGGTCTTTAACATATAGCATCCTAAATACCAGGATACCGAACTTAACCAGGTCTCTAACATATACCATCCTAAATATCAGGATACCGACCTTAACCAGGTCTCTAACATATACCATCCTAAATACCAGGATGCAGATATAGCAAAGCAATAACATAACAAATAGCTACCCGGATTCCCATCTGATAAACGGCCGACCTTGGTGCCTTAGACCCTCTCGATATAGTGAGGATAACTCACCTGTAACTGCCGACTTGAAGAAATAAGACCCCGCTGCTTCGACCACCAGCACGAACTCCAGCACTGATCATTACCAAATAACCAAAACCAATAAACACCAATAATTACCAAAATACCCCTGGAAGACAACTGGTCAACCCTTGGTCCAAGTCAAAGTTCTCAATCAAAGTCAACCATCCTGGTTGACCCTACTCGCCGAGTCAACCCGTTGACTCGTCGAGTTCCTATGCTCAGAACTCCCCAAGCCACGACTCAACTCGTCGAGTCGCCCCAAGACACGTCGAGTTCAACAAGCTCTGAGTCCCTTCCTGCTCAAGTCACCGAGTCATCCCTCGACTCACCGCTTCACAGCTTAACTAGACAAGGTTAGGACTTCACGACCAGACTCGCCGAGTCCAAGGGAATCTTCAACAGACTCACCGAGTTGTTCTTCCAACTCGTCGAGTCCAAGCTTATCATCATACTCCTCACCGAGTCACCCATGCGAATCGCCAAGTTACTACGCGACTCAAAGTCTGATCCATAGTCCGACTCGCCGAGTTCATTCGTGACATCTTCATTTAGACGATCACATGTCATTCCATTGCTTCCAATACATAGATCTGGACTCCTAGGGTTAGATTCACACATAAAGTTTCCAACTTTACGTGCATGTAAGGCTCCACAAGCTCCAACAAGCTAAAAATGAAGGTTTAAGGCAATGACATTCTCAATCAAGCCCCAAAGCTATCACTTTCCAGATTCATGAGTCACGACCAGTCTAGATCTGTAGTAGCAACCTTAGATCTAAACCCAATACTCGAAAAGAGACTCATATATGACAATTTGGCCCTAAAACTTCATCTATGAACAATCTAAGCACAACAAAGTCAAGGCAACAACTTTTTACCTTCAATCTGATGCCAACAAGCAAGGAAATCAGATTGACTTCACTCCTCTATGATCGCACCAACTCTTGCTTCAAGTATGCTTCTTCTCCAAGCTCCAAAACACACTTAAATCCTTCTCACTCTCAATTTAGGGTTTGAAATCGATGGGGAAAGCATTTGGACATCAAAGGGAGTGCTAAAGAGGTTGGGGTGGGGCTTAAGGTTCCTTATATAGGGTGCAAACCCTAGAAATTAGGGTTTCTCATTCCAGCACGGACTCGTCGAGTCCAGCCTCCAACTCGGTGAGTCCGGTCACTTAACATTTACCCGACACACGCTTAGACTCGACGAGTTGTAGTTCCCACTCGCCGAGTTCCTCTTTTCCAAACTTACACTTTACCCCCCTGAACTCTTGTTTTTGATTTGGGATGTTACAGTTACACTCTAATCTATTACATCAATTCACCTCTCACTAGTTAGATTTTTAAACATTAAGCCTCCATGGATGGATTTCACAATGGAAATCACTACCAAAGCTTGATTAAATCTTCTAAACACTCTGAATAACATCATAATCATTACATAGTTTGATCAGTTCAACCATTATAGTAAACCTAACATTTTCACTGTTAAAGCTCAAAGCTTCATCTAAGGGATAAATCTTTACCTTAAGAGCAAGTGGATGTTAACCCTTTCATTCCACCCTATATAGCTCATCTTGGCACCTTCTTGGGTTCAAAATCACCATACTCCAGCTCATCCTTCGAATTTAGGAGTTTTTGATAGAGAATGAACCCTTAACAGACTTAAATATTTTATTGCATTGTGAAACCGTGCCGCGATATAAAGCTCACCATGCCATGGTGTGCACTATTAGGTTGTGGTCTCCCTTTGACCAGTCTACGATGTCTTTCTCGAATAGCAACCAACCTTCTCCACCATGTCGTGGTGCAAATTACATTACTCTCTACTTACAACGAGGCTTTCGCTCAAATGGTCGTTATGCAAGCCACTAATTTTGTGATGATTTTAATATATTTTTCTGATGTGGTTTGGTGATGTCAAAACATTTTATTATCTTGGTATTTTATGGAAAAATTGATTTAGATGTTTTACTTATGTTTTTAAAATGAAACATTTGGTTTGAAAATTGTGACGTTGCAAGTGGGTATCAGAGCCTTGGTATGAGGGATTTTTATTAACATTCGTGTGATTCAGAAATTAAACTAGGGTATCAAAGATTTTACAAACCTTTTTGAAAAAAGAATTTTATAAAATGAGGAAAGATGTGATGCGTATAATCATCCGGATCTCAAAAAGGAAAGTGGTTCCCAAAATATTTATATTTATTATATATGTTGATATGTGAACTGTTAGAGTTAGAAATGCATGTTGGATCTTTAAGATGTCTTGTTTCCTTACAGTTTCTTGTTGCTAAAGAAGTATTTAACTTTTATTAATGTTTTAGTTGCAATAATAGAATAAATTGTAGAATCCTCATAGGTTGCATGAATACACAAGAAATTTGTTATATGCTTCCGCCACTTATGATCATGTGTATGCCTAAAAACATTTAGTTGTATCAGAGCCAGGTTTTTAGTTATTTACACGACTTGATCCAAATTGATTTGAGTTAATTCTTGTTTGATTTAGATCTATTTAACAAACTTTTAAATTGTTTTATGAGTGTTTTGTTTGATTTGAAAATTTCGAGTAGGGTTTCTAAGATTTAGAATATACGTGACGCATAGGTTACTTTATGTGGTGTGTAGGCGGCCAAAATATGGAAAACATAGTTTTTATGAAACCCTAACTTGCTTAACAAGTTTCCTAACTTGTTTTACAAGAAACCAAATGAAGAAATTTTTCAAATTTTGGATATACCTCTTTTATTAAAATATTGTGTATAATAGGCTCTATAAATTTGAATTTTAAATGTATATTAATTATTATCATTCTGTCATCGCATGTTTAATTTGAATTGATAAACACTTAAATTTAAACCTTTTAAATTTACCTATATATGTTAAAAGAGTATGTATATATAAAAGATATTTACAACATTGTGTTAACACATGTTTAAAAATGTTATCAATCTTACCGCAACTAGACTTACCCATTGTACTGCTACAAGAGAGGTTTAAGGTGGTCTCTTTGTTTCCTAATGAGTTTTGGTTTCTTAAAAGCTCATTGCTTACAATTCTCTCCGCCTTTTTGTGCCTTGAGTGGAGTTACTAAAATGATTTGATAGGATGATGTTTCAAGTTAAAAGTATTAACTTAAAGTATTAACACAAAATTATGTTTTAAATAATATAAAAATGTGAATCATATTCTACCAATGTTACATCATATTTTGTATTCTAGTGTAGAATATTGCTATGTTGTAGTTACTTGTGAAGATCTGCATGATTATCTGCTTGCTATTGATATAATTATTTGTTACATATGTCGACATAGTGTGTTTGGGTTGAGGTTTTACTGATGGGTTTTGAGCACTACATCATTCCTATGGTGTACATGCAACCCTAATGTTTTGGATCTAGATTTTTCTCATGTTATACACGCAATTCTAATCATCCAAAGCATGAACCCTAACTAGCATACAATTTTCGAGATTTACAACATAAAACATAGCTGGAAGAATAACTTTTCCTTGTAGCTTGTAGATCTTGACCTTCAAGAGTTTAGTACCTCAATTGTTGCACCTCTAGTGAGTCACCAACAACAAGTAGCAATTGGAAGAATATAAGAGAGGTGGGAAGGCTCTAAAATTGGCTTGGCTTTCCTCTTAGGGTTCAGTGGCTGGTTTTAGGGATCCTGGGGGTTCCTTATATAGCTGAGCTGCTAGGGATTCTGATTGGAACTCTAATTCTCTGCTTAGGCCTTAAGCATGCAACTTATTAGATCCTTCCAGAAGCCCCCTTTGGACGAAATCTATATGGTCTACACATAGAATTTTGTCCATCCCTTCTTAGGGATCCATAAGCCTAACTTGCAACTATCATATAACTGCAATATCAGTCCTCGTAATTTAATCTGTCTCTTTCAATCACCAAATTAATTCCAAATTATTTTATGATCAATAGTAATCAAATAATATGATTTCTCAATTAATATATTATTCTTATAATATATTAATAAATCACAATTAAACTCTTTCTCCATAATTTATCCTACCAAATTGCTATGGTGAAGGCAACCCAAAAGAACCATACTACTATCGGGTCAAGTACATGCCAATTATAGTTATGGACTTAGACACCTAATCCAACAGTCTCCCACTTGGATAAGTCTAATAACTATAAATGCAAGTACGACTTCAAAATCCGATTAGCAATCATAGCTCTCAAAAGCTGATGTCGAACTCTGGCCTAGTCAGTGATGCGTCCTTTAGATAAGGGATCATATAATCCTCCGTTCTTCAAGACATTGTGTGGAAAATGACTTAGAACATAATCATTCTCAATGTCCAGCAGTTTGTTTCCCGACTTCTGATTTGTTTGACATAGAACTTAATTGAACACATCAATTCAATCATAATCGGGCCTGGCACATAAGTCAACACAAAATCATCGAGGGGCCCAAGATATCACTTTACCCTCCTAGGGTAAAAGGAACAGATAAACTTTGACTTATATGCTTGTACCATTTACTCATTAAATTGTACACAATAACACGTTTTATAACATCAAGTTACTGATGCGTTTACGCATTATCAATGCACAACCAACTTGTAAACAACAACTCATATATCTCGGATTAAATATTATACGATATTATCGTCTCACAATCACTCGTGATAAATTCAATGAAGTGATTCAAATAAGTGTGGGTTTAATCCAATACTCAAATCTTATTTCAAGAGCACTCATGAATATTGCAGCAAACTTTTGCTATGTCTAAACACTTAGACAATCTATAAACCAATTTACGATAGTCTAACCTCATAACTTACTCCCAAAGTATGATTGATTGCGGATAATTTGAACAATCTAATTTTTCAGGAAGTAAAACATGAAAAAGTGAAACAATAGTAAACAATTGACACAAGATAGTAAAGTTTACTCATAAATAAATCTCCTTTATTTAATCATCTAATGTCAATTACATTTTATCTATTACAAGTTTCTAAACAACTATCTAATCACTAAAACTAATATCGTCCTTCAGACCAATGCTCATCGCATGTTGTAAGTGCTTAACCCTGCTCAGACCTTTTGTGAGGGGATCTGTAGGATTCTCCTCTGACGATACCCTCTTTAGTACGAGGAGTCCCTCTTCTACTCGATGTCTGATGAAGTGATATTTTCTATCGATGTGTCTGGATCTACCATGATCCCTCGGTTCCTTGGTTAAGGCAACTGCTCCTTCGTTATCACAGAAAATCTCCATGGGCTCCTTTTTGGACTGTATAATTCCGAGGTCTCCAATGAGGTTATTCAACCATATTGCCTCCTTCGACGCTTTGCTCGCTGCTATGTACTCTGATTCACACGTTAAATTAGCCACGGTCTCCTGCTTGGAACTTTTCAAAGTGATTGCCCCTCCATTTAGGGTAAATACCCAGCCCGACTGAGAGCGGAAGTTATCCCTATCGGTTTGAAAGCTGGCGTCACAGTATCCTGTCACTCTCAAGTCATCACTCCCACCAAGGTTAAGGACCCAGTCTTTAGTCCTTCGCAGGTACTTAAGAATGTTCTTCACTGTGGTTCAATGTGCTCTACCCTGGTTCCCTTGATATCGGCTAACCATGCTCAATGCAAAAGCCACATCAGGGCGAGTACATGTCATAGCATACATGATTGAGCCAACTGCGGAAGCATATGACACTCGACTCATTTCCGTTATATTGGCATCAGTACTCGGGCTCTGAGTCTTACTCAACTTGGTATTGCTTTGGATCGGCAATTCCCCTTTCTTGGAGTTCTCCATGCTAAAACGTTTCATCACCTTGTCCAATTAAGTACTTTAACTAAGTCCTATTAGTCTTCTACTTATGTTTCTCAATATCCTTATCCCTAGAATATAAGCAGCTTCTCCTAGATCCTTCATAGCAAAACACTTCCCAAGCCAGGACTTAACCTCCTGCAAGGTCGGGATGTCATTTCCTATGAGTAGTATGTCATCAACTTACAAAACTAGAAGGCTAACTATACTCCCACTAGCCTTGAAATACACACATGACTCATCCTTGCTTCACGAAAATCCAAACTCTTTGACTTTCTCATTGAAACAAAGATTTCATCTGCGAGATGCTTGTTTCAATCCATAAATCGATCTCTCAATCTTGCACACTCTACTGGGTTATTTGACATCCACAAAACCTTCTGGTTGACACATGTAAACATCTTCAGTCAACTTCCCATTAAGGAAATCGGTTTTGACATCCATCTGCCAAATTTCATAATCATGAAATGCAGCGATAGCCAACTTAACCCTAATAGCTAGACTTGATCTTGGACACTGGTGAGCAAGATCTCATCATAGTCAACCCCATGGGTTTGATTAAATCCCTTCACAAGCAATCGTGCCTTGAACGTATGCACTTTCCCATCCATGTCGTTTTTCTTCTTGAAGATCCATTTGTACCCGACTGTCTTACGACCCGTACATTGTCAACCAAGTTCCAAACTTGATTGTCAAACATGGACTGAATCTCGTTGTCTATTTCCTCCTTCCATTTTGTAGACTATGGGCCCACCATGGCTTCCTTGTAGTTGTTAGGTTCATCCAAATTTATTAGTGTACTATCGCTGATAAACGTATCACGTTCAACTATTATATGAAAACCATACAACACAGGTGGAACACTAACTCTACTAGAACATCTTATAGGTAAGGACTCGTCAATTGGTTCAACATGAATCTCTTCCTCAAGTTGAGCGCTAGTGTTAGATGTTCCTTCATCGCTTGACTCTTGAAGCTCATCAAGATCAATTTGCCTCCCACCGTCCTCTTTGCATATGAGTTCTCTCTCACGGAAAACCCCTCTCCACGCAGAGTAGAAAACATTGTCACTCCGTCTGTAGAAGAGATATCCAAAGGACTTATGTGGATAGCCAATGAAAATACACCGCTCACTGCGAGGTTCAAGTTTTTTGTGAGTCTCCCATCTTACGAATGCCTCATAACCCTAAACCTTGATATGTGACAAAAAGGGAACCTTCCCTGTCCACATCTCGTGAGGTGCTTTGGAAACCTTCTTAGTTGGGACTAAATTTAGGATATGGGCAACAATCTCTAAGGCATACCCCCAAAATAAGATAGGTAACGAAGCTCGACTCATCATGGAATGAACCATGTCCAACAAGGTTCGATTGCGCCACTCAGTTGCACCATTGACATGTGGTGTCCTAGGTGGTGTCAATTGTGAAACAATTCCACATTACTTGAGGTAGTTGTGGAAATCGATACTAAGATACTCACCTCCCCTATCGGATCTAAGCATCTTTATCTTCCTATCCAATCGATTCTCCACTTCTTATTTAAACTATTTGAATTTTTCAAACGTTTCCGACTTGTGCTTGATTAAGTAGATATACCCATATATGTTATAATCGTCGGTGAACGTAACATAGAAGCGGTTAGCAACCCTTGTGGTGGATCTGAAGAGCCCACACACATCGTTGTGTATGAGATCCAACAATCCCTCACCTCTTTCATAAGTACCAGTGAAAGGTGATTTAGTCATCTTTCAAAGCAGACAAGATTCGCATGTGTCATCCGACTTTTGGTCAAACGACTCCAACACTCCATCCTTTTGTAGTTGGACTATGCGCTTCTTGTTGACATGTCCAAGACGACTGAAAGACCCTCACTTTCGTATTTCTAAAAGACCCAAACTTTCATACTTGACAATATAGTTACTCTAAAACATGCTACTTGCATATTCATAAAAACAATATTTTACATTGATAAAGAGGTTACAAACTACTGGATACAAACCGACTATTTCAAAGTTTTATATATTACATAACTTCTCAGGATTCTATAGTTTTAAACATATGGGAGTGCAAAATACAATAGTTTCAAACTATTCATAATCTTCTATCAATACAATAGTTTCAAACTATTCAAAAATCTTCTATCAGTATATAACTATACTGGATGCTTATCTCCTGCAATTTGTTAAACATTGAGAGGGTAAGCGGTGACGCTTTGTGAGTTCAATAATAAATACAATATAACGTTATGCCATATATATATATATATATATATATATATATATATATATATATATATATATATATATATACACTTCAATATGGCAGAAGCAAAGAGGAACAAGGAACAAAAAGGGCATATGTGAATCATGTGTCAAAATTTTCATATCAATCATTGATTTGATTCAAAGATATACAATCAATGATACATAACAATTTCCATACTTGATATACATCAATAAAGCTTTGGCCCAAATGGAACATAAGACATACAACTTCAGATTAACATTTTGGTAGATTTCGGGCTTATAGCCTTATCTAACCTTCTGCCAATACCATAGAATAGAAATCATTCTCTTACGGAGACATGTTCTACATGGCCAGAAGCTACATACCAGTACCAACGTGAATCTAAGTCGTTTCACTGATCACATGCTCAAAGGTATTTCTTTGCTATTAAAAATAGCGAACAAAAATAACACGAGAAAATAACCCGGAATAATAACACTGAAAAGCACATAACACATATAACACATAACATACAATTGTTCCTATATATTAAACTCACCGTGAAATAACCGGGGGCTACAATATTAATTTGGCCAGCACTTTGGCTCTTAATATGACTTTTTCATTGAAAACCGGGAGTTTTCTTGATAACCAGGCTTTGCGAGGGTAGAGCTTCAAAACCGAAAAGATAAATTTCTCGGGCTTCTCGGGCACTTCGGAACGTATTTCAGGTGTTTTGTTAGATCTCGCGGCTTCGGGGGAAGTCAGAATGAAAGAACTATAGGTTAAAGGGTGAAATTTGGCAATTTTCTCAAAAATACCCGGGAGGTCTCGCAGCCACTATATGTAGCTGTGAGCCTTAGATCCGAAGCAAGGAGATGAAGACACGCGTCGCAGAACTTCGGCCGAAGAGAGAACACGTCACAGCAGCAGCGAGGCTAGGAACGCTCGGTATACGCGACAGCTGGAGCGAGCTTCGGATGCGAGGAGTCTTCGGCTTCAGACGTGTCGGCGGTGGGTCTTCGGCTTGGAAACGGGGCGGAGTCAGATGCAAGGCGTGTTGGATTATTACTGGGCCGCGTCTTCGGTCAAATCAGCAGACGACACGCGTCGGACAAGGCGGGTGACTCACCGTGATGAACCTTATCCATGCGAAAATTCTCGGAAATTGTGCCCAAATCTTCTAAAATCGATAACTTTCACATACTAGCTACATTTTGACGTTCTTTATATGCACGCGTAGGCGGGAATATATTCTACAACTTTTGTTTTGACTTCGTAGGCTAATTTTGAATTTATTTTTAATATAATTATTTTTAACAGACTGGGACAGGAAAATCCGTTAAAAATTCATAACTTCTTAATCCGACATCCTTTTTCGTCATACTTTTTACCGTTGTACTACTATTGACGAGATCTTCAATTCTCATTTAGGTTGTGTCGGCTAAAAAATCACTTGATCTAAAATTCGCGTTTTTAGTTGTCTAATGCTAACCTAAAATTTAGAAAAATCATAACTTCCTCATAATCATAACTTCCTCCTACAAAGTCAGATTTTGGCGTTCTTTTTATTGAACTTCTCGGTTTAAGGAATACTACGACCTTCATTTAGATCACTAAGGCTAAAAAGTAGTTTATCAAAAACTCACTTTTTACATCATTCGGCGCCGTGCCGGTTTTGTCGCGGATCTTCGATTGGTCATAACTTCTTTGTTATAACTCGGATTTCGATGTGGTTTTCGCCTACAAGTTTCTAACGAGATTATTTACAACTTTCAATAATAAAATTTTACTTATTTCAAATTTTATATTTTCGCTAAATTTCACTATTTTCCTTTTGATTGGGATCTCGTAAGACTTCCAATACTTTCTGAATGATTTTAAGCATAGTTTTACTTCATTTCTAGTAAAAAAACTATCTGTTAGAACTCAACATTCGAATTCACATAATATTTCATAATATTATTCACTTTTATAATTTACAATACACGATAACTGAATGTGTATGTTACAAATACCTCCTCATTTTGAAGATTCCGTCCCTGAAATTACATCGATTAAAATAAATGGGGATATTTTGCTCTTATCTCATTCTTATATTCCCAAGTATAATTTGGGCATCGATGGTGTTTCCACTTGACAAGCACCAATTATACTTCTTTATTACGTAGATTAGTTGTTCTTTCATTCATGATCTCTTCAGGCTCTTCTACATATCTTAACTTATTATCAAATTTCACCTCAGATAATGAAACTGTCTCATCATTTATGCTTAAGAATTTGCGCAGATAGCTCACATGAAACACATTATGAATACCTGCCAAATCTTCCAGCAATTCCAAGCGGTATGCTTGTTTACCAACTCTCTGGATGATTTTGAAAGGACCAACAAATCTAGGGCTTAGTTTTCCATTCTTCCTAAATCGCATAATGTCTTTCCACAGGGATACCTTTAGCATTACGAAATCACCCACCTGGAATTCTATGGGTCGTCTCCTATTTTTTGTATAGGACTTCTGTCAATCCTGGTCCGCTTTCATTCTTTCTCGTACCATTTGAATATTGTCGGTGGTGTCTTGAATCATTTCAAGGCCTCCAAGGATCTTTTTTCCTATGTCTCGCCAACACAATGGCGTACGACATTTGCGACCATATAATGCTTCATATGGTGGCATTTTGATTAAAGCGTGGTAACTGTTATTATAAGAAAATTCGACAAGAGGTAAGTATTTATCCCAGTTACCACCGAACTCCAAGACACATGCATGAAGCATATCTTCTACTGTTTGGATTGTTCTCTCTGTCTGACCATCTGTCTGGGGATGATAAGTTGTGCTGAGAGCAACTCGAGATCCCAATTCACGTTGCATACTCGCCCAAAAGTGAGAAGTGAAGCGAGTATCACGATCGGAAATGATATTTAGTGGCACACCGTGTCTTGTACCAATTTCATCCAAGTATACTTGTGCGTACTTCTCCATTGGATCCGTTTCACACATGGCAAGAAAATGAGCTCTTTTAGTTAGGCGGTCGACAATTACCCAAATGCTATCATGTTGTCTAGCAGTCTTTGGCAATTTGGTAATAAAATCCATGGGCAGTTCTTCCCATTTCCATACAGGAACACTAAGACTTTCTAGGGCTCCATAAGGCTTTTGGTGCTCTGCTTTGACTTGTAAGCATACTAAGCATTCCTGTACATATCTTCCAATGTCTTTCTTTAATCCAGGCCACCAAGAATCAGCTCTTACATCATAGTACATTTTACTTGTACCTGGATGTATTGACAATTTAGATTTATGGGTTTCATCTAAAATCTTCTGTCTTAATCCACCAATCTTTGGAATCCATAGCCGATACTTGAATACTTTTAATCCTCGTGGATCATCAAGTAAAGCATCATTATAATGTATCATCCCTTCTTTCTTCACATTTTCTGGCTTTAGGGCCTCTTCTTGCCATTTCTCTAGTTCATCTAGAATAGTAAATTTTATTGTGGTATGAGTAATAGCATAACACATACTATTACGATAAACTTTTCTGCTAAGTGCATCGACAACTACGTTGGCTTTTCCAGGATGATATAGGATTTCACAGTCATAATCTTTGATCAGCTCCATGGCTCGTTGTTGTCTCATATTCAAAGTTTGTTGATTGAATATGTACTTGAGACTTTTGCGGTCAGTAAATAATTGGCATTTTGAACCAAAAAGATAATGCCTCCAAAGTTTTAGGGCAAATACCACTGCAGCGAGTTCGACATCATGAGTTGGATAGTTCCTTTTATAATCATTCAGTTATCTTGAGGCATAGGCTATCACTTTACCACGTTGCATCAACACACAACCGAGTCCCAATCTTGAAGCATCGCTATATACGGAGAAATCTTCATCGCCTTCTGGGAGTGATAAGATTAGAGCATGAGTCAAAAGATCTTTTATAGTTGAGAAAGCTTTTTCTTGGGCTTCACCCCATTCGAACTTCACTTCCTTTCGTGTAAGACTCGTGAGAGGTACAACTATATGAGAAAAGTCTTTAATGAATCTCCGGTAAATCCCACGAGACCCAAGAAACTGCGAATTTCGGAAGCATTACGCAGCACTTCCCAATTTTGAATGGCTTTGATTTTGATAGGATCTACTGATACACCATCACTAGAAATAAAATGGCCAAAAAATTGAACTTGGCAAAGCCAAAATTCACATTTCGAGAATTTAGCATATAGTTTCTCCTTTCGAAGAAGTTCTAATACGGAACGAATATGAATGGCATGATCAGCTTCAGACTTGGATAGATTAGAATATCATCAATGAATACGATGATTGATTTATCGATCATTAGGCGGCATACCCGATTCATCATATCCATGAATACAGCAGGAGCATTTAAAAAAAAAAAGGGGGACGAAAGAGAAGAAAAAAGGTAGTTTACTTGTTAAACCAAACGGCATAACAAGGAATTCATAATGCCCATATCGAGTACGAAAAGCAGTCTTTGGTACATCCTTCTCGTGAACTTTCAACTGATGACAGCCAAATCTCAAATCAATCTTCGAGAAATAGCTAACACCCTGAAGTTGATCAAATAAATCATCAATGTGAGGTGGTGGGTACTTGTTCTTGATAGTCACCTTATTCAGCTCACGATAATAAATGCACATCCGCATCGATTTGTGCTTCTTCTTGACAAACAATACCGGAGCACCCCAGGGAGAGGTACTCAGTCAGATAAAGCCTTTGTCAAGTAATTCTTGCAGTTGGATCATCATTCCTTATCATCTCGGCTGGCGCAAGATGATAAGTAGTCTTTGCAATCGGAGCAGCACTAGGCACAAGGTCAATTCGGAATTCTACTTGCCTAGCCGGAGGAAGTCCAGGCAAGTCATTGGGGAAAACATCAGGATATTCGTTAACAACGAGAACATCATTTACTGTTTTCTTCTCCTTTTTTGAGACATCAACTGAGTAGGCCAGATAGATAGAACACCCTTTCGATATGAATTTACGAGCTTTGAGGAAAGAGATTATTTTTAAGATTCTATGTTCACTGTAGACATAGATAGGATTCTCCCCTTCAATAGGAATGTGTACTATCTTTTCATAGCACAAGAGTTTTGCATGGTTCTTTGATAACCAATCCATACCGAGAATAAAATCAAAGTTGGGCAAGGAGATAGGGATCAGGTTAGCAAGAAAATTATAGCCTTCAATTTCTATAACACAATCCCTATAGACTTTATCAGCAAGTAATGATATACTTCCCGCAGTATCTACGTGAAATGGTTGCGCGAGTACATAGCAAGCAATTTGAAAGGAATGCGCAAATTCATAAGAAACTAAAGAATCTGAGGCACCAGAATCAAATAAGATGTGAGCAGGTCTAGAGTTGAGAAGAAATGTACCCGTCACAACATTCGTGTCCTTGCGTGCCTCCTCTGAGGTAATCTAGAATGCACGACCCTTAGCTTTTGGCACCTCCTCCTTTTTAGGTGGAGTACCCTTTGATTGTTGAACAGGGACTTTACTTCTCGCCGATTGTTGAATAGAAGCTTGACTTCCCGTCATCTGACTAGTAAGATTAGAGCTAAAACGCTTTTTGTGACCAGTAATACCACATGCATAGCAAGTAACATCCTTTCTTGGGCAAGCTGGCTTTATATGACCCTTTTCTCCACATCCATAACAGACAATTGATTCCTTGTCTATTTTGCATTGGCCCGGATGATTCCTTCCACAAACACGACATGAAGGCGATTAAATAGAAAAAGATTGTGATCTGCCGCGTCCACGAGAGGCATTTTGAGTTTGCACTTGATTACCAGGTTCAGTCCAAACGGATTGAGATGGTAGAAAAGAAGAAACAGGAACAGTTCTTTCAGTACGTGGATGCTTCAGAATAGTAAAAGTGGAACCACATATTTCTAAGTCATGCTTGCGTCTTCGAGCATACTCAACAGCTTTATCAAATGAAAGAACTTCTCGATTGGCAACGAAATCGTGGATTTCATGTCGTAGTCCCTCCATGAATAACTGAATTTTCGCGTCTTCAGTTGGAATATACTTTGTAGCAAACCTTGCTCTTTGATTAAACTGAGTTTCATACACATTCACAGTCATTCCTCCCTGTTTGAGCTCTAGGAATTCCTTATCCAATCTCCTCCTCATGTCTAGAGGACAATACATCTTTAGAAAACGAGTTTTAAACATTTCCCCGACTAAATTCTCCTGGTCAAACCCGTTGAGAGCTTCATATGTTGCTTCCCACCAGACTAAGGCTTCTCAGATGAACATTACAGAAGCATAGTTAGCCTTGTCTTCATTATCCACATGAGAAATACGAAACACTTTCTCTGTGTTCTGGATCCATGTAAGAAAAATAATGGGATTAAGAACAACGGAAAACTCTGTAGCACCACTACTCTTGAAATCTTTGAACGAGGGATGCTTCACCTCTTCTTTTGAAGATTCTCCAGTGGCTTTCTCTTTTCCTTTATCGCCATTCTTTTTGTGTTCTTCGAGATTCTGTCGAATAACACCGGTAAGTTTACCTAAGATTCGTTCCTCACGAGGAAATACTGGAGTATTCACATCCTCGGGTTGAGGACCTCCACGAACCTCAGGGGTATGGCTACTAACCTGTTCAGCCATTGCTCTACAATATGGAGTAACATTGTATTTTAAAACATTAGGGTTTATCATTAATGAATACGTTTACTTAAATATTTTCTATAGTTTGTATCCATATACTTACAATGAATCCATTCATATATTGAACTTCCAATAGTTTAAGTCTAAATACCAATCCGTGGAATTTAGTTCACTCAAACTACTGCTTTGATACCATGATTGAAAGACCCTCGCTTTCGTATTTCTGAAAGACCCAAACTTTCATACTTGACAATATAGTTACTCCAAAACATGCTACTTGCATATTCATAAAAAACAATATTTTACATTGATAAAGAGGTTACAAACTACTGGATACAAACCGACTATTTCAAAGTGTTATATATTACATAAATCCCTAGGATTCTATAGTTTTATACATATGGGAGTGCAAAATACAATAGTTTCAAACTATTCATAATCTTATATCAATACAATAGTTTCAAACTATTCAAAAATCTTCTATCAGTATAAAACTATATTGGATGCTTATCTCCTGCAATTTGTTAAACATTGAGAGGGTAAGTGGTGACGCTTTGTGAGTTCAATAATAGATACAATATAGCGTTATGCCATATATATACTTCAATATGGCAGAAGCAAAGAGGAACAAGGAACAACAAGGGCATATGTGAATCATGTGTCAAACTTTTCATATCAATTGATTTGATTCAAAGATATACAATCAATGAGACATTACAATTTCCATACTTGATATACATCAATAAAGCTTTGGCCCAAATGGCACAGAAGACATGCAACTTCGGATTAACATTTTGGTAGATTTCGGGCTTATAGCCCTATCTAACCTTCTGCCAATACCATAGAATAGAAATCATTCTCTTACAGAGACATGTTCTACATGGCCAGAGGCTACATACCAGTACCAACGTGAATCTAAGTCGTTTCACTGATCATATGGTCAAATGTATTTTTTTGCTATTAAAAATAGCGAATAAAAATTACACGGGAAAATAACCTGGAATAATAACACTAAAAAGCACATAGCACATATAACACATAACATACAATTGCTCCTATATATTAAACTCACCATGAAATAACTGGGGGGCTAAAATATTAATTTGGGCAACACTTTGCCTCTAAATATGACTTTCTTCGTTGAAAATCGGGCTCTGCGAGCGTAGAGCTTCAAAACCGAAAAGATAAATTTCTTGGGTTTCTCGGGCACTTCGGAACGTATTTCAGGTGTTTGGTATGATCTCGGGGCTTCGGGGGAAGTCAGAATGAAAGAAATATAGGTTCAAGGATGAAATTTGGCATTTTTCTCAAAAATACCCGGGAGGTCTCGTAGCCACTATATATAGCTGCGAGCCTCAGATCCGGAGCAAGGAAATGAAGACACGTGTCGCAGATCTTCGGCCGAAGCGAGAACACCCGACAGCAGCAACGAGGCTATGAAGGCTCGGTATACACGGCGACTGGAGCGAGCTTCGGATGCGTGGAGTCATCGGCTTCAGACGCGTCATCGACTGAGTCTTTGGCTCGGACACGGGGCGGAGTCAGATGCGAGGCGTGTTGGTTTATTACTGGGCTGCGTCTTCAGTCAAATTAGCAGATGACATGCGTCGGACAAGGCGGGTGACTCGCCGAGATGGACCTTATCCATGCGAAAATTCTCGGAAATTGTACCCAAATCTTCTAAAATCCATAACTTCACATACGGGCTCCGTTTTTGATGTTCTTTATATGCACGCGTAGGTAGGAATATATTCTACAACTTCGTTTAGACTTCGTCGGCTAATTTTGGCTTTATTTTTAATATTATTATTTTTAATAGACCGGGACAAGAAAATCCATTAAAAATTCATAACTTTTTCATCCAACATCCGTTTTCGTCAGAATTTTTACCGTTGTACTACTATTGACGAGATCTTCAATTCTTGTTTAGGTTGTGTCGGCTAAAAAAATCACTCGATCTAAAATTCGAGTTTTTAGCTGTCTACTACTAAGCTGAAATTTAGAAAAATCATAACTTCCTCATACGAAGTTAGATTTTGGCATTCTTTTTATCGAAATTCTCGGTTTAACGAATACTATGACTGTCATTTAGATCACTAAGGCTAAAAAGTAGTTTATCAATAACTCACTTTTTACGTCATTCGGCGTCATGCCGGTTTTGTTGCGGGTCTTCGATTGGTCACAACTTCTTCGTTATAACTCAGATTTCGATGAGGTTTTCGCCTACAAGTTTCTAACGAGATTATTTACAAATTTCAGTAATAAAATTTTACATATTTCAAATTTTATATTTTCATTAAATTTCACTATTTGCCTTTTGATTGGAATCTCATAAGACTTCCAATACTTTCTGAATGATTCTAAGCATAGTTTTACTTCATTTCTAGTAAAAAAAACTATCTGTTAGAACTCAACATTCAAATTTACATAATATTTTGTAATATTATTCACTTTTATAATTTACAATACACGATAACTGAACGTGTATGTTACAACGACAATGCCACAAGCATGCTCTGTCCAAAACATTGGACGAATCAATATGCAACACATTATTTCCTAAGTTGTCTACAACCATCACACTTTCATATATACCATTACAAGGCAACGCTTCAAAATAAAAGGTACCATTATGGAAAGCATTAATAGAACCAATTTCATTATTAAATGAAAATCTAAAACCTTGTCTATATAAACCATGAAAGGAAAGAATATTCCTCATCATTTGTGACGAGTACCAATAATCGTTCAAATCTAATCCTAACCCACTACTTAGCACTTAAGAATAAACTCCAATCTTGGTGACACGCAATGCTCTCCTATTTCCCATGATCAAGTTCATCTTCCCATGCTCCACATCCCTACTTTTTTAGCCCCTGCAAATAAGAACAAATGTGAAAACCACATCTTGTATCAAGGACCCAAGAACTAGCATGTGATGAGTTGTTAGACTGAATAGTATAAATACTTGTGAGATTTATCTTCCTATCCTTGATATCTTGCAGATACTTTGGGTAGCTTCGTTTCCAATGCCCTTTGTCGTGATAGTGAAAGCACTCAACATCTTTTGGATCGGATGAAGGAGTAGCAGAACACCTTTTCCTTTGGACCCATTTGAAGAGGATCCATCATGAGACTTTCCCTTGTGATTCTTAGAGGGAGCTTTCCTCTTCGTCCCCTTCCCTTGTCCAATAGCCAAGACAGGGGCAACATCAGTAGGAGTGGTTGCGACAACTTTGCCTTTCAACCTACTTTCAGCAGTTCTTAACAACCCTTGAAGCTTGCTCATATGATAAGTCATCTTGAACTGATCATAACAAGGAGGCAAAGAGTGGAGAATGATATCAATCGCCAACTCTTCGTCAAAGTTGACATTCAACTTGAGCAACCGATCCACATACCTTTTCATTCTTTGCAAGTGGCTCGTGATGGAATCTCCATCTTTCATTTTGGTTGTTATCAACGAGGCAACGATCTCGTACCTTTCTTGACGCGC
The DNA here is from genome assembly GCF_051521515.1 of Lactuca serriola. Taxonomy (NCBI): domain Eukaryota; kingdom Viridiplantae; phylum Streptophyta; class Magnoliopsida; order Asterales; family Asteraceae; genus Lactuca; species Lactuca serriola. The sequence continues at coordinate 114,931,754 of NC_136410.1, read as the reverse complement.
ACTTTGATGGTACTTTTCCATAAAGTCTTGGCACATCTCGTAAGGCCAATAGTCTGTTTGATTAGGTGTCTAAGCCCATAACTATAATTGGTATGTACTTGACCCGAAAGTAGCATGGTCCATTTGGGTTGCATATCACCAAGACAATTTGATAGGATGGACTTTTGAGAAGAGATTATTTATGATTTGTTAATATATTATAAGTTCTAATATATTAACATGAAATCATATTATTTAATTAGTATTGATCAAGAATTAATTAGGATTTAATTTAGTGATCAAAAGAGACTAATTAAATATATGGAGGAATACATTTTCCTTGTAGCTTGTAAATCTTGACCTTTAAGAACTTAGTACCTCAATTGTTGAACCTCTAGAGAGTCACATATAATTTCGTCCATCCCATTATATCCTTCCAGAAGGCCCCTTTGAACCCATTAGATCCTTCCAGAAGCCCCCTTTGGACGAAATCTATGTGGGCTACACATAGAATTTCGTCCATCCCTTCCTAGGGATCCATAAGCCCAACTTGCAACTATCATATAATTGCAATATTAGTCCCCATAATTTAATCAGTCTCTTTTGATCGCCAAATTAATTTCTGACCAATACTAATTAAATAATATGATTTCTAAATTAATATATTATTCTTATAATATATTAATAAATCACAATTAACCTCTTTCTCCATAATTCATCCTATCAAATTGCTATGGTGAAGGCAAGCCAAAAGGACCATTCTACTATCGGGTCAAGTACATACCAATTATAGTTATGAGCTTAGACACCTAATCCAACATTTACTACTTTGTGCTATAAGCCAACAAACTCGGGGCAATCTAATCAGGAGATTGTGGGCCAAGGTGACAACCAACTAGGAGGTTGTGGGCCAGGATAATCCAACTGTGAAGTTATGCGCCTAGTATGCGATATGTACAACAATCTAACCGGGAGGTTGTGAGCCGGGGTAATCCAACCAGGAGGTTGTGGACCCAACATGCAGTATGTATATTTGTTTGGTTGTGTATGGTACTTTGGGGAAAACTCACTAAGCTTTGGCTTACGGTTTAAGTTTTATGTTTCAGGTACTTCAGATGATCGGGGGAAAGAAAAGGCGTGATTATGCACATTCTTCTGATTTTATGATATTTGATTTTGGGACACTCTGATTTGTGATTATTACTTTTAGGAACTATGTTTTGTAAACAATTATGGTTTTTGGTTGGATTTTAAAAATGAAAATTTTACCTTGATTTTTGGGATGTTACAACCAATGAAAAATGAAATTTTTCTTTATAATATGTTGATGGAGTGTGTTCGGTTTGTTGACATATAGATATGCTATTATAGTTGAAAATGATGTGGTACTCATGATACTCAAGTGTATCTTGAGCTGGGAGTCACACGGTTTTTCCATGGTTGATTCACTATCTAATTTATGATCCACGACATCCATGTCATATACTAAGATGATTATAATCTAGATTGACATGCCATTAAACTTAGTTAATGAATCTTAAAGATCTAGGAATTTTCTAGTGATTGAAATTGGCAAATAGTAATGCCTACCTAAATAACTTCATGGTGTGACTATGACATCCCTCTTCACATCATAAAGTGAAATATGGGTCCTAGCCTTTTGAGTAAATTTTTTTTTAGGATTAATCATATCAAACTAATTAAGACCTCTTTCTTTTGTAGATGACTGGTCCTAAGACCAATAAAAATAACCTTCCTTGTAACGCCCCGTTCCTAAGAGTACCTAATTGTGAGTCCCCGGGATTTAAGAGAAATGATCTTTTGGTCATCTTGTGGGAAAAGTGGAAAATGAGGGACAATTATGAAATTTGGGGACTCGCCGAGTACGCCCAGCGTAAGCTAGGATTACGCCTAGCGTAATTGGGTAAGTGACGCGGGTGCAAGGTTGAGTACACCCAGCGCACTAGAGGTATGCCCAGCGTACTCTCAGAGTTCTAAAACCCTAAATTTAGGGTCAGCCACTATATAAGGAACATGTTGGTGCATACCCTAGCCTCCATAAGCTCTCCCTTAAACTCATAAACCCTAAGATAGCCGTACCACCTCCTTGATTGGGTGTGTTTGGTCTTGGAAAGCTTGGATTAGCAAAGGAGAGCATAAAGGAAGAAAGGATAAGTTGTCAAGGAAGGAGAGAAACGGCTGGAGCTTATAGATCTGGGAAGACATCATCCTTTGGAGCCTATTTGAGGTATAAAGCTTCTTGCTTGACATTCATATTGTGTAGATCTATGTGTTGTGAAGCTTTGACACCATTCTTGTCCCAAAAGCCCTCATTTTGATGCATGTTTTGAGTAGGTCAAGATTATCTGTCCTTTCAGACCTTTGGAGAGGTCTTGAGTGAGAAAAATGAGGTCCCAAGGGCTGTGGTTGTTCCATGTGTGAGATATGTGGGTCTTAATGGATTAAGACCTCGGATTAAGAGCTTTATGGACGTCCCAAATGATAAAGTTTGAGACTTTATGAATCTTAGGCATGTTTGGCCTAGGGATCTGAAGTTTGGGCTTAAGAGCTTAAGCCATTAAGAAGATATGGGGACTTAATGAGTAACGAAGTTACGCCCCGCGTAACTAGCGAGTACGCCCCACGTAGCGAGTCAGTGCCTCGATCCCCTGTTGCGAATCAGCGTGTACGCCCAGCGTACCAAGGAGGGTACGCCCAACGTACTCCCTCTATTGGGCTTTTCATTTTAGGCCTTAGGGATTGGGCTGTTATTTGGGCTGTCGGATTTTGGGCCGTGACTGGACATTATGGTTAGAGTATTTTGGGCCCATTGGTTGTTATGGATCATGAGTTTAGGCCCATTTGGTGAGGTGGGCCCAATTTAGTAAATTAGGCCAATAATGGGCTTTGTTTTGGACTTCTGGATTTTGGGCCATTGATGGGCTTGGGAGCTTACCTAGTGTTAGGCCGGATTGAGTTAGGGGTAAAATGGTCAATTTACCCTTAGAGGAGTATTGTGCTTGGCCTAATGTTTATTTGTGCTATGTTGGCTAGTTCGGGATTTTCGGTGAGTCGATGATTTGAGAATCTGCTTCTTCAGTTCAGAGTTTCGGCAGTGCGAGGTGAGTTATCCTCATTATATCAACAGGGTCTAAGGCACCAAGGCCGGCCATTTATCGGATTGAGATCCGGGTATTGTTATTATGTTATTGCTTTGATATGTTTGCATCCTGGTAGCTAGGATGGTGTATGTTAGAGACCTGGTTGAGGTCGGTATCCTGATATGTAGGGTGATGCTATGCTAGTGACCGGTTAGGTCGGTATCCTGGTTAGGATGATGATATGCTATGTGATCTGTTTGATCGGCTTGTTGACTGTGAATTGTTATATGATTGTATGTTTTATGTGCACATGGTTGTTTGGACTGGAGTTGGGTTGAGGCGGATCCTGCTTTGTGCTGTAGGCCAAGATACCCAGTGCGGACCGGTTGTCCCGAAGGCCCAGCGAGCGGTCCGGATAAGCTGTAGGCCCCAAGAGGGCGGACCAGACGTGCCAAGGCTCGGAGAGTGGACCAGGCCGACTGAAGGCCCGGTGTGGGCGGACCAGTCATATTGTAGACTCAGAGAGTGGACCAGGTGGATTGAAGGCCCGGTGCGGGCGGACCAATCACACTGCAGACTCGATGTATATGGCTAGACTCGGAGGGTGGACCGGGTGGACTGTTGGCCGGTGCGGCGGACCAGTCACACAGTAGACCCGAAGTGCGTGGCTGTTCTATGATCGGATATGATATGGCATGTTATGCGTGTGTGGTATATGTGGTTGGTATTTTGGGGATATCTCACTAAGCTTTCGGGCTTACAGTTGTGGTTTAATGTTTTTCAGGTTCTTCAGGAGACGGTAGCAAGGCGAAGGCGTGATCGTACCGCTCCTCATGTTTATGTTGTGATGTGATTCTGGGAATACTCTAAATAAATTGTATTGAAAACCTTTTTGTAATAATTTAATGAAATCGGGTTGTTTTTGAAAAGTTTAAATTGGTTGGAATTTTTCAGTTGTTACAAGTTGGTATCAGAGCCTTGGTTCGTGTGAATTGGAGGAACACTCGTGTGACTCCAGTCTCAAATCGAGGAGGGTTTTCAAAAGAGAATTTAAAATGGTTTTCAAAATGAGTAAAAGGAGGACGCGAAGGTACGATCAGCCGAAGCCAGTAAGTAACCCCAAAATACCATACATGATATTTGTTTTGAGCATTGATAGAACAGCATGCTAGTACTAGGCTAGGGATCTTCAGGATTTCATGATAATGTTGCCTGATTTATGATGCATGTTAGCCTAGGGTTTCCGTGTGAGAGATTTACAGTGTTCCTCTAGTAGTGAGGGTTGAGCGTTTGTTATGTATGTTTTCACTAGGGTGTTGTGGTAGTACTTCATACAAATATGGGTAGGTGTGGAAGGTAGTATGGGCCCGTACTACTGAAAAAACAGGACCCATACACGTATCAGGGAAACCATGACCTCTAGGGTTGGATTGAGAGTTGGTTCCCGGGATAGTGGGAAGAATCTGAGATTTTGTGGTGTTTTTCAGTATGGAGATTCCGAGGCATGCTGGGAGTGGATCCGGGTCAGGATCGGGAGCCGAAGAGGGAGTTCCGAGCGGGTCAGTACCGTCCGAGGTTATTGGTTAGATGAGCACGTGCGAGTTGGATGCGAGGATTCGTGAGATCCTGCGTGATGAGATTGTTGCGTTGTTCCGGGCTGAGTTGCCGGAACTGTTTGGGTCGATCAAGACTGCCATGGTTGAGTATTTTGATGAGCACTATGCAGCTCTCACAGAGACGGCTGTCGCGGCGGCTACAGCGGCTGTAGCAGCGGCAGGGGGAGGAGCTGGTCGGGGTTTTCAGTATCAGGACTTCAATAATACGAAGCCTCCCACCTTTGAGGGAGTTCATGACCCGATTGTTGCTATGAGATGGTTATCGGACGTGGAAGGGTGTTTCTTCACGTGTTCATGCCCTGCTGATCAGAGGGTGAGGTGTGCTCTGAACCTGTTGAGGCTCGGGGCGAAGGATTGGTGGAGATTGACCACGGGGTCATATTCGGATGCGCAGAGGGTTGCGGTTTCATGGGATCAGTTCAGAGAGATGTTTAGCACTCATTATGTTTCGCGAGTTGAGAGAGAGAGATTGTCTCAGGAGTTCCTTGAGCTGAAGCAGGGTTCGAAGTCGGTGAATGAGATCACTAGGATGTTCACTGAGAGGGCGATGTTTTGCCCTGAGTTCGCTTCGGAGCAGGCTCAGATGTCCCGATATCTGAGTATGCTCAAGAGAGATATCAGACAGTTTGTGTCTACGCAAAGGTGCGAGACTTTGTTGGAGTTGCAGGAGGCCGCCAGGCGGCGTGAGTTGGAGATTGAGTTGCAGTTGCGTGAGCTGAGGCAGGCTCCGGTGTAGTCGCAGCCGACGCCGAAACGATCCAAGACCGTTGATTCTAGGGTGGGAGATCAGAGCAGCCACGTTTGTGGGAAGTGTGGGAAGGGTCACACCGGAGTTTGTAGGTCCAGTGGTGCATGCCGCAAGTGCGGAAAGGAGGGGCACTATGTGAGGGATTGTCGGCAGTCAGCGCCGGTTCGGGATTTGAGGATTTGTTATCATTGTCATCAGGTTGGACATTTGAGGGTCAACTATCCACCGCTTGCTGCAGGACCGGTGCAGGCTCCAGCACCGGCCACTTTGAGGATCACGAGTGGAGGTCAGGGTGGAGCGGAGCCCCCAAGGGCTCAGGGTCGTGCTTTTCAGCTTGCAGCAGAGGAGGTCCGAGCAGTGCTGGATGCAGCCGCGGGTATGTTTCTTTCTTGATGTCTTGTTTATCTTATGGTTATTGTGGAGTATTGTTTATCTGCTAGTGTCATTGTGTGGTTTTCGGTGCGGTATTCGTTGTTCTTTGAGGGTTATGGTTTGGTTATGGGTTAGTGTTGGGAATTTCGTTGGTTATCATTCATGAGGGTTATTAGTGGAAATCTGGCGTTGGTCTGAATACTGGGTAGCATATGCATTCTGAGGAGTGGTTAGCTGCAGATTGAGTTTCTTTTGAGCTCGGGTCGATCAGCGTTGATATGTGTTTTTGTGAAGGTTGTTTGCGCTTGCAGGACGCAGTTCGCGTGTAAGTGATTGTGTTGTGTAAGGTTGTTGAGGGAGGTCGATGTTGGCGACCGGTGATTGATAGTCAGTGCTATAAGTGGGGGAGAATTGGAAGATTCTCTGGAAGATCGATGAGCATGTGAGGTTGTTTAGCTGTTTGGGATTCAGCTATATTCTGTCAGCCAAGAGCGTAGGCTGGTATGAGTAAGTGGCATGCATGCGGGGCGGGATACAGACCAAGGGTACTCGATTGTGGAGGGCCTAGGATCAGGCTGGGATTGAGTTTGTATGATGGAGATAGAGTTCGGAACCCCTAGAGGGCTAGAACAGTATGAATGGGAGGAATCTCCCAGAGAGATAACTCGGAATGATGAATGCTAGTTGAGCGGTCCGGATAGACTGAAGGCCGGTAGGTATACCAATCAGGCCGAAGGCTTGGAGAATGGTCCAGCCAGGCTGAAGGCCCTGGAGGGCGGTCCAGATTGGCTGAAGGCCTAGTAAGGCGATCCAGTCATGCTGAAGACTCTGCAGGTATTGTTAGATTGGTTTGAGGAAATGGATTGAGTATGTCGCGATATGTTAGCATTTGAAGGTCTGGCCCCGGTTATTGATCTCGATTAGTGGAGATGGTGCATGGACTCGAGAGTTCTTGCGAGCAGATTTAGAGCATGTGTGTTGCATGGATAGCAGTTATGCTATAAGGGAGTGGTGTAGCATCGGGCGAGCACCGTGGCACTTGTCGCAGTGACAAGGCTCCCAAGTGGATTCCCTTGGTAGGGAAAGAGAGAGGAATGTAGTCCCGAGAGGGAGTGTAAGTTCACAGAAGTGAAAGCAACAGCGCAGAGTTGTGATTGGAGTGATCCAATTAGGGTCTTTGAGCAGCATGATTGCGGCAGTGGTATGGAAACACATCCGGATGGGATGTCTGCTGAGGTTGCGGAAGGATTTCCGCGAAGGTAGAGCCAAGAGGCTCGAAAAGGATGCTGGGAGGGAGTCTTGGATTTCCAGTTTGATTCTGATCTAGGAATTGTGTATGTAGTGGTGATTCATCCTGGGGGATGTTTGGAGGTGTCGTTAGTGTGGCGGGTTTTTTTTCCACTCCGAGGGTACTAGAGCTAGTTCTGCATGTGCATGTGATTGCTATAAGAGAACTCATGGGAGTTGCTCTAGGGTTGAAGAATGTGTCATTCTGTCAGCATGGAGTGGATAGAATTGGACTCGGATCGGGAACCCGGTGGTTCAGGGTTATATCTAGCTCGTAAGAGCCAAGTGATTGTTGTGATCAGGATCGAGAAAGTACCATGGAGTGGTACTCGGTTGATAAGTGTGGAGCCTGATAGGTGTGGTTATCAGAGGGTGAAGCCGGTGGCCGGCTTGAGGCGGTAGTCAAGACACCACTAGAAAGGAGAAAGTGAGTTTCGGGTTTCGATGGTTGCGTCTTGAGGAACCTGGTTGGGTTAATGCCAGGTGGTGCGTGGCGGGAGAAGTTCTGGAGTAGAGGTGCCGAAGGCTTCGAGGGCGAAGCCTAATTTAAGTGGGGGAGAATTGTAACGCCCCGTTCCTAAGAGTACCTAATTGTGAGTCCCCGGGATTTAAGAGAAATGATATTTTGGTCATCTTGTGGGAAAAGTGGAAAATGAGGGACAAGTATAAAATTTGGGGACTCGCCGAGTATGCCGAACGTAAGCTGGGATTACGCCCAGCGTAATTGGGTAAGTGACGCGGATGCAAGGTTGAGTACGCCCAACATACTAGAGGTACGCCCAGCGTACTCTTAGAGTTCTAAAACCCTAAATTTAGGGTCAGCCACTATATAAGGAACATGTTGGTGCATACCCTAGCCTCAATAAGCTCTCCCTTAACCTCAGAAACCCTAAGATAGCCATCCCACCTCCTTGATTGGGTGTGTTTGGTCTTGGAAAGCTTGGATTAGCAAAAGAGTGCATAAATGAAGAAAGGAGAAGTTGTCAAGGAAGGAGAGAAACGGCTGGAGCTTATAGATCTGGGAAGACATCATCCTTTGGAGCCTATTTGAGGTATAAAGCTTCTTGCTTGACATTAATATTGTGTAGATCTATGTGTTGTGAAGCTTTGACACCATTCTTGTCCCAAAAGCCCTCATTTTGATGCATGTTTTGAGTTGGTCAAGATTATATGTCCTTTCAGACCTTTGGAGAGGTCTTGAGTGAGAAAAATGAGGTCCCAAGGGCTGTGGTTGTTCCATGTGTGAGATATGTGGGTCTTAATGGATTAAGACCTTGGATTAAGAGCTTTATGGACGTCCCAAGTGATAAAGTTCGAGACTTTATGAATCTTAGGCATGTTTGGCCTAGGGATATGAAGTTTGGGCTTAAGAGCTTAAGCCATTAAGAAGATATGGGGACTTAATGAGTAGCGAAGTTACGCCCCACGTAACTAGCGAGTACGCCCCGCGTAGCGAGTCAGTTCCCCGATCCCCTGTTGCGAATCAGCGTGTACGCCCAGCGTACCAAGGAGGGTACGCTCCGCGTACTCCCTCTGTTGGGCTTTTCATTTTGGGCCTTAGGGATTGGGCTGTTATTTGGGCTGCTGGATTTTGGGCCGTGGCTGGACATTATGGTTAGAGTATTTTGGGCCCATTGGTTGTTATGGATCATGAGTTTAGGCCCATTTGGTGAGGTGGGCCCAATTTAGTAAATTGGGCCAATAATGGACTTTGTTTTGGACTTCTGGACTTTGGTCCATTGATGGGCTTGGGAGCTTACTTAGTGTTAGGCCGGATTGAGTTAGGGGTAAAATGGTCAATTTACCCTTAGAGGAGTATTGTGCTTGGCCTAATGTTTATTTGTGCTATGTTGGCTAGTTCGGGATTTTCGGTGAGTCAGTGATTTGAGAATCTGCTTCTTCAGTTCAGAGTTTCGGCAGTGCGAGGTGATTTATCCTCACTATATCAACAGGGTCTAAGGCACCAAGGTCGGCCATTTATCGGATTGAGATCCGGGTATTGTTATGTTATTACTTTGATATGTTTGCATCCTGGTAGCTAGGATGGTGTATGTTAGAGACCTGGTTGAGTTCGGTATCCTGATATGTAGGGTGATGCTATGCTAGTGACCGGTTAGGTCGGTATCCTGGTTAGGATGATGATATGCTATGTGATCTGTTTGATCGGCTTGTTGACTGTGAATTGTTATATGATTGTATGTTTATATGCACATGGTTGTTTGGACTGCAGTTGGGTTGAGGCGGATCCTGCTTTGTGTTGTAGGCCAAGATACCCAGGGCGGACTGGTTGTCCCGAAGGCCCAGCGAGCGGTCCGGATAGGCTGTAGGCCCCAAGAGGGTGGACCAGACGTGCCGAGGCTCGGAGAGTGGACCAGGCCGAATGAAGGCCCGGTGCGGGCGGACCAGTCATATTATAGACTCAGAGAGTGGACCAGGTGGATTGAAGGCCCGGTGCGGGCGGACCAATCACACTACAGACTCGATGTATATGGCTAGACTCGGAGGGTGGACCAGGTGGACTGTTGGCCGTTGCGGCGGACCAGTCACACAGTAGACTCGAAGTGCATGGCTGTTCTGTGATCGGATATGATATGGCATGTTATGCGTGTATGGTAGATGTGGTTGGTATTTTGGGGATATCTCACTAAGCTTTCGGGCTTACAGTTGTGGTTTAATGTTTTTCAGGTTCTTCAGGAGACCATGGCAAGGCGAAGGCGTGATCGTACCGCTCCTCATGTTTATGTTGTGATGTGATTTTGGGAATACTCTAAATAAATTGTATTGAAAACCTTTTTGTAATAATTTAATGAAATCGGGTTGTTTCTGAAAAGTTTAAATTGGTTGGAATTTTTCGGTTGTTACATTCCTCCTCCTCCTCCTCTATCACCCCCACCCCACTCAAACTTCTCACTCATTTGTGTACTATCAAGGGAAAAACTCATCGGACCCAGTTATCTTGATTAGATTCGCACCTTGAGGATCACGATAAGGTATGAGATCAAAGAGTATGATCTTGATGTGGATGGCCCTAAACTTGCTGATGATGTTACCAGTAATCAGATAGTTGCTTATGACAAGCATTACGATGAGTCGCTTCCCTTATGTTATCGACCATGTCCTCTAAGATCTAAAAGGGTTTTGAAAATCTCGGGGGATATGACATAAACTACCAGCTTAAGGAAATGTTCCAACAGTAGGCCCAACAAGAACGATTCGAGATCGTAAAGTCCCTTATGATATGTACACTACAAGAGCAAGCATCTATGTATATACGTGTTCAGAAGATGAAATTGTACGTAGACATATTGGAAAATCTTGATGTCCAATTTCCAAAGGAGTTAACCATTGATATGGTGCTTAATGCTCTTTAGTTCATACCAACAATTCATCATGAACTACAATATAAAACAACATGGACAATATCTTAATGGATCTATAAGGCATGTTGAAATCTACTGAAGCAAGTATGTAGAAAACTCATAGTTCTAACTCCACTTCTCCTGTCTTTGCCATTTGGCCATACTATAGCAAAAAGGAAGAAAATTTATAATCCCAAAGGAAATGGAAAGACCAAGGTTGGACAGTTTAACCAATGTCTCAAGAGAAAGTTTGATTATGAGATAGCTCCTACTAGTAGCCCAAATGAGGCCATTTCTTTCTACTGCCAGTTAAAGGGACACTAGAAACGTAGCTGTCTGAAATACCTAGAGGATTCGAAGAGGAAAAAGATCAAGGAGTCTGATACCTCAGATATATTTATGATTAATCTCCATAGTACATCAACTTATAATTCTTGTCCCACCATTGCAGTGGATGGTTGGTGGTTTGTTGTACTCAACGGAGGAGTCGTGAGGACATAGGGCGGTAGATAGCAACCATGGAAATTCCACTGAGAATTTTTCATACATCATAAAAAAATAATTACCAATCCTTTTAGGTTATACTTTTTTTCTCTTGTTAAAATTAAAATAAAGACTTTTTTATTAATTTGGACAAAATATTAAATAATCGAGACTTTTCTATTAAAAAAATTTTATGACTTTATTAAAAAAAAATTAAAATAACGGAACTTTTATATATATATATATATATATATATATATATATATATATATATATATATATATATATATATATATATATATATATTCCTTAGAAATTTGAAGTCAATATGTGTTATCTTCCATTATTGATTTCTATTTCTATCTCATTTTTATTCATATAATGGATGAAAACATGCAAGGACTCATAAGTTAAAACATACATCCAACAAATATAAGTTTCTTTTCTAATTTATTCATCTTCAATAAATAAATTAAAAACACATATCCAACAAACACAAAACAGACCATAACAATATGTTGGCACCATGTATTCATTAGACCATGATATGTTTTTAAATGAAACAATTCTATGTTTTTTTCATTAGACCATGACATGTTTTCAAATGAAACAATTCAAAGTTGTTTTGCATAGATACCATACTAGATAAAAATATAACTGAAACGAATGGTCTTTTGGTTTGGGGTAATTTGTACGTTTGGTCTCTGACTTATTTTATTAACTCGGAAGGTCCTTATTATTTATTTTTGTTGTGTGTTTGGTCCCTGTCTTACCTAAAATGTTGTAAAATTTATTTTTTAATTTATTTAAATAAACACACCCACAACCCCACTTTCACCTCACCTTACCTTATCTTACCTATCCAATCTTATTTAAATAAATTAAAAAAATCAATTACAAAATAGTCTTTTTAGGTAAGACAGAGACCAAGCACGCAAAAAAAAAAAAAAAAAAAAAAAAAAAAAAACTATAGAGACTGTTCAAGTTAAAAAAATAAGTTAGTGACCAAACATACAAATTGCCCCCAAACCATAGGGACCATTCGTGTAATTTACTCTAACTAAAATCTATCTATATTTGTCATATATTAACATAATATTTGTAGTTTACATTTAATTCTCTCTCTCTCTCTCTCTCTCTCTCTATATATATATATATATATATATATATATATATATATATATATATATATATATATATATATATATATATATATATATATGGAAGGGTTATTTGGAAAATAAAAAACCTAAAAATGCATAAAAAATACTTAGAGAATTTTTTTTTTAAAAATCACCGTTTTTATACAAAATCGGTGAAAGAATTTTTGAAAAAAAATTGATTTTTTATTTTTTTTTTCAGTGAATTTTAACAAAAACCTGCGACTTTTTATAAAAAAAATTGTGATCTCTAAGTATTGTTTTATGTATTTTTATGATTATTAGGGTTTTTCTGTTTTTCATAGAACCTAAACATGTATATATATATATATATATATATATATATATATATATATATATATATATATATATATATATAACTAGGTTAAGGTGTTCAAAGTAATTATTGTGTGATTGTATGCATAAATGTAGCCAATCAAAATTAAATAAAAAATTAAATAATTAAATACATAAATAAGGGTAATTTAGTAATTTGATTAGTAACCTCCAAAAATAATCCCTATAATAATGGTATTGACTTTTAGCCTAATTTCTCCAAGTTTATATTAAACTCGTTTTTTTTTTCTTTAGTCGATCAATCTCACCGATTACAAGCCCTAGTCGATGATATAAAGCCGTCGCCACCATCGTCCGCCCCCAAACACTTTAATACTGGCTTGAATCCAACAATCCATAAGAAACTCCGTTCAAACGACGAGAACCACGGCGGAGAGAACACTAACGACACATCATGATTCGAGATTCGAGATTTCCCCTCGTAGTACTGCTAGTAATGCGAGAGAACACGAGCGATCAAATCACAGAGATGTTCATCAAATCACAGAGATGCAACATTATTCTTTTAGAATGTATTAGTGTCTTTGTTAGATTTTGATGTTTTTTTTCCAGATTTGAAAGTTTTTTTTTAGTTTTATTCTTTAACAATAAATGTAATCTTAGCAATTGTTACATGTATTTTATAAAAAATAATGTAACTTTTGTTTTAATTCTTCAATTGATGGTTCGAAAATTTTGTTATTCTACAAGAAAATTTTAAAGTCATGATCAATAAATATGTTCAAGAATATTTTTATTATTTTATGGTTCAAGAATATTTTTTTTTGAACATACTCAAACATATTCTATCAGAATGTCCGAATTAAAAATCTTATAATTCATAAAATCGGATTTTTAAAATTAATAAAATCTATGATCCCTTAAAATATACAAATTTCCTTTCTTAAATCTATATTAACTGACTCAAATATCCTTTCTAGTTAAAGTAGATGGTTTTTTTCAATTATATTTAATTCAATAATATGTATTAATCGCTTTTTTAAAATAAGTAAATTGATTGGCCCATAGAATAATAATTACTTTGAATATAATAACCTAAGTCTATATATATATATATATATATATATATATATATATATATATATATATATATATATATATATATATATATATATATATATATATATATATATATATATATATATATAAGAATTTGGTGTCGAGTTAAACAGATTTTACATTGCTATTTAGCAAACAAAGTTTTTGCCCTACCATGTTAAAAAATAATTGATTTTGTACATTTTGTCTTACAAAGTGTGTAAGAGATCCTTCTATTTTTTATATTATTAAAAAGAGAGAAAAGAAAAGACTTTAGAGAAGAAAAAGAGAGAAAAGAAAAGACATTGGCATGCATTACATGATTTTGTTCCCTCATTGGATGCTCGTAATCTCTTTTGCAAAATCAACTTTTTTCCAAGGGGTGAGAGGGTCTATTGACCTAACTGTAAACCCAAGACCCATAACCCATCTCATCATTTTCTCTTAATTTCTTTTAATTTTCAACAAATAAAGAATATTTACCCTTTTGCTACAATAGAATAAAGGGTATATTTGATATTTAAAAAGTTTCTAAAGCATTTGTTGTATATACAGTTCCATTGTCAGTCCTTCGATTTTTCTATTTACATTAAATACACCACAACACAGATGTATTAAATACTATATATAAAAACATATAATATTTTAATTATATATATATATTAATTACAATTGAATAGTATATTTTGACCAAAAATCTAACTTAAAGAAAAAGACAAATAATTGGGCAATAATATGTAATTTACCATGCACTTTGAGCCAAACACCTCCTATATTTGACTTGTTACAATCTAAGACATCAAACACCAAGATAAATGAAATTATATCCAAAAGCCGAATACAAACACCACATCTTATGTAATCAAGGCTATCAATATAGGTCATGAAATTTGTCCTTTTATGTTTGGAACCTTTTCTAGTGCACCCTTGCTTCATCTTCTTGTACATCATGCATTACACCTTGTACCCCTATTTTCATTATGTATTGTCGACTCTAATCAATGATCTTTAGAGATTGAAAACATCTCAATAATTTTAATCGATACAGATACTGATTCCACTAGAAGACGGAAAACTTTTTATCGTTGTAATTTCATTTCAATCAAATTAAGAAAAAAGTGAGATATATATTTAGAAAATATATATAAAAACTGTGATTGATTGATCAATACATGAGCTGTGTCAAACTCTATAAATGCTCATGCTGAGTCAAATTTTATAACAGTGTCAAGACTTATATATTCAATCGTGTTCAACAGTTGTTTAAAACATTTAAATAGTTTCTTTTTAGGTTTTTATTCAAAAATATAACCATTTAAAAAAATACAAAATCCTTTATTTTGTTTTATTACTAGATATAACATATTATATATACGTAATTAATAATTCTTTAAAATGTAAAAATTAAAATGTATCAAATTTTAATCGCCTGTTGACCCAGTACGTAGAATAAAGCGCCGACTCCTCCCCCATCCCCCACCCCTACCCCTACCCCTACCCCTACCCCTACCCCACCCACCCCCACCCCCACTCCCACCCCCCATCCAACCATATTATTATCTTATAACATGCCAGTTGCCACTTCATGGTCTTATAAATCTTCAGTTTCCTCATTTTCATCACCCAACTCAGTAAAAATGGCGAAATTTAAGCTGCGGATCTTTCAATCTTGCCGATCAAAAGACCCTTCGGACCTGCCGGAGCATCCCGTCCCGGCGTTTCAACGTCACAACATCTTCACCGTCGATTACCCACCAACCACCGCACCGCTGCCGATCTCTAAGCATCAACCACATCGCTCTTCCTTCAAAAGCCACGTCTCCTCCGCCTTCGGATGTGGCTCCAAATCCGGAGACCAGTCAGACTCCGAATACTTCCAGTGGCAAGAAGACGAGCAATGGCATGTTGTCGCTAAAATATACGACGCGGAGTCCCCTCGCCGGAAAATATACAACTCCTCCGTCTCCGGTGGGGATACTGACGATGACCGTTTCCCGCTGCCGTTACTACCATTGCCTCCGGTGGACAAAAAGAAAAGACGTCGGGGTAGAAGAGCGAAGGTAAACAGATTAAGAAACATCAGCACATCCTCCGGTGATAGTGGTCTTTTTAGCAGCGAGTATAGCATCCATGAAGGTGGCGAAGACGAAGCTCTTCACGGCGGAGACGGCGGTGAAGTGGAAGATGAAACCGAAACCCTAATTTCATCTTCTAGAAGCTTCTCAACTGATTCGTCAACAGATTTCAACCCTCAGCTAGAAACCATACGTGAGTGCGCGCCAATTTCACTCTCGCATCGCTACAAATTCAACAAAAAGCGAAATTCATCGTCGAAACGCAGCAGCCGAGGCCATGGAAACAGTGGCGGAGGAGGTGGAGGAGGAGGAATGATGATGATGATGTGTAAAGGCAGTTCCGGTATGTCCCCTGAATGGGGATCCCCGGCGAGGTTGTCGGTTTTTAAAAAGCTTATACCTTGTAAAGTGGAGGGGAAGATGAAGGAGAGCTTCGCAGTGGTGAAGAGATCAGAGGATCCATTCGAAGATTTCAAGAGATCGATGATGGAGATGATAATGGAGAAACAGATGTTTGAGGAGACTGATCTTGAGCAGCTTTTGCAGTGTTTCTTGTCGTTGAATTCAAGGTTTCACCATGGCGTGATTGTGGAAGCTTTCTCGGAGATCTGGGACACCATGTTTGGTGATGATTGAACTTGATGTAGATCCATTACCAAACTCAAAGTCAACAAATTCCATGTTTCATGTGATCATGATCATCTAACTAATATATATATATATATATATATATATATATATATATATATATATATATATATATATATATATATATATATACACTACATTAATTAACTAACTGACTTTATTTGTTTATGTCATAATAATTTGGTTGTGACTGATTATCGAAGCATCCTACAAATTAGAATATCGCACCAATGCAATCCAATTTTTATATATTTATTTAGTATTTCAGTTGTTTCATATCACTTTCTGTATTTAGAGAACACACCAGTAAAATTCCAATACTCTTCGAAAAATGGACATTACAATTTACAAACACATTAACAACAATCTTTACAGTTTTTAACAAAATATTTATTATATATATATATATATATATATATATATATATATATATATATATATATATATATATATATATATATATATATATATATATATATATATAACCCGTGGGAACCACGGTTACAAAATTAATTAAACTTTTATAGTAAAAACTCAAAAAATTTAATTAATTATTTTAAATAAATTATTAATTAAGAGATTTTTTTAGTTATATAAATTCTAATCATTGATTAAAATAAATATATGAATTTATATTTTATAATTTGTATTAATTTTATTTTAATTTTTATTCTAATGTTATTAATTTAATGTAATTAGAGTAAGAATTTTAAAATTTGAAATTTGAAATAGAGTTGACAAAAGACATACATTAATTTGGGACATAGGAGAATAAAATATACATTAATTAGGATGTCTAATAGAATAACACATGTTAAAAGGAGAATAAAACTATTCTTTATATATATATATATATATATATATATATATATATATATATATATATATATATATATATATATATATATATATAATGTGAATTTCTTACATGAAAAGTTAAAAAGCATGCTATTAACATGTCATAGCATTACTATATAATTACTATTATTTTTTTATAAAGGCATAATCAAAAGAATGGTTAATAAATATATATATGAAATACAAGATTTTCAATGAATATCAATTTTAGTTAAATTTCAATTGCGTAATTAAATTATAATAACAAGATACTTATCATAATTTCCAAAGGTTCATGGGAAATTAATTAGAAATTCTTGAAGAATAAAATGTTTAATCTTGAACCTTAACTTGATTGTAAAGGAATAATGATTAAGAATCGGTTTAACTTAACAACGAATCAAATATTTTTGTAGAAATTAAGGTTAAGAACCAGTTTAACATAACAAAACATCAAATATACTTACAGAATTTAGGGTAAAAATGATTTAATATATTTCATTCTTTAAAAATTAGAATTAATTCATTAAAATAAGTTGATTCATAAATATTTTTGACCCATTGAACCATAAAAACGTACCACAATTACATTATTAACAATGTCCATCAATTAAAATCTTGGAAACTGTAAATCAATAACATTCTTTAAATATGTAAAACAATTATATCTTTTTAAATAAAAAAGAAACTAATAAATGAAAAGAAGGTTTACTTGCAGGTCATGTTTTCTCTTTAATAAGTACATTCTCTGGTAATAGATTTGGAAAAGTACATCATTTTGTGAGAATTAAAAAGAAATCGATCGATGAACATGAGCTTTATAGGTATATGCTTTATCTATGTCAAATATATTCTTTAAGAACGAATCTCATCCTTCCTCTTTGAAATCGAGCTATAAATTCAAAAATATAGTTGAGGATTTATTAAGGGGTTGAAAATAGTGGATCGTAGATTCTCGGTGGTTGTAGATAGGATAGTGTTAGGTTGTAATGGTTGCAAGAACTTGTATCTAGTCCAATGAAAGGTTTTTAATAATAGTGGAATTAGTAAAGTTGCGTCTGATGGGGATGTTTGATCTGATGATGGTGGGTTCGGCTTGATGATGGTGGATGTCGGATATGGTGTATGATATAACTAACATAAGAAGATGAATCCGAGAATGTGGGCTCCCGGTAGAGTGTGTTGATGGTGATCACATGATTTAAAGCTTTCATTCCATAAATATAATATCTTATTTTTGAAATTTAAATGATTGTTCATATTTATAGGCTTGTAATTTAGGTTATTTAATTAGTTAAACAAGGAAAATTACTATAATGCCCCTATCGAATGATTGGTGTAGAATTTGTGATATATTCGCACACTATATAGAGTTTATACATGAATGTATGTGTGTGTGTGTGTGTGTATATATATATATATATATATATATATATATATATATAGAGAGAGAGAGAGAGAGAGAGAGAGAGAGAGAAAGAGAATGGTTCATCAATGAACACTAATTTTTTGAAAAGAGTATAGACAAATTGTGGCCACTAATTATGATTTGATATGCAAACATGTCATTTTTCCTTAATATTTCACAATACACTCTATGATGCTTAGAGCTGTAAACGAACTGAGCGAACATTAACGAGACTTATTCATGTTTGTTCAATTAAGTTTAACTGAACAAATGAACAAACATGAACACATAAATGAACAAATTTCTTTGTTTATGTTCGTTCGTTTAAGAAAATATTCTTATGTTCATTTATGTTCTTTCTTTAAGATGTTAAACGAACATAAATGAATGAAAATAAAAGAACGAATATAAACGAACGTAAATGAACGGATGTGAATGAACATAAATGAACGAACATAGAAAGCCTACATGAACATAAACGAAAATAAATAAAGATGAACGACTATTAACATCCAAACAAAGAACCATACATAAATAAATGTTATATAATAAATTGTACAATATAAATGAACATAAACAAACGTTCATGAATGTAAATGAACGAACAAAAGAAATGTTCATATTCGTTCATTTAACTAAAAGAAAAAACAATCTTGTTCATGTCCGTTCATTTATTAAATAAATGAACATTAACGAACTTCCCGACGAATGGAACACGAATAGTTCGTTGAACGTTCATTTTGTTTACAACCCTAATCATGCTCTTTCCTTCCTGAATTCTTGTTTTGGTAGATATTTATATCTTGTTCACAAATCTAAAATATTTTAGTGATTTTATTTTGAATTCTTAGGCTTTCCTTCAATACTCTTTTTGTTTTCGAATTTAAATGTTAGAATTTTGGTTCAATTAATTCGGCATTACCGTGCGACATTCAAAAATAATAGGTATCGTTCATGGAATTTCAAGAAAGAGATAATGTTTAACATTATTGTAACACTTGTATCCTTAAGTATGCTCTTAATATTTATTTTTTGCAAGTGTTCATTTTGGTGAAATATTATTTGTATCATCAAGGATGGCCTCCTGCGTTGGGCGTAGGTGAAAGATTCCATCGAGGGACTTAAAGCCCTATGTTGGCCGTGGAGATGGCTACACTGGGCGCAGGAGTGCATGACTTAAACCATAATTGCGGGGTTGTGAGCCCTATTTAAAGACTTTAACACCTTGATGGCCTCCCCATGCTCAACCTCTACCCTCATACTCAATGACCTCGAAACCCTAGCCGCCTTGTGAGAGTTTTGAAGCATTTCCGTGTTTCTTTTTGTGCTTTGTGAAAAAGGAGTCCATTGAAGATGCTCGTGGGAGTCCATAACTTTGTAGATCCAGGCTTTCCACTTCATCAACCTTTTCCATAAAGTATAAAGCTTGCATCTTGATGTTCCTTTTGTTAGATCTAATTAGCTCATGGGTTTTTATGCTCTTTGTCCCTTAACATTCGTCTTTATGAGTATGAGCAATTCTGGACCTTATGTGCATCATTTCCAGTCATTTTTGAGCTTATTGAGTCATAAAAATGGGAGCTTGGTCACTCCTATCCATCCATGCATGGGTTCTTGAGCATTAGAATGTGTTGTAGACTTAGGGTTTGGTCTTATACTCTTTTAAGCCATGTAAATGTGTAAAGTCAGAGACTTTAGCACTTAGAACATTTATTAGGTCCAGACTTGAGAGTTGGATGTTTATTCCTTGAGTATTAAGATCTTAATGTGAAGTTGGCAACCAACATAATTACATGCAACGTAATCTGGTCAATGCTTAGTGTAGCTTGAGTTGTACCCGTTTTCCATCAAGGCTCTACGTTGGGCGTAGAGCATGGTGTATACTGGTCGTACGTAGCACCAGAAGGGGGGATTTTAGACTAACTGGATTGTCGATCAAGTGGAGCAGGTTCTAGACTAGGAAGGGTAAAATGGTTTTTTATCCCAGAGAGAGGGTGATTATAAGCTAAGGCCTTTGAGTCGGAATTATTACCTTAATTTCTAATTAGGGTCTTACTATATATTGATTTGTAACATCCCAAAAATCAAGGTGAAAATTTTCATTTTTTTAAACTTAAAGGAAATCATTGGTTCAAATAAAAACCCTATTCAAAACCAAATGTTTACAAGACATTGCTCTCAAAAGTAGAAATCATATTTCAGAGTGTCCTAAATCAGTATCATCAAAACCAAGAGGATGTACACGATCACTCATTTGTTTTCCCATGGTCATTTGAAGCACCTGAAATATGAAACTAAAATTGTAATCCAAATCTTAGTAAGTTCTACCAAAGTACCACTACACAAACAAACAAATAAAAGCATGCATATTGGGCCCACAACTAACATACTGGATTACCCCCTGTTGTGATATGTCATTGGCTTAACTCCATCTATCTGAGGGTAGGAATGAAGAGCTTGTGAATCACAATAAGGAAAATAAAATTGTCACTCGTCGTCCGGGACATGGTCCCGGAACGAGGCTCCGAAGATCAAGTCAGTGAGGGTCTAAGAGGGTGGAAAGCATAAAGAGAGAGTTGCATGGTTCCTTTTTTCTGGCCGCTTCTCTTGGGGGAGAAGGATGCCTTTTATACCTGCAGATAAGGGGAACATATCCCCAACAATATCTTCTAAATTTTTTTTACATCCCCAAAATCTTGGCCAGAAAAGACTGATTTTCATTTATGCTTTTAAATAATTTCAGAGTAAATCCTTTTGATTTGAAAGAGTTGCGGAATTTGTTCCCAAAAACAAAACATGATAAAACAATGTTTACCAAAGCATTTCATAAAAGAAATGTATTTTCATTATATAATCAAAACTCGGGGTGTCATGTTCCGATACAGACCAATAAGCATAAACGATAACATTACATGTCATTCAACAAATATATACATATACAGACTTGTAAACAAAACAACTTGATGGTTCATCCATCTTATGCCCTTGCGCCACTTCCTGTAATACAAATAAAACTGAGTGGGTCAGGCTTGGGAGCCTGGTGAGCATATAGGGTTTTCAACCCACAATAAATAATCATATTTAATTTTCACCAACCAACAATATCCCAATTACCCATACCCGTTATTCTCACTTTATGTCGCTAAGACAACTAACATAAGGGACTTAGTCTAAGAATATTTCATCGGGGCGACAACACATGCTTCGGGGGTTCCTCAGCAATATAAGTCAAATAAGGCAACCATGAGGGGGATGGAGTACAGCGAATGAACACCCAAGTTCATTAACACCTACAGGTGGCGAACCTGCTAATGTTTCCACAAGACTATCTAGAAAAGTCCGTGGTTGTCATCTAAACTCCACTAGATGACTAAATCAAACAACAACGAGGCCTCTCATCTGTTTATTACACACCAACTATCTACCCATGTTCTACCCAACATATTAGTAGATAAAAATATACATTTTTATACATAGTTTTAAAAACCTGTATAACATGCTTTAATCAATACATATTCCACATAACAGATAAGGCACACACGCACATAACACGTATTTCATAGAGAAATAATCATATCTATAAGATAGAAGAAAGTGAATACACATTCACACATATAAACAACAATATACTTAATACACTCAAACCATACTTGTATTATTATCGTGTTTATGAAAGGTAGTATACACTCATTTGATCAGAAGATGATCGGACATCACTACGACTTGTAGAAGTAGTAATTCTCAGCAGATCTGGAAGATCTCTACAAAAATCGAACTTCTCGTGGGCAGAGCTTCAGCTCGGGAACCGCACTTCTCGGGATCTTCGGGATCTCGGGACTTGCTTCGGGGCTCGAGAATAATACCGGGGCTTCGGGGTATTTCTGGCACGCAAATCGATGCAAAACGGGAGAGAGAAGAGAGAAAATAGCAAAAGAACTCGGCTGCCCTCGCATCCTATTTATAGAAGGCTGGAGCCTCGGAGTACGTGGGGCGTACTGGTCCGAATTCGTCACTGCGTTCGTCATCCGAAGCCACTTGTTGCGAGTGTCGACATCTTCGGTGTACGCGGGGCGTACTTCGGATCGGATCGATGACTCCTTCGGATAATCATCTGAATTAAAGATTAAATTTAAATACAAATTATTTAATAAACTTCAGAAATTCATATCTTCTTCATACGAACTCCGTTTTCGACGTTCTTTATATCCACGCGAAGGTGAGACTACGCTCTACAACTTTTGTTTAGACTTCGTCGGCTAATTTTTAACTTTATTTTTATTATTTACTTTTAATAGGTCGGGACAGAAAAACTTCGTTATAAATTCATAACTTCTTTGTTTGACGTCCGTTCTCGCGTAACTTTTCATCGCTTCGATACCAACAACGAGACCTTCGATCCTCGTTTAGATTGTTTCGACTAAAAACCGCTCGATCTCAAATCGAGTATTTCGGGCTGCACACCGCTAAGTCAAAACTTCAATAAATCATAACTTCCTCATACGAAGTCAGATTTGGGCGTTCTATATATATTCGGAAACCTCGTTTCAACTACTACAACATTAACCAAAGATATCAAGTTTATTTTACACTTAAATTTTGACGCTTATTTTTATTCTTAATTAATTAAACCACATAATTAAGCAATTAAGCACAAAACACATAATACTCAAATAATACACTTCTATTATTTCAAAACGGGTTACAAAGGTTAACCTAGACTATTACATTGCTAAAAATGGCAAGCCCGGAAACACAGGCGGTACAATTCTCTCCACCTTAGAATGATTCCGTCCCCAGAATCACACATCAACAAACAAATGCGGATAACGACTTAACATGTCACTCTCTGTCTCCTAGGTGAGATTCGGCCCATTTGTGTGTTTCCATCGGACAAGCACTAACCCAACCATTTTGCGTCGCAACTTCTTAGTCTTTCGGTCAACAATTGCCTCTGGTTCTTCAATCAACCTTTTGTTCTCATCAATTCTCAATTTAGAAATTGGAATTATGTCGGGAACTTCTCCCGTGAACTTCCTCAAATAACACACATGAAAAGTGTTGTGAATTCCATTCAGTTCTTCGGGCAATTCGAGCTTGTAAGCTTGGTTCCCAAGCCTCTGAAGAACTTTAAACGGTCCAATAAACCTTGGACTCAACTTTCCCCTTTTACCAAATCTTATAAGTCTCTTCCACGGAGAGACTTTAAGCAAAACCGAATCTCCAATTTCAAAAGTCATCGGTCTTCGCTTCTTGTCAGCATAGCTCTTTTGACGATCCTGAGCTGCTAACATTCTTTCCCTAATTATTTTCAGCTTTTCAGCAGTTTGATGAACCATCTCTGGCCCCATAAACTGCTTTTCCCCAGCCTCAAGTCAACAAGACGGCGTACGACACTTCTGTCCATACAAAGCTTGATAAGGTGCCATCTTTATGCTGGAGTGAAAGCTATTATTATAGGAAAATTCTACCAAAGGTAAATGTTCATCCCAATTACCTAGGAATTCCAGAGTACATGCTCTCAGCATATCTTCAAGTGTTTGTATTGTTCTTTCACTCTGACCATCAGTCTGCGGATGGTAAGCTGTACTTAAACATAACTTGGTACCCATTTCCTCTTGTAGACTTTTCCAAAACCTTGAGGTGAAACGGCTATCACGATCCGATACAATCGTTAACGGAACACCGTGAAGCCTCACAATTTCCTTCACGTAAGAATTCGCAAGCTTCTCCATAGACCATTTCTCCTTGGCTGCTATGAAATGCACACTCTTAGTGAATCGATCAACGACCACCCAAATCATGTCGTGACCATTCTTTGTTCGGGGCAGTTTAGTGACAAAATCCATAGCAATGTCTTCCCACTTACCCATAGGCACAGGCAATGGTTCTAAACTCCCGTACGGTTTCTGATGTTGTGTCTTTACTCTCGCACAAGTCACACACTCAACCACATACTTTGCAACATCAAGCTTCATCGTCGGCCACCGGTAGTAGGGTTTCAGGTCCCTATACATTTTAGTGCTACCGGGATGAATCGAGTACATGGTTTTGTGAGCTTCTTCCATCAGAAGATCCCTAATTCCTCCTGACTTAGGTACCCAAATACGATCTTGGAATACCTTCAGTCCATGACCGTTTGTACCGAACACTAATGTTTTACCCAAACGTTCCTCCTTTCGGTCATTCTTTTCAGAAGCTTCGCTTTGAGCTTTCTTTATACTTTCCAAAATAGTCGAGACAACTTCAATTCTCAACGCTCTTGGCCTTTTCCTTTCAAGATTGACTTTCCGACTGAGAGCATCAGCAACAACATTAGCTTTACCGGGGTGGTAAAGTATATCGCAGTCGTAGTCTTTAAGTAACTCTAGCCAGCGTCGTTGCCTCATATTCAATTCTTTCTGATTAAAGAGATATTGGAGACTCTTATGATCAGTGAAAAGTTTGCACTTCGTGCCATAGAGGTAATGCCTCCATATTTTCAGAGCGAAAACTACCGCTGCCAACTCCAAATCATGAGTCGGGTAATTCTTTTCATGCTCCTTCAGCTGTCGAGACGCATATGCTATCACCTTTTCTCTTTGGGTCAAAACACAACCGAATCCAACCCCAGACGCATCGCTATAAACATCGAAGTCTTCAACTCCATCGGGTAAAGAAAGTATCAGTGCCTCGCATAGCTTCTTCTTTAGCTTCTCGAATGCTTCTTTATGCTTATCACTCCAAGCATAAGTAGCTCCTTTGTGGGTCAAAGCTGTTAATGGAGTAGCGATCGAAGAAAAACCTTGGACAAACCTTCGGTAATATCCGGCTAATCCCAAAAAGCTTCGGATCTCCGTGGGACCTTTCGGTTGTTCCCACTTCATTACCGCTTCGATCTTCGCTGGATCAACCATTACCCCTTCTTGGTTGACCACGTGACCCAAGAATTGGACTTCACGAATCCAAAAATCACACTTAGAGAACTTTGCATACAGCTTCTCCTGCTTCAAGACTTCTAACACTTCTCGCAAGTGTCTGCCATGCTCCTCCTGGCTTTTCGAGCAAATCAGAATGTCGTCTATGAACACTATCACAGATTTATCAAGGAACGGATTACAAACCCTATTCATTAAATCCATAAATGCTGCTGGAGCATTGGTTAGTCCAAACGACATAACCAAGAACTCGTAGTGTCCATATCGCGTTCTGAATGCAGTCTTCTCTATATCTTGCTCTCTTACTTTTAGCTGATGATATCCTGACCTTAGATCGATCTTCGAGAAATAGCTCGAACCTTGCAATTGATCAAATAGGTCATCAATCCTCGGCTACGGATATCTATTCTTTATTGTTGCCTTGTTCAGCTCTCTATAATCGATGCACATTCTCATACTTCCATTTTTCTTCTTCACAAATAACACCGGAGCTCCCCAGGGCGATGAACTAGGTCTAATGAAACCTTTGTCCAATAACTCCTGAAGTTGCATCATCAGCTCCTTCATCTCCGTCGGTGCTAATCGATAAGGTGCTTTTGCTATTGGCGTGGCTGCTGGTAGCAAGTCTATTCTAAACTCCATTTGTCTATCAGGTGGTAATCCAGGAAGATCTTCGGGAAATACTTCCGGATAATCACACACCACTGGAATACTCTGCATCACCTTCTTTTCCTTCTTAGCATCGATCACGAATGCTAAATATGATGTACATCCCTTGGTCAAACACTTTCTGGCTTTCATTAGAGAAATGATTCTAGAATTCACTCTGCGTTTGTGCCCATACACCATAAACGAATCTTTCCCAGACGGGTTTACTTTAACTATCTTCTTCTTGCACAATATTTCGGCATCATTAGCGCTAAGCCAATCCATTCACAACACGATGTCGAAACCATTAAGTTCGATAAGCAATAATTCCTCGTGAAACTTATTCCCATTAAGGTCGATTAAGATGTTTTTCATACGATAGCTAACAGGTACAAACTTGCCACTAGAAACTTCGACTAATAAAGCAGTATCTAGTCTATCAACAGGCAAAGCTAGCTTTCTACCAAACTCATGCGAAACAAAGGAGTAGTTGGCTCCAGAATCAAACAAAATTTGAGCAGGTAATTCGTTAACAAGAAAGGTACCTGAAGCGACATCAGCTTCATCTTTCGCAGCCTCAAGTGTCATCTGGAAGGCTCTCGCCTTCGGCTTTGGTGGAATGTTGGGCTTTGCTGCCTCCTTCTTCTTCGGACAGTCTTTCAAAATACGCCCCTCTTCATTACAACCAAAACACATCCTTTTGTTGTTCGGACACTCATTGGCAAAATGTCCAACCTTTCCACACTTGTAGCAGGTTACATCCTCGCTACATTTCCCAAAGTGCTTCTTCTTACACTTATCACACCACTTCGCTTCGCCTCCTTTTCCTCCACCAAACTTTTTCGAATCAGATTTCGAAAATTTGCTTTTCTTACCGGAACCAGATGTTCCCTCAAACTTTCTTTTCTCACCAACCTCAACCTTGTCGGTGCTTCTCCCCTTAATCATGTTCTCAACAGACTTGGCAGCCCAGATAGTTGCCTCTAGAGTATGTGCCTGACGTACTGGCACCTCATACTCCCATGGGAGTCCCTTCGCATACCGGTCCACCTTTGTTAGCTCGTCTGGGACGATACGTAAGGCAAAATCCATCTTATCGGTGAAGTTATTGGTGTATTCATCAACTGACATGCTGCCTTTCGTCAATGTCAGAAACTTGTTCTCTAGTTCCAACAGATTTTGGGCCGATCAGAACTTGCGCTTGAACTGCACCAAGAACTCTGCCCATGTCAATTGAAGTGGCTCATTAGGGCTCAACGTCTTCCCTAGAGTGTTCCACCAACGAACGGCTCCACCTCGGAATTGACACACTGCATAGATAGTTTGCAACTTGCCTCTGCAGCCACAAGTTATGAAGGCTAACTCCATTTCGGAGATCCAATCCATAACTCCAATCGGATCCTCCTTTCCATTGAAGGTCGATGGTTTGCAAGTTAGAAAGTCCTTGTACTTGCATCCCATTCCATCATTCATTCCATCATGGTTGTTTTGCCTAACTATCGGTGGGTTGGCTTGACCAACAGACCCACTGAAGTTTCCACCTTCCGAGTGCCCTTCATTTAATTCAGGCTCTTCCACACGAATTGACAGTTCTTCACGATTCTGTTGAAGCAACCGTCTAGTTTCATGCATCTGACGATCCAACATCGTTTGAATCATTATTTGCACACCAGCCATGGTTATTTGCTCAGGTGCTGCTGCTACGACAGGTATTTGTTCAATCACTGGTGGTTGATTCCTGTTTTCATCAGCATTTCCAACTCCACTTCTTGTTCTCACCATTTTGATCTACACACCAAATAAGGTGAAATTAGATCCTCATTCACGATAGATATTCAAATCATCCTTATCACTCCGAAACGTTTACATGCTAGATCTAATATCGTAGACGTACGCTTAGAATCCTACACACATAAGGTTTCTAGATCCGGTCGGCAACAAACCATAGATCCGAACAAATAATATCATATATGGCAACATATAACATTTAGCACATAAAGCATTTTAGGCAACTTTCCTAAAATAAACCAGTGCTCGTGTCTAAAACATAACAGACACACATCTCAAAACTTCACTTAGCATTCTAAGTTTAAGTCTAGAAATCCTACAAATTCCTAGTTTGCTTAAACTAATGCTCTGATACCAACTGTGACATCCCCAAAATCTCGGCCAGAAAAGACCGATTTTCATTTATGCTTTTAAATAATTTCAGAGTAAATCCTTTTGATTTGAAAGAGTTGCGGAATTTGTTTCCAAAAACAAAACATGATAAAACAATGTTTACCAAAGCATTTCATAAAAGAAATGTATTTTCATTATATAATCAAAACTCGGGGTGTCATGCTCCGATACAGACCAATAAGCATAAACGATAACATTACAAGTCATTCAACAAATATATACATATACAGACTAGTAAACAAAACAACTTGATGGTTCATCCATCTTATGCCCTTGCGCCACTTCCTGTAATACAAATAAAACTGAGTGGGTCAGGCTTGGGAGCCTGGTAAGCATATAGGGTTTTCAACCCACAATAAATAATCATATTTAATTTTCACCAACCAACAATATCCCAATTACCTATTCCCGTTATTCTCACTTTATGTCCCTAAGACAACTAACATAAGGGACTTAGTCTAAGAATATTTCATCGGGGCGACAACACATGCTTCGGGGGTTCCTCAACAATATAAGTCAAATAAGGCAACCATGAGGGGGATGGAGTACAGCGAATGAACACCCAAGTTCATTAACACCTACAGGTGGCGAACCTGCTAATGTTTCCACAAGACTATCTAGAAAAGTCTGTGGTCGTCATCTAAACTCCGCTAGATGACTAAATCAAACAACAACGAGGCCTCTCATCTGTTTATTACACACCAACTATCTACCCATGTTCTATCCAACATATTAGTAGATAAAAATATACATTTTTATACATAGTTTTAAAAACCTATATAGCATGCTCTAATCAATACATATTCCACATAACATATGAGGCACACACACACATAACACGTATTTCATAGAGAAATAATCAGATCTATAAGATAGAAGAAAGTGAATACACATTCACACATATAAACAACAATATACTTAATACACTCAAACCATACTTGTATTATTATCGTGTTTATGAAAGGTAGTATACACTCACTTGATCAGAAGATGATCGGACAGCACTACGACTTGCAGAAGTAGTAATTCTCAGCAGATCTGGAAGATCTCTACAAAAATCGAACTTCTCGTGGGCAGAGCTTCGGCTCGGGAACCGCACTTCTCGGGATCTTCGGGATCTCGGGACTTGCTTCGGGGCTCGAGAATAATACCGGGGCTTCAGGGTATTTCTGGCACGCAAATCGATGCAAAACGGGAAAGAGAAGAGAGAAAATAGCAAAAGAACTCGGCTGCCCTCGCATCCTATTTATAGGAGGCTGGAGCCTCGGAGTACGCGGGGCGTACTGGTCCGAATTCGTCACTGCGTTCGTCATCCGAAGCCACTTGCTACGAGTGTCGACATCTTCGGTGTACGCGGGGCGTACTTCGGATTGGATCGGTGACTCCTTCGGATAATCGTACGAATTAAAGATTAAATTTAAATACAAATTATTTAATAAACTTCGGAAATTCATATCTTCTTCATACGAACTCCGTTTTCGACGTTCTTTATATCCACACGAAGGTGAGACTACGCTCTACAACTTTCGTTTAGACTCCGTCGGCTAATTTTTAACTTTATTTTTATTATTTATTTTTAATAGGTCGGGACAGAAAAACTTCGTTATAAATTCATAACTTCTTTGTTTGACGTCCGTTCTCGCCTAACTTTTCATCGCTTCGATACCAACAACGAGACCTTCGATCCTCGTTTAGATTGTTTCGACTAAAAACCGCTCGATCTCAAATCGAGTATTTCGGGCTGCACACCGCTAAGTCGAAACTTCAATAAATCATAACTTCCTCATACGAAGTCAGATTTGGGCGTTATATATATATTCGGAAACCTCATTTCAACTAATACAACATTAACCAAAGATATCAAGTTTATTTTACACTTAAATTTTGATGCTTATTTTTATTCTTAATTAATCAACCACATAATTAAGCAATTAAGCACAAAACACATAATACTCAAATAATACACTTCTATTATTTCAAAACGGGTTACAAAGGTTAACCTAGACTATTACATTGCTAAAAATGGCAAGCCCGGAAACACAGGCGTTACATTTTTCAGGTTTGGCAGGGGCTGACGACTTTTGAGTGGAGGATCGTGTTCCATGGGTGGTTGTTCGCTATTGGTGCAGACTCTGCCAGAAGCAGTGTCCAAAGCACTACACTTGTCGCTCTGGGGAACTCTTGGTACTATTTTGTCTTCAAAGTTAGCCTTAGCGCTTGGGCACCAAGGAACATATACGGGGTCTCGAAGGCGAGGGCGAAGGCTCGAAATTAGTCACACATTGCTCCTTGGCCAATATGTCTATTGACCTAGTGATTCCGTTATCTTTGACGGATTCCTGGTGGGATACGTCAAAAAGTCCCCTAGGCTACTAGACCTCAGCGTTGGCTTAGGGTAGCTGAGTTGTTCTAGCTTTGATCTGGACACGCATTCGGCGATGATGGCTTCTAATAATTGCTGACGTGATGGAGGCGTGTTCGCAGACTGTTTTCATCATTGTAATCGGTTTGGTTTCCCGCCTCCATTTACAACTTCCCCATGTGATTCAAACTTCCTTTTCCTGGTTCTTTTCACTTTTGTTGCTCCCTAGTTTTCCTTTCTTCCCCTGTTTCTACTCCTTCAATGAACCATGGTTGGCTTGAATAATGGGATAGTTCCCTCTTCAGGCGAGTTCGCTGCTCTTCAAGAGCGGTTTGGATTTCATCCTGAGCACCGCATTGAGTATCCTAAAAAATGGGTGATAATTTCTTGCCCACCGGAGGGAAAGTCGGGGTCCCTATTCCGATCTTTGTGGCTGGTCAGAGGTTGCCGACAATGGATTTCTTTGACGAGATAGTGCACCAATATGGCTTTCATGTGGACGACCTGACTCCAAACGCCGTCAACACGATCGTTGGCTTTGAACACGTCTATCAGGGCCTTAGAGCTCTACCACAATTTTGGGCCTTCAAGGCTTTCTTCAACTCTTCTACAAAATCCAGTGTTCGGACCTTTTCCCAAAGGCGGGCTGTTCATGCCTTTACCATCAACCAAAAAGCTACGAAGAAGAACTGGCATGATCGATGGCTCTGGGTGAATTGCAATCTTATGGGTTTTGGTTATCCTCTCTTGAACACTTCCCTTCGATATGGTGTTGAGGGCCATTTTCAGGGAATCCTACAATATAGGGAGGTGCCCTAGGTTGAGACGCTTCCTCTACCAATCAGTCTTGACCGTGCTTTGGCTCTCAGCGGTCCTTTAGTCGTTTTTCCGTCTGGGTCCGATTCTCCCACTAGCCAGGTGCTGGTTGATGCACCTATTTCTAGTGTTTCTTGTGAAGACCCCCCCTGCGCCTTTTGATACCGAGGGGGAGGAGCCGTCAACTGGCCTAATCCATCGTCGGACTTGCGCGGCCTCTAAGTGGCGGCTTTCCTAGCTGGATTCACCACAGGTGGAGGCGACCAAGGTTGGCTCTTCAGGACAATGCCTTCTGAAGAAGTGGAATGTGGACTTCCTTCTGGGGGAAGACACAACTGTTTTGGACATCCCTGATGATGACTCTCCGAAACAGTCGGAGGGGATTAAATAAGGGTCACCAAAACCGCCCCGTGAACCCAAGGAAGTACTGGTGGATACTGTTTTTGAAATCTCTTTTGGTGTGGACCAGGAAGCCGGTCATGAAGGTGCTCCCAACTCACCAGTTTTTCTTTTGTTTGGGGGAGACCCTGCTGAGGGCTCTGTTCGTGTTCCTCCGGCGGCGCCAACCGTGTATGTGCCCGAGTGGGGCATAACTCAGGACTCTCTCTTTTCCTAGTACATTGTGGCATACGATTGCGGCTGTCATGCTTTTCCCCCCACCACTATAGAGGCCTTGGAGCTTCTCTCGAATGCTTATCTTTCTAATAGCCTGTTATATGCGGCTGTCCAGGTTGGTTAATATATGGTTGCGACTACACCTCGCCTTGGTCAGGGCGATTCCAAATCTGATGAGCTTTATTAGATCAGGGTTGAGTGGGATGGGTTGAGGGCCAAGCTGCTGGCGTTAGACAGGGATAAGCGTTCGTTCGAGGAGTGCTATAATCTCCTGCCGGGGGAGAAGGCATCTTTAGAGGATAAGGTCGTTGCTTTGGATGGGTCAGTGGAGAGTTTCTCCCAACATATTTAGGTGTTGGTAGAGGAGAAGAAGGTGTTTGAGGACCAGGCAGATCGCGCTAACAAGCAGTTGGGGGAAGAAGTGGCGAAGGGGAAGAACATAGAGGATTATCTTGGGTGGCTACTTCAGAAAGGGATTGTCCATGTGGTGGACAAGGTGGTCGAAAGCTCTGAGTTTGTGATCGGAGTGAAGCAGATGAAGATGGCCTGCATGGCTGCTGGTGTGGAGAATGGTAAACAGGAGGTTCGAGAACAGGTCATTGCTGGGAATGTAAGTACCCAAAAATGCTTGTGTATCAATCAGATCCGTTTGATGGTGCGAAATCCCAATCAAACAGATGATGTCAGATCAAATAGAAGAGAAGGAAAAGAAGAATTAGTGAATCTATGATGTATTCATGAATAGAATGAAGCTCCAACACATAGTTAACACACACTCTTCTCTCTAGTTTTCTCTCACACCTTAGAATACACACACTTAAGCTCCTTTAGTGTTCATCCATCAATTCCTCACACCCCTCACCCCTATATATACACATGAGAAACATGGGTCGAATGGGTTTACGGTCGTAAACACCCATTGGACCGTAAACACCTCCTGACCGCAAACACAAATATGATATTACATTCAAATACAATTTCCTAGAAAAGCAAAGTATAAACCAAATTTTGACCCAACAATCTCCCCCTTGGTTTATAGCTTTCTTTTCTTAATTTACCCAACAAGCTCCCCCTAAAAAATAGCTGGCTTTTCTTGTTAATCTTCATTAGGAGCTTGGCTTCAGCTGTAACACCCAAAGTTTTGAAGGCCAAGAAAGGAAAGAAAACCTTAATTTTAAGGGGCAACTCGGCGAGTCCAAGGAGGAACTCGGCGAGTCCGAGTGGGATCCGGGTCGAGGAGTAAGTGACCGACTCGGCGAGTCGGCCAAGGTGACTCGGCGAGTCTGGTCTGTGCGTGGAAAACCCTAAATTCGGGACTTGGAGCCTATATAAACGTCTTAATCTTCTTCCCAGGGTTCCTTTACTGCCTCTTTAGCCCTGGATACCAACCCTAGCCGTGATATCCATTGATTGAGCCATTTATTGCCTTGAAGAGTGCATTAAGCTTGGAGAAAGAAGAAGAATCTTGAGAGTGCAAGAAGGGGGCTGTAGATCCGGGATTGGGAAGACATTTCTGAGCTTTTGGAGGTAATAAGCTAGTCCTTGGACTCCCTTGCACCTAGATCTATGTGTGTGTTGGGCATTCTTGGAATAATAGCAACCATTTCGAGCTAGAAGTCCAGATCTGAGGTTGCTACCTCAGATCCATGCTTGTTTTGGTCTAGTGTCCCATAAAGTATCTGCCCTTGAGCTGATTATGAAGCCTTCTTGCCTTAAACCCTAGTTTATGGTGTATTTTGCTTAGATCTCCTTCTTTACACGTAAAGTTTGCAACTTTACGTGAGGAATAGGCTTGGGAAGGGTAGATCTACAGATTTGAGTCCCTGCATGACTCAAAAGTCCTCTGCATGTATGAAGGACCGGATGGACTCGGCGAGTCCTTTGAGTGGACTCGGCGAGTAGCTTGAAGATGAGGAGGAACTCGACGAGTGGGATGAACAGCTCGTCGAGTCGGATGAAGTTGGGCATGAACTCGGCGAGTTGGATGAAGATTGCCTTGTACTCGGCGAGTCTGTTCTTGGACTCGGCGAGTCAGGTCGCGAAACCCCCAAACCCTTCGAGTTGAGACTCGAATCAGTGAGTTGGGTGGAGACTCAGCGAGTTGGACAGGTCAGGACTCGGAAATCGTTGGACTCGGCGAGTCATGTCACGAATGGAAGGACCCAGAGCATATGAACTCGGCGAGTCAGTAGGTGGACTCGGCGAGTAGGGTTGACCTGGAAGGTTGAATTTGACCAGGACTTTGACTTAAACCAGAGTTGACTTGGTTGTTTGTCACGGGTCAGTTAGACTCAGTGTTGCATTGATATTGGTAGCCCGGGGAGCGGGAGTTCAAAGAGTTGCCGGGCAGCAGCTAGTGGGTTCATCAGCCAGTTCAGCTAGTGCATGTGAGTTTCCCTTTGTGTGAATGGGTCTAAGGCCATAATGCCGGCCCATGTAGTTATGAGTAGAAGACCCGAGGGTTAGCCCTAGGTACAGTATGCTAGTATGATATTCGGGACGAGCTCCAATATTAGAGGGCGGGTGCCCAAGAAATGGTTTATGTGATAGTTTATACTTGTTGTCTGTATGATTCTTCTATGTGCCTGGTAGGGAGGTGAGTGTGGATGGTGTTCCACATCTCAGTAGCAGCAGAGCAGGGGAGAGGCCCAAGTTAGGGAAGGAGTGAGGGTGGGCTGGGCCCGTACCTCACTATCAGCAGGAGTATGGACGGGGTTCCATGACTCATCAGTAGTAGGACAAGGGCGGGGCCCAGAGATAGGCGAGGCCTTAGGACAAGATTCGTTAGTATGTGGTTAGATTATGTGATGTGATGTGATATGTTTATGTGCTATTATATGTTAGTGGGCAAGGCCCTGTGACAGGCGAGGCCTAAGTGAAACAGATATGTATCCGAGCGGGGCTCAAAGCCAGGCGGGGCCTGGAGCGGCGGGGCCGTTGTAGCGAGCGAGGCCCGAGGTAGGGGGCGAGGCCCAGGATAGCGGGCGTGGCCCAGTATGTGCAGTATGTGGTTATGCATGGTATGTGGTAGGGTGGGGAACTCACTAAGCTTCGTGCTTATGGTTTTCAGTTTTGGTTTCAGGTACTTCCGGTAGCGGAGGGAAGAGCTCGGGGTGATCGCATGGCACACACCATAGCTTAGACCGTCTGGGAATGTTTACTCTGATAACGAACATGTATTTTGGAAACTAATACTCTGTTTATATTTTGAAATGATGAATTTTCTTAAAGTAATGTTTTATTAAAAGAAATTTTTAGTCTTGAATTTTGGGTTGTTACATCAGCATTAATCTTCAAATTCTTCACAGCATCAGGATGAATATATGAATATTCTATGAATGACTTCATCTTGAGCAGTTGGGCATTTCTTCAAGATTTGACTCTGAACGCACATTGGGTGAGGAGGCTTCTTGTACTGATTCTTGAAAGATAGCGCTTTCAGCTTGAGAATTTTCAGAGAGAACTATCAGAGAGAAATAATCTTCTAGATCACTTCAGCAGGTACAAGATAGCAACAGACTTATTGAGGAGGCTTAAATGCAATCTGTCACATAATCTTCAATTTTAGCTTCACCTTGGTTCTAGGGTTGAAGGATTGAAAGTTTAAAGAATAATCTTCATTTCTTGCTCCTTCGAATGAAAATTCTTCGATGCTCATGGATGAAGCCTTGGCTCAGAAAATCTTCGATACAGTCTCCATGAGTCCCATCTACATCTGAATTCATTTTTCAAGACAAAACAAACTAAAAGAAAAATTAGCACACAAAAAAAATATTTTTGGATTTTTGATATTTTCTGAAAAAAAATAAAACAGAAATAACACTATTTTTTTTAAATTTTAAATTTTCTATTTTTTTTGATTTTTTAATTTTTCTGATTTTTTGTTCGATTTTTGAATTTTTCTGATTTTTGTTTGATTTTTTTTTATTCTCCCCCTAAATTTGTGCATAGAGGAAAACTATGAACAAATTTAACAAAAACAAGGATATTTGGGATCAAAGTTGTTAGACAGTCTTAATCCGTTTATCGGTACCTTCCCCTTCATGAATAGATCTGGTCGATCACTGGTATTGTGGTCCACTTAAGCACGAGAAATTGTGACAGATTTTGGACATGCAATCAGTGACAAGAGAAGTTGATCCTATGTTCCTAGATAAAACTTCCTATGGACCATTCATCTGACGACGACCAAGGATATTGTTGTCCACCTAAGTTGAGCAGCAAGATCTACAGACAATCTAGAATTGTTCAGTTTTAGATGTACTAGAACGTGTTTCCCGCTTCCTGATATACCCCAATAATCAAGAACTTCCGAGATACTCGTTACTTTAGGTGAGCAAACTATTATTCATATAGAGGATATATTTAGATTATTATTAATCATAGTTATGAGAGGGATTGAGAAGTAGAAGGTTGCATATGTTGTGTACCGGGTTGGATTGTTAATCACACAAAGGAGACAACATATGGCTAACAGATAGGAGGAATTTTGTAGATATAAGATGCAGAGAAATAGATTTGCATATGTTGCAGTCCAGGTCAGATCTCTTCCAATCACATAAAGAAGGCAACATATGGCTAACAGTAAGAAAGAAATAAAATAATTTTCTACAGACCTACTTTATCGAAATTCCCCAGTCGCCCTATCAATACCGGAATTAAGGATAGAATCCGTACATCGAGGAAAAGTTAAACCACAGTTCTAGATACGAGTTCTTTAGTGTGACTGGTGGATTCTCATGTATATCTCCCTGCTCAACCTATCCGAGCGTCGTATTGTCAGGCTAAACGGATCTATCTAGGTCAAGATTTGTCAAGTCATTTGATTTCTTAAGTTCATCTGCACCAATCAAGTCCATTTAAATCCTTCATTCCTACCAGCGCATCGAATCACAGAGCCTAGACATTTCAGCTTTGGTACGTTACACAGACTCAGATTGCCCGTTATAACTTGTTGCTATCACTTCCCAATAATAACTACTAAAGAAAAACTATAAAGAAAATGAAATTGTCTTTAAAATGAATCAGATTAAGATAAACTCAGGAGTATAGAGAAGAAAAACTCAAATCGTAAGTCACCGATTGAATTTGCATCCAGAAGGTCTGAGAACAACACGTATAAACTCAGAGCAGATCCGAAAATTCTTCACATCGTTAAGCACAAACCCCATTTGTGATCCCTTCCTTTCTTCTGTTCCCACAAAGGACACATACTCTCAAACAAAGTTTTGAATGGTGTACAATTGAGAGATGCCTCCTATCAAGTTCCTGGAACAACCACTATCAACAAACCGAAGTCTGATGATATGCCTCCATATCTGTTCCGACACTGAGCAGGATCAGTTGGTATTTGGAACCCAGTCCATTTTGAAACTGGGTTGACCTTTGTCATCCTTGCATGGTACTCTCTCCCATGACATGTCCTGCTTATCACAAACAGAAGATGTAGAAATATTAGAATCGTTAGTAGATTTGGGATAGTGAACCTTTGGAACCCATTTGTAGTTGGGTTTAACCCATTTCTTTTTCATTCTGATGGGTGGCTCAGTACTTGCTTTTGATCTTGATGTCAGCCGTTGAGATGACTTTGATTTTGGCTTCACGGGAGCATCTCTTGGATTTGGCTTCTTGGCCGACATTCCCTTCTTGTTCTTGGGATTCAGATTCTTTGCCTTGTGGGATTGATTTTTGGCCTTCGTGGCATTCCAGTCGCTATTGTCTGAATATGGCCTCGAAGGGTTTCTTTTGGGGTATCTCCCTCTTGTTGTTTTCTGCCTGCCTTGTGCATAGTAGGGAACGTATGCGCGATTTGGACAGTTTCTGGCAATGTGTCCAGGTGTTCCACAGTGAAAACATGTATTTTTCTTCACTGTGAAGTTGTTTCTTCCTGCCTCTGGTGGCATATCCTTGCCTTGTCTCTGGTTGTTCCCACATGCACACTTGCAACAAGCCGTCGGCTTCGCTTGTTTTGGAGGCATGTATTTACCAACAGCATGTTGATCAAAAGCAACTGAGTTAGAAGCGCTGCCCGCGAGGAGCCGGTTTTTGAGAAGATCTTCCAGATCTACGAAGAAACACTACTTCTGCAAGCCGTAGTGCTGCCCGATCATCTTCTGATCAAGTGAGTGTATAGTCACTTTCATCTTACACATAAATATGAAGTATTTTATAAAATACGTGCTATGTGTTATATATTAATTATCTCTTTGATATGGATTTGGAATTGATGTTTTTATACGGGTGTTAAATGATTTAAATTGTGTTTGTATTTATATCTGCAAAAATGTTGGGTAGAACATGGGTAGATGGAATTGTTGGTGACGATGCGACTTCGTGCCTATTTGATAAACCTTGGTGACGATGTGACTTCGTGCCTTTTGTGTAAACCCAGGTGACTATGAGACGTAGTGCCTATTGTGTAAACCCTGGTGACTATGAGACGTAGTGCCAATTGTATGAACCTTGGTGACTATGAGACGTAGTGCCAACTGTATGAACCCTGGTGACTATGCGACGTAGTGCCTGTTGTATAAACCTTGGTAGCAAATGGATTGTGTGCCAGTTCCTCATGTAAACCCTTAGGAATAAATGAAGAAAGTATAATCGATTCTTAGGGTAAAAACCTTAATAAATAAAGAATATAATGGGGATGGGTATTTGGGTTGATCGTTGATAATTGAATATAATAAATGTATTATTGTGGGTTGAAAACCCTATATGATCACCAGGCTCCCAAGCCTGACCCACTCAGTTTTCTTTGTATCACAGGTATCAATACGAAGACATATTTCACTGAGAGAATAAAGGAGATGTAAATCATTAGTATAAATAAATGTAAGTTCTGTTTATGCTTATGTGTCTGTATCGGAACATGACATCCTGAAATTTTGTTATATAATGAAAATACTTTTCTTTAAGAAATGGTTTGATAAATTCTTATCATATTTATTTTATTTGGGGACACATTCCGCAACAATTTTCTTTAAACGATTACTCTGGTTTTAAAAACAAAGCATAAACAAATCGGTCTTTTCTGGCCGAGATTTTGGCGATGTTACAGTTGGTATCAGAGCATTAGTTTAAGCGAACTAGGAATTTGTAGGAAATTTCTAGATTTAAACTTAGAATGCTAAGTAATGATTGTGAGGAGTGTGTCTAAAATATGTTAGGTAGTACACCTAAATTGACACAAGCACTAGTTTATTTTAGGAATGATGCCTAAAATGCTTTTATGTGCAAAATGTTTTGTGTGATAGCTATATTGATGCTATTATTTGTTCGGATCTATGGTCTGTTGCCGACCGGATCTGGAAACCTTATGTGTTTAGGATTCTAAGCGTATGGCTACGATATTAGAACTAGCATATAAACGTTTTGGAGTGATTAGGACGATTTGAATATCTATCGTGAATGAGGATCTAATTTCACCTTATTCGGTGTGTAGATCAAAAATGGTGAGAACAAGAAGTGGAGTTGGAAATGCTGATGAAAACAGGAATCAACCACCTGTAATTGAGCAAATACCTGTCGTAGCAGCAGCACCTGAGCCGATAACAATGGCTGGTGTACAATTGATGATTCAGACGATGTTGGATCGTTAGATGGAAGAAACTAGACGTCTGCTTCAACAAAATCGTGAAGAACTTTCAATCCAAGTTGAAGAGCCCGAAGTGAATGGAGGGCCATCGTAAGGTGGAAACTTCAGTGGTACCGTTGGTCAAGCCAAGCCACCAATTGTTAGACAAAACAATTGTGATGGAGGAAATGATGGAAGAGGATGTAAATACAAGGATTTCATGGCATCCAAACCACAGTTCTATCTGGGAGCCCGACGCCGGTGCAAGTCATGGACTGGATCTCCGAGATGGAGACAATGTTTGAAAGTTGCGAGTGTAGTAACAGACAGAAGACCGCTCTTGCAATTCCTCTATTAAAATCTGGAGTACTGAGCTGGTGGAAGTTACTGGCCGGTTCGATGCCCAAGGGGGAAGCTAGCAAGATGTCTTGGGAAGAGTTCATGGTACAATTGAAAATGCAATACTGCTCTAAGCAGGATCTCCTGGAAATCAACAATGAGTTCCAGAATCTGAAGAAGGGAAAATTGAGCATCACTGAATACGCCACAAGCTTTATGGAAAAGATGAAGCTTATTCCATACCTACTTCCAACTGAACTTTCCAAGGTCAACAAGTTTGCCAACAGATTACCAGCGGACTTTGGTCCGATAGTCAAGCAAGCAACCACTTTGAAAGCCACCATCTGGGCAGCCAAAAATGTTGAAACCCAAATAAAAGAAAAGGGTCTGGAGAGAGCTAAAGTTGGAGAGAAGAGGAAACATGAAGGATCTTCAATAATCAACAAAGAAATCAAATTCTCGAAATCTGGAGGAAGAGATGAAGCTAAGTGGTGCGAGAAGTGTAAAAAGAAACACTTCGGGAAGTGTAGCGAGGATATGACTTGCTACAAATGTGGGAAGACGGGGCATTACGCCAACAAGTGCGCATCCAACAAAAAGGTGTGCTACGGATGTAAAGAGGAAGGGCATATTTCTAGAGACTGCCCAAAGAAAAACGCACCGCCACAGCCAAGGGCATTCCACATGATCCTCGACGAAGCGAATCAAGGATGAGGAATTTATATCCAAGGATCAACTTATGATGTAGCCAATTAAAGGCATAGTATAGGGTGAACTTGAACTTTTGTGTAATCATTTCAAGTTATAATGTAAACCCTAGTTTTGATATTTATGTGATATTTATGGTTTTAATAGCTGATGTGTTAAATGATTGTGTGATTTTTGTATATTGACTTGGTTCGACTAAGAGACAATACTTGGGACGAGTATGAGTAGGTGTGAAAGGTAGTAGATGCATATACTACCGGAAGCACAGGACTCGCACTTGGATCAGGGAAAGTCACAAGGTTACCAAGAAGCTAGTGATTGATTCCATTTTATTCTGGTATGTCATTACCATTGTTTCGGTAATGACTAGTAAGATGGTTCTTGTTCCGACCCTAGTGGTCATGTTTAAATTTTAGTTCAACAACGAGGAGTATGTTACGTGGTCTAGAGGACGAAGTTAGATGTAACATCTGACTTAAGTCAGAAGGTTGAAGTTAATGTGATTGATAGTGTCGTGCTCGTTGTTAAAAGAAGTTTGTAGGCAGAAATGCTACATGCTGAAATGTGATTATATCACATTAGAATATGAAGGAAGGTATATTCCATTTTGGAATTTAACTCTAAGAGACCCGAGTCTAAGCATTACATCATTCGATGAGAGGTCAGTAGAGCACGACCCATCGGTTTGTTACAATAGATAAAGGAAAGTATTTATCCTGAGAAGAAGAAGGAGTCCATAATAACGACTTATTTGGCAACTTGAAGGTTAGGATTGAAAGTACAACATGATACGATAAGCAGATGCAAGATTGGGCATCTTCTGCAGTCAAGAAAGCCATAAGAGTTAAATACTCTTTCGAGGAAACATAGAAGTTACGGTTATTACCTAGGATGAAGAAATAACGTGTGGAAACATTATGCAAGCCCTATTTCGTTGATGATTCCGGGACGTAATCATCCTAAGGGGGAGATAATTGTAACGCCTGTAGATCAGGGCTAGTCAATTTAAAGACGATAAGCGTAAAAAAAATGTGTTTCTGATAGAAGATTATTTAGAATGAATAATCTTAACTAGGTTATAGTATATGTTACAAGGATTTCGTACATATAAAGAACGTCGAAATCCGAATTATAACGAAGAAGTTATGACCTGTCGAAGTTTCGCGACAGAACCGGCACGACGTTGAATGACGTAAAAAGTGAATTTATGTTAGAGTGATATTTAGCCTTAGTGATCTAAACAAAAGTTTTAGAGTTCATTAAACCGTGAGCGTGCATAAAAAGAACGTCCAAATCTGACTTCGTATGAGGAAGTTATGATTTTTCTAAGTTTCAGCTTAGAAGTATGAAGCCCGAATACTCGATTTGAGATCGAGCGGTTTTTAGCCGAAACAATCTAAATGAGAATCGAAGATCTCGTTGTTAGTAGTGAAACGATGAAAAGATAGGCGAGAACGGACATCGGACGAAGAAGTTATGATTTTATAACGAAGTTTTCCTGTCCCGGCCTACTAAAAATAATATAATAAAAATAAAGTCAAAATTAGCCAACGGAGTCTAAACGAAAGTTGTAGAGCGTAGTCTCACCTTCGCGTGGATATAAAGAACGTTGAAAACGGAGCTCGTATGCGAAAGTTGCGCAATTTAGAAGTTCGACGAGTCAATTATGTCCAACGTAATTTGAGTACGCCCAGCGTACTCAGTCGGATGCAACTTGTTTGACCAATACTCGAGTGCCACAAGTCGACGCACGCAGTGACGTCAAAGTACGCCCCGCGTAACTCGAGTACGCCCAGCGTACTGAGTACGCCCCGCATAATCCCAGACCCAGC
The DNA here is from genome assembly GCF_051521515.1 of Lactuca serriola. Taxonomy (NCBI): domain Eukaryota; kingdom Viridiplantae; phylum Streptophyta; class Magnoliopsida; order Asterales; family Asteraceae; genus Lactuca; species Lactuca serriola. The sequence goes on along the minus strand of NC_136410.1, from coordinate 114,889,295 downwards.
AGCCTATAAATAGAACTCGAGATCAGCCATTTCCTTGCAATTTTTCTTACTTTCTCTCTAAGTTTTTGCCTCGATTTGCGTGCCAATCATATCCTGAAGCCCCGGTATTATTCCCAAGCCCTGAAGCAAGATCCGAAGCCCCGAGGATCCCGAAGAGCGTTATTCCCGAGCCGAAGCGCTGCCTGCGAGGAGCCGGTTTTTGTGAAGATCTTCCAGATCTACGGAGAAACACTACTTCTGCAAGCCGTAGTGCTGCCCGATCATCTTCTGATCAAGTGAGTGTATAGTCACTTTCATCTTACACATAAATATGAAGTATTTTATAAAATACGTGCTATGTGTTATATATTAATTATCTATTTGAGATGGATTTGGAATTGATGTTTTTATACGGGTGTTAAATGATTTAAATTGTGTTTGTATTTATATCTGCAAAAATGTTGGGTAGAACATGGGTAGATGGAATTGTTGGTGACGATGCGACTTCGTGCCTATTTGATAGACCTTGGTGACGATGTGACTTCGTGCCTTTTGTGTAAACCCAAGTGACTATGAGACGTAGTGCCTATTGTGTAAACCCTGGTGACTATGAGACGTAGTGCCAATTGTATGAACCCTGGTGACTATGAGACGTAGTGCCAACTGTATGAACCCTGGTGACTATGCGACGTAGTGCCTGTTGTATAAACCGTGGTAGCAAATGGATTGTGTGCCAGTTTCTCATGTAAACCCTTAGGAATGAATGAAGAAAGTATAATCGATTCTTAGGGTAAAAACCTTAATAAATAAAGAATATAATGGGGATGGGTATTTGGGTTGATCGTTGATAATTGAATATAATAAATGTATTATTGTGGGTTGAAAACCCTATATGCTCACCAGGCTCCCAAGCCTGACCCACTCAGTTTTCTTTGTATCACAGGTATCAATACGAAGACATATTTCACTGAGAGAATAAAGGAGATGTAAATCATTAGTGTAAATAAATGTAAGTTCTGTTTATGCTTATGTGTCTATATCGGAACATGACATCCCGAAATTTTGTTATATAATGAAAATACTTTTCTTTAAGAAATGCTTTGATAAATTCTTATCATATTTATTTTATTTGGGGACAAATTCCGCAACAATTTTCTTTAAACGATTACTCTGATTTTAAAAACAAAGCATAAACAAATCGGTCTTTTCTGGCCGAGATTTTGGCGATGTTACAATTGGTATTAGAGCATTAGTTTAAGCGAACTAGGAATTTGTAGGAAATTTCTTGATTTAAACTTAGAATGCTAAGTAATGATTGTGAGGAGTGTGTCTAAAATATGTTAGGTAGTACACCTAAATTGACACAAGCACTAGTTTATTTTAGGAATGATGCCTAAAATGCTTTTATGTGCAAAATGTTTTGTGTGATAGCTATATTGATGCTATTATTTGTTCGGATCTATGGTCTGTTGCCGACCGGATCTGGAAACCTTATGTGTTTAGGATTCTAAGCGTATGGCTACGATATTAGAACTAGCATATAAACGTTTTGGAGTGATAAGGACGATTTGAATATCTATCGTGAATGAGGATCTAATTTCACCTTATTCGGTGTGTAGATCAAAAATGGTGAGAACAAGAAGTGGATTTGGAAATGCTGATGAAAACAGGAATCAACCACCTGTAATTGAGCAAATACCTGTCGTAGCAGCAGCACCTGAGCCGATAACAATGGCTGGTGTACAATTGATGATTCAGACGATGTTGGATCGTTAGATGGAAGAAACTAGACGTCTGCTTCAACAAAATCTCAAAGAACTTTCAATCCAAGTTGAAGAGCCCGAAGTGAATGGAGGGCCATCGTAAGGTGGAAACTTCAGTGGTACCGTTGGTCAAGCCAAGCCACCAATTGTTAGACAAAACAAATGTGATGGAGGAAATGATGGAAGAGGATGTAAATACAAGGATTTCATGGCATCCAAACCACCGTTCTATCTGGGAGCCCGACGCCGGTGCAAGTCATGGACTGGATCTCCGAGATGGAGACAATGTTTGAAAGTTGCGAGTGTAGTAACAGACAGAAGACCGCTCTTGCAATTCCTCTATTAAAATCTGGAGTACTGAGCTGGTGGAAGTTACTGGCCGGTTCGATGCCCAAGGGGGAAGCTAGCAAGATGTCTTGGGAAGAGTTCATGGTACAATTGAAAATGCAATACTGCTCTAAGCAGGATCTCCTGGAAATCAACAATGAGTTCCAGAATCTGAAGAAGGGAAAATTGAGCATCACTGAATACGCCACAAGCTTTATGGAAAAGATGAAGCTTATTCCATACCTACTTCCAACTGAACTTTCCAAGGTCAACAAGTTTGCCAACGGATTACCAGCGGACTTTGGTCCGATAGTCAAGCAATCAACCACTTTGAAAGCCACCATCTGGGCAGCCAAAAATGTTGAAACCCAAATAAAAGAAAAGGTTCTGGAGAGAGCTGAAGTTGGAGAGAAGAGGAAACATGAAGGATCTTCAATAATCAACAAAGAAATCAAATTCTCGAAATCTGGAGGAAGAGATGAAGCTAAGTGGTGCGAGAAGTGTAAAAAGAAACACTTCGGGAAGTGTAGCGAGGATATGACTTGCTACAAATGTGGGAAGACGGGGCATTACGCCAACAAGTGCGCATCCAACAAAAAGGTGTGCTACGGATGTAAAGAGGAAGGGCATATTTCTAGAGACTGCCCAAAGAAAAACGCACCGCCACAGCCAAGGGCATTCCACATGATCCTCGACGAAGCGAATCAAGGATGAGGAATTTATATCCAAGGATCAACTTATGATGTAGCCAATTAAAGGCATAGTATAGGGTGAACTTGAACTTTTGTGTAATCATTTCAAGTTATAATGTAAACCGTAGTTTTGATATTTATGTGATATTTATGGTTTGAATACCTGATGTGTTAAATGATTGTGTGATTTTTGTATAGTGACTTGGTTCGACTAAGAGACAATACTTGGGACGAGTATGAGTAGGTGTGAAAGGTAGTAGATGCATATACTACCGGAAGCACAGGACTCGCACTTGGATCAGGGAAAGTCACAAGGTTACCAAGAAGCTAGTGATTGATTCCATTTTATTCTGGTATGTCATTACCATTGTTTCGGTAATGACTAGTAAGATGGTTCTTGTTCCGAACCTAGTGGTCATGTTTAAATTTTAGTTCAACTACGAGGAGTATGTTACGTGGTCTAGAGGACGAAGTTAGATGTAACATCTGACTTAAGTCAGAAGGTTGAAGTTAATGCGATTGATAGTGTCGCGCTCGTTGTTAAAAGAAGTTTGTAGGCAGAAATGCTACATGCTGAAATGTGATTATATCACATTAGAATATGAAGGAAGGTATATTCCATTTTGGAATTTAACTCTAAGAGACCCGAGTCTAAGCATTACATCATTCGATGAGAGGTCAGTAGAGCACGACCCATCGGTTTGTTACAATAGATAAAGGAAAGTATTTATCCTGAGAAGAAGAAGGAGTCCATAATAACGACTTATTTGGCAACTTGAAGGTTACGATTGAAAGTACAACATGATACGATAAGCAGATGCAAGATTGGGCATCTTCTGCGGTCAAGAAAGCCATAAGAGTTAAATACTCTTTCGAGGAAACATAGAAGTTACGGTTATTACCTAGGATGAAGAAATAACGTGTGGAAACATTATGCAAGCCCTATTTCGTTGATGATTCCGGGACATAATCATCCTAAGGGGGAGATAATTGTAACGCCTGTAGATCAGGGCTAGTCAATTTAAAGACGATAAGCGTAAAAAAAATGAGTTTCTGATAGAATATTATTTAGAATGAATAATCTTAACTAGGTTATAGTATATGTTACAAGGATTCCGTACATATAAAGAACGTCGAAATCCAAATTATAACGAAGAAGTTATGACCTATCGAAGTTTCGCGACAGAACCGGCACGACGCTGAATGACGTAAAAAGTGAATTTATGTTAGAGCGATGTTTAGCCTTAGTGATCTAAAGAAAAGTTTTAGAGTTCATTAAACCGTGAGCGTGCATAAAAAGAACGTCCAAATCTGACTTCGTATGAGGAAGTTATGATTTTTCTAAGTTTCAGCTTAGAAGTATGCAGCCCGAATACTCGATTTGAGATCGAGCGGTTTTTAGCCGAAACAATCTAAATGAGAATCGAAGATCTCGTTGTTAGTAGCGAAACGATGAAAAGATAGGCGAGAACGGACGTCGGACGAAGAAGTTATGATTTTATAACGAAGTTTTCCTGTCCCGGCCTACTAAAAATAATATAATAAAAATAAAGTCAAAATTAGCCAACAGAGTCTAAACGAAAGTTGTAGAGCATAGTCTCACCTTCGCGTGGATATAAAGAACGTCGAAAACGGAGCTCGTATGCGAAAGTTACGCAATTTAGAAGTTCGACGAGTCAATTATGTCCAACGTAATTTGAGTACGCCCAGCGTACTCAGTCGGATGCAACTTGTCTGACCAATACTCGAGTGCCACCAGTCGACGCACGCAGTGACGTCAAAGTACGCCCCGCGTAACTCGAGTACGCCCAGCATACTGAGTACGCCCCGCGTAATCCCAAACCCAGCAGCCTATAAATAGAACTCGAGATCAGCCATTTCCTTGCAATTTTTCTTACTTTCTCTCTAAGTTTTTGCCTCGATTTGCGTTCCAATCATATCCCGAAGCCCCGGTATTATTCCCGAGCCCCGAAGCAAGATCCGAAGCCCCGAGGATCCCGAAGAGCGTTATTCCCGAGCCGAAGCGCTGCCCGCGAGGAGCCGGTTTTTGTGAAGATCTTCCAGATCTACGGAGAAACACTACTTCTACAAGCCGTAGTGCTGCCCGATCATCTTCTGATCAAGTGAGTGTATAGTCACTTTCATCTTACACATAAATATGAAGTATTTTATAAAATACGTGCTATGTGTTATATATTAATTATCTATTTGAGATGGATTTGGAATTGATGTTTTTATACGGGTGTTAAATGATTTAAATTGTGTTTGTATTTATATCTGCAAAAATGTTGGGTAGAACATGGGTAGATGGAATTGTTGGTGACGATGCGACTTCGTGCCTATTTGATAGACCTTGGTGACGATGTGACTTCGTGCCTTTTGTGTAAACCCAAGTAACTATGAGACGTAGTGCCTATTGTGTAAACCCTGGTGACTATGAGACGTAGTGCCAATTGTATGAACCCTGGTGACTATGAGACGTAGTGCCAACTGTATGAACCCTGGTGACTATGCGACGTAGTGCCTGTTGTATAAACCGTGGTAGCAAATGGATTGTGTGCCAGTTTCTCATGTAAACCCTTAGGAATGAATGAAGAAAGTATAATCGATTCTTAGGGTAAAAACCTTAATAAATAAAGAATATAATGGGGATGGGTATTTGGGTTGATCGTTGATAATTGAATATAATAAATGTATTATTGTGGGTTGAAAACCCTATATGCTCACCAGGCTCCCAAGCCTGACCCACTCAGTTTTCTTTGTATCACAGGTATCAATACGAAGACATATTTCACTGAGAGAATAAAGGAGACGTAAATCATTAGTGTAAATAAATGTAAGTTCTGTTTATGCTTATGTGTCTGTATCGGAACATGACATCCTGAAATTTTGTTATATAATGAAAATACTTTTCTTTAAGAAATGCTTTGATAAATTCTTATCATATTTATTTTATTTGGGGACACATTCCGCAACAATTTTCTTTAAACGATTACTCTGGTTTTAAAAACAAAGCATAAACAAATCGGTCTTTTCTGGCCGAGATTTTGGCGATGTTACAGTTGGTATCAGAGCATTAGTTTAAGCGAACTAGGAATTTGTAGGAAATTTCTAGATTTAAACTTAGAATGCTAAGTAATGATTGTGAGGAGTGTGTCTAAAATATGTTAGGTAGTACACCTAAATTGACACAAGCACTAGTTTATTTTAGGAATGATGCCTAAAATGCTTTTATGTGCAAAATGTTTTGTGTGATAGCTATATTGATGCTATTATTTGTTCGGATCTATGGTCTGTTGCCGACCGGATCTGGAAACCTTATGTGTTTAGGATTCTAAGCGTATGGCTACGATATTAGAACTAGCATATAAACGTTTTGGAGTGATAAGGACGATTTGAATATCTATCGTGAATGAGGATCTAATTTCACCTTATTCGGTGTGTAGATCAAAAATGGTGAGAACAAGAAGTGGAGTTGGAAATGCTGATGAAAACAGGAATCAACCACCTGTAATTGAGCAAATACATGTCGTAGCAGCAGCACCTGAGCCGATAACAATGGCTGGTGTACAATTGATGATTCAGACGATGTTGGATCGTTAGATGGAAGAAACTAGACGTCTGCTTCAACAAAATCTCAAAGAACTTTCAATCCAAGTTGAAGAGCCCGAAGTGAATGGAGGGCCATCGTAAGGTGGAAACTTCAGTGGTACCGTTGGTCAAGCCAAGCCACCAATTGTTAGACAAAACAATTGTGATGGAGGAAATGATGGAAGAGGATGTAAATACAAGGATTTCATGGCATCCAAACCACCGTTCTATCTGGGAGCCCGACGCCGGTGCAAGTCATGGACTGGATCTCCGAGATGGAGACAATGTTTGAAAGTTGCGAGTGTAGTAACAGACAGAAGACCGCTCTTGCAATTCCTCTATTAAAATCTGGAGTACTGCGCTGGTGGAAGTTACTGGCCGGTTCGATGCCCAAAGGGGAAGCTAGCAAGATGTCTTGGGAAGAGTTTGTGGTACAATTGAAAATGCAATACTGCTCTAAGCAGGATCTCCTGGAAATCAACAATGAGTTCCAGAATCTGAAGAAGGGAAAATTGAGCATCACTGAATACGCCACAAGCTTTACGGAAAAGATGAAGCTTATTCCATACCTACTTCCAACTGAACTTTCCAAGGTCAACAAGTTTGCCAACGGATTACCAGCGGACTTTGGTCCGATAGTCAAGCAATCAACCACTTTGAAAGCCACCATCTAGGCAGCCAAAAATGTTGAAACCCAAATAAAAGAAAAGGTTCTGGAGAGAGCTGAAGTTGGAGAGAAGAGGAAACATGAAGGATCTTCAATAATCAACAAAGAAATCAAATTCTCGAAATCTGGAGGAAGAGATGAAGCTAAGTGGTGCGAGAAGTGTAAAAAGAAACACTTCGGGAAGTGTAGCGAGGATATGACTTGCTACAAATGTGGGAAGACGGGGCATTACGCCAACAAGTGCGCATCCAACAAAAAGGTGTGCTACGGATGTAAAGAGGAAGGGCATATTTCTAGAGACTGCCCAAAGAAAAACGCACCGCCACAGCCAAGGGCATTCCACATGATCCTCGACGAAGCGAATCAAGGATGAGGAATTTATTTCCAAGGATCAACTTATGATGTAGCCAATTAAAGGCATAGTATAGGGTGAACTTGAACTTTTGTGTAATCATTTCAAGTTATAATGTAAACCGTAGTTTTGATATTTATGTGATATTTATGGTTTTAATACCTGATGTGTTAAATGATTGTGTGATTTTTGTATAGTGACTTGGTTCGACTAAGAGACAATACTTGGGACGAGTATGAGTAGGTGTGAAAGGTAGTAGATGCATATACTACCGGAAGCACAGGACTCGCACTTGGATCAGGGAAAGTCACAAGGTTACCAAGAAGCTAGTGATTGATTCCATTTTATTCTGGTATGTCATTACCATTGTTTCGGTAATGACTAGTAAGATGGTTCTTGTTCCGACCCTAGTGGTCATGTTTAAATTTTAGTTCAACTACGAGGAGTATGTTACGTGGTCTAGAGGACGAAGTTAGATGTAACATCTGACTTAAGTCAGAAGGTTGAAGTTAATGCGATTGATAGTGTCGCGCTCGTTGTTAAAAGAAGTTTGTAGGCAGAAATGCTACATGCTGAAATGTGATTATATCACATTAGAATATGAAGGAAGGTATATTCCATTTTGGAATTTAACTCTAAGAGACCCGAGTCTAAGCATTACATCATTCGATGAGAGGTCAGTAGAGCACGACCCATCGGTTTGTTACAATAGATAAAGGAAAGTATTTATCCTGAGAAGAAGAAGGAGTCCATAATAACGACTTATTTGGCAACTTGAAGGTTACGATTGAAAGTACAACATGATACGATAAGCAGATGCAAGATTGGGCATCTTCTGCGGTCAAGAAAGCCATAAGAGTTAAATACTCTTTCGAGGAAACATAGAAGTTACGGTTATTACCTAGGATGAAGAAATAACGTGTGGAAACATTATGCAAGCCCTATTTCGTTGATGATTCCGGGACATAATCATCCTAAGGGGGAGATAATTGTAACGCCTGTAGATCAGGGCTAGTCAATTTAAAGACGATAAGCATAAAAAAATGAGTTTCTGATAGAATATTATTTAGAATGAATAATCTTAACTAGGTTATAGTATATGTTACAAGGATTCCGTACATATAAAGAACGTCGAAATCCGAATTATAACGAAGAAGTTATGACCTGTCGAAGTTTCGCGACAGAACCGGCACGACGCTGAATGACGTAAAAAGTGAATTTATGTTAGAGCGATGTTTAGCCTTAGTGATCTAAAGAAAAGTTTTAGAGTTCATTAAACCGTGAGCGTGCATAAAAAGAACGTCCAAATCTGACTTCGTATGAGGAAGTTATGATTTTTCTAAGTTTCAGCTTAGAAGTATGCAGCCTGAATACTCGATTTGAGATCGTGCGGTTTTTAGCCGAAACAATCTAAATGAGAATCGAAGATCTCGTTGTTAGTAGCGAAACGATGAAAAGATAGGCGAGAACGGACGTCGGACGAAGAAGTTATGATTTTATAACGAAGTTTTCCTGTCCCGGCCTACTAAAAATAATATAATAAAAATAAAGTCAAAATTAGCCAACGGAGTCTAAACGAAAGTTGTAGAGCGTAGTCTCACCTTCGCGTGGATATAAAGAACGTCGAAAACGGAGCTCGTATGCGAAAGTTACGCAATTTAGAAGTTCGACGAGTCAATTATGTCCAACGTAATTTGAGTACGCCCAGCGTACTCAGTCGGATGCAACTTGTCTGACCAATACTCGAGTGCCACCAGTCGACGCACGCAGTGACGTCAAAGTACGCCCCGCGTAACTCGAGTACGCCCAGCATACTGAGTACGCCCCGCGTAATCCCAAACCCAGCAGCCTATAAATAGAACTCGAGATCAGCCATTTCCTTGCAATTTTTCTTACTTTCTCTCTAAGTTTTTGCCTCGATTTGCGTGCCAATCATATCCCAAAGCCCCGGTATTATTCCCGAGCCCCGAAGCAAGATCCGAAGCCCCGAGGATCCCGAAGAGCGTTATTCCCGAGCCGAAGCGCTGCCCGCGAGGAGCCGGTTTTTGTGAAGATCTTCCAGATCTACGGAGAAACACTACTTCTACAAGCCGTAGTGCTGCCCGATCATCTTCTGATCAAGTGAGTGTATAGTCACTTTCATCTTACACATAAATATGAAGTATTTTATAAAATACGTGCTATGTGTTATATATTAATTATCTATTTGAGATGGATTTGGAATTGATGTTTTTATACGGGTGTTAAATGATTTAAATTGTGTTTGTATTTATATCTGCAAAAATGTTGGGTAGAACATGGGTAGATGGAATTGTTGGTGACGATGCGACTTCGTGCCTATTTGATAAACCTTGGTGACGATGTGACTTCGTGCCTTTTGTGTAAACCCAGGTGACTATGAGACGTAGTGCCTATTGTGTAAACCCTGGTGACTATGAGACGTAGTGCCAATTGTATGAACCCTGGTGACTATGAGACGTAGTGCCAACTGTATGAACCCTGGTGACTATGAGAAGTAGTGCCAATTGTGGGTTGAAAACCCTATATGCTCACCAGGCTCCCAAGCCTGACCCACTCAGTTTTCTTTGTATCACGGGTATCTATACGAAGACATATTTCACTGAGAGAATAAAGGAGATGTAAATCATTAGTGTAAATAAATGTAAGTTCTGTTTATGCTTATGTGTCTGTATCGGAACATGACATCCCGAAATTTTGTTATATAATGAAAATAGTTTTCTTTAAGAAATGCTTTGATAAATTCTTATCATATTTATTTTATTTGGGGACAAATTCCGCAACAATTTTCTTTAAACGATTACTCTGATTTTAAAAACAAAGCATAAACAAATCGGTCTTTTCTGACCGAGATTTTGGGGATGTCACATTAGTATCTTTCGTCTCAACACTTTCAGTTGGCCCTGATTGTTCGGTCTTAACTGAATCTGGAGCATGGGTTTGGCCATACTGAGCAGGCATTTCTTCCTCATTGGTCTCAAATGGTGGGTTATAATTGTGATTGAAAGGAGGTGGCACACTGTGATACCCTAGACCCTTGGTTTGATTATCCTTAATACTCAATTGATTTTCTACTAAGGACTCGACTGTCTTACTTGACGCAGTGTAATTTTTGAAACTAACATCTATTTTTCCATACTTAATTTTCAAAGCGTCAAGTTCTTCAGTCACATCATCAAGTTTTCTTTTGATGTGATCATAATTCTCACACTTATTGCTGTAATATCCTTGCAGTTTTCGGAAATCATTGATTTTGGCTTCTAATTGAGCTTTCAGGGGTTTTTGTTCTTTCCTAATGGTGTATCTTTCATATTTTAAGTCCTCATTCTCTTTCTTGATTAAATCTATTTATTCTCGTAAAAATTTAATAGTTTTAACACAAAATGGAGTACATAAAACTTCATTTACCGGAATTGATGTGGAATTCATTTTCTTTTCTTTTCTTTTTTATTTTTTTTAATTTTATTTTATTTTATTTTTTTATTTTTTACTTTTTTTAATTTCCCTTTGACTTAAAAACAAAACGAGAAAGTCAACCTTAAAATTTAAATTTAAAAATCAAACTCAAAAGTCAAACTGAAAAGCTAAATTTGAAAATTTGAAAGTTAAAAGAAAAAGTCAAAATTTAAAATCAAAGGTCAAACTTGAAAAGTCAAAGTCAAAATTTTAAGCAAAAAGGCAAAAATAAAAGTCAAAAGTTAAAAATAAAATCAAAAAATAAAAACTAAAATTTTTGGGTTGAAAAATGGAATTTTAAAATAAAAGAAATTGATTTTTTGGGTTGAAAATGTCAAATTGCGAAACTTGGGTTCGAAAGAGAGTCGTTTTGAAATAAATATGGGAGTTAAAGAGCATCCAATAAGATAGATTAGATGGAAGAGGCGTTGGTTAATGAGTTGAGGGTCGCGAGTTCGATCCCAGGGAACTCCAAATTCCTTTTCGTTCCCTTTTTAAAGGTGTGCGCTGCTGGTGCGAAGCTATATGTTTAATATGAGTGAAATGTTTAACACCTTGCAGATTAGTTCAGATGGTAAGGCGCTTGGTTGAACACTTTGAGGTCCCGGGTTCGATCCCCGACAACCTCAAAATCCCCCTTCTTTTTGTAATAAAGAGTTGTTGATGCGAGGACGAGATGGTGAGCTTCTGAGCCGGCTACCCTAGCCGTTCACCGAGCCGAGGTGCAGACTCCGGCGACCGTGAACACATTTACGGCCGTAAACTCCGGACCGTAAACGCTTCAAAGACCGTAAACACTTCAGAAATCGCTGTTATTAACGAAAAACAACGTTTTTTCACCTTTTTTGCTCCAAAACTCGATCAAAAACTCGTTTTTAGGTAAAACGCGAAGAACAAACCCCCCTTATTTTTGCGAGATCTATCCAAAAACGCAAAAATCTCTTCAAAATAAGATCAAATAAGCTCCAGTTCTAAAAAAATTGATTGATACAACCTGGCTCTGATACCAATTGTAAGTCCCCAAAAATGCTTGTGTATCAATCAGATCCGTTTGATGGTGCGGAATCCCAATCAAACTGATGATGTCAAATCAAATAGAAGAGAAGGAGAAGAAGAATTAGTGAATCTATGATGTATTCATGAATAGAATGAAGCTCCAACACATAGTTCACACACACACACACTCTTCTCTCTAGTTTTCTCTCACACCTTAGAATACACACACTTAAGCTCCTTTGGTGTTTATCCATCAATTCCTCATACCCATCACCCCTATATATACACATGAGAAACATGGGTCGAATGGGTTTACAATCGTAAACACCCATTGGACCGTAAACAGGGTTTATGGCCATAAACCTGTTTACGGCCGTCAACACGTCCTGACCGCAAACACAAATATGATATTACATTCAAATACAATTTCCTAGAAAAGCAAAGTATAAACCAAATTTTGACCCAACAGGGAAGTTTGTCCCTGGGGAGGCAGTTGCTACTATGGAGCATATTCAGGAAATGCACGCTGATGTGAAAGCGTTTATGGAGACAGACTTTGCCTCCTGCCTCCGTCTGGTAAGCTTGACATGGCAGGACTTCGGCAGTTGTGTGATGAATCTGACGCCGAGGACAGTCAGGTCGAAGGTGTCTCTTCTCATGATGGTGCTTCCTTAGATAAGTGATGGCTTTTATTTCCCCTTTGAACAATGTTTATGTTTTTTTGGTATTTAAGCAATGTTTCACTACTTTTCTTTGGCCCTGCGTGGCCTTTTTGCAATTCCGGGGGGTTGTCCGGGTAGACAATTTATCTTGTGTATGTTAAATTCTCCTTCTTTGGTTTGTTACACAATCGTTTTGTGATGTCTTTGTGTTTGGTGGTTTTTGTTGGTCATCTTTGGCTTAAATGTTTCCCAGAGGTTAGTGTCTCCCTTTTGGGGGTGGTTGTTATTTGTTTTGACGAGTTTTGGTGATCCAGAGCATCTAAGCATGTTGTCTGTCCTTTAGCCCGACCTGCTTTGTTGGAACGTCCCTTTTTTAGTTAAAGAACTTTGTTTTGGGGCCTTTTTCTATGCCCCGGGCCAAGGCATGTTGCACTCTGGCCCTTGTTATCTAAACTAGACCGAGATAGTCACCTCAAAGTCTAGGAGTTTATATGTTTCGAGGGAAATGTTATGATCCTTTAAAGCCTATTGTTTTTCATGGTCAGGAGTTGCGGCTCTATTGACCTTGTTGACATGTTTGTTAGTGGTAAATTATGAGCCCTTGAGGCTTACAACTGTGTTTTCCTCCATGATTATATTGTTATGCAGCACGGGTGATCAGCCCATTTTTGTTTTCCATTTGTATGAAAGTATATTGATACTTGTTTGTTCTACATTTTCATTGCGTATATATTTTGCACAATGTATTGGAGACACCTACATCATTTACGTAGTTATCGGGGGTTCGATAGTTGGTGCTATTCTACTTGTAGGTCTTGTACTGGCTGGTTGGGGTGTGATTATCCGGTGGGAGTTTGATCACATAGCCCTTTCTCCTGATTCCTTCCAAGTTAGAACCATTGGCTTGGGTCCTGGGGCTCCCAGATCATTAGGATGAGTTCTTCTTCTTCTTGGTCCTTCTTGCTCTATGCCTTTCATGTGCTTACAAGTTCTCTAATTTTTTCATTCATGTGAGTGGCTATTTTTGGGATAATCGTCCTTTGGAAGACAAGTTTCAATCTCTTCCATTCTCTAGTCTCGGTTGCATGGTTAGTATCTTTGGGAGGTTCCATGTCATCTAGTGTTGCATTGTTGCTATTGATTTTGTTTTTTTTTGCGGGGTTTTGGACCAGGTGTTGTCCTGGGGAAAGCTTCTGCCAATTGCAGGCTCTTGCCATTGCTGGTAGCCTCCTGTCTATATCTTCTTTTGCAGGGTAGGTCCCTGTCTTTCCCTCCCCGGCTTTCGCGTTTTCTTGGTTTTGTTTTCTGTCAGGCTTCTTCTTCATACCTTGTGCCTTTTCTTCGCGGAGGCACGTAGGCATGCTTAGTGGTATCCAACCCTTCTTGGTGTTCATACTAACAATATGTAATGCATCTGGCGTGGTGATACTGTTGCTACTACACCCTTCCCCCGGGCTATATGCCCGAGGTTTGCGCTCGTTCTTCTTATCGGAGGTGTGGTTGTCTTTTCTCTCATCTTTGACCTTTTTAGGTGGGAGTATCATGGTCCGACATCTTTTTGAGATGCGCGTGGTGGCCCATGCGGCGATTGCCCGGATTGGACTTGCTCGTGTGTTAATGGTTATGATTGTTGCTGAAACATTGGTTGTTCTGAACTTGACCATGCCATGTACCGTCGATGGGATAGCCTGTAATTGAAAAAGAGTCTGTCACCCAAGGATGATATCGTTATCAGATCTTTGCTTGACTACCGAGAACTCGACTGTCCTGGTTACTTGTTCCTTCCCATCGACGCTGACTATAGTCAATGGTAGGTTTTGATGGGTTTTGAGCAAAAGAACATCCTATGTGCACATGCAAAACCCTAAAGCTTTGGATCTAGGTTTCTTTATTGTACATGTAAATTTATACACAGATCATAAACAACTAATCTAGCATACTTTGAAATCGAGATCTATAACAAAACAAGTTTAGATGATACCTTTCAATAGTTGCAAGAATCTTCAATCCTTAAGAAGCTTAGTGTCACAAGTGTAACACCTCTAATGGCTCACAAACACCATAAGAAAGAAGATGATCTAGAAGAGAGAAGGAGAGAGGCAGAATTTCGGGTATAGTAACACTAGGGTTTCTTGATGTAGCCGAAACTGAAGCCCTGAGGTCCCTTAAATAGATAAGCTACTAGGGTTTCAGTCAAAACCCTAATTGGATTACTTAGGCCCTAAGAAGCTTTAGAACCTTCTGGAATAAGGCCCCTTGGACAAAATTAGAGTGGGCTTATACTCTAATTTACGTCCCCCCTTATGTCCATAAGGATTCACAGCCCAAACCAATTATCTTATAACTGACGGTTCCAGTCCCCCTTGTTCAATTAATCTCTTCTAGCCACAAAATCAATTCTTAACCAATTCTTGACCAATATTAATTAAACTATATGATTTTTCTTTTAATATATTATTCATATAATATATTAATAAACCATAATAACCTCTCTCTCTCCTTAAATCATCCTGTCCAGTTGCTTTGGTGAAGGCAACCCAAAATGACCATGCCCAACCGGGTCAAGTACATACCAAATATAGTTACGGGCTTAGACACTAATCCAACAATCTCCCACTTGGATAAGTCTAGTAACTATAAATGCAAGTATGACTTCAGGATCCGATTAGCAATCGTAGCTCTCAAAGACGCTGTCGAATTCTGATCTTATCAATCACTTGTCCTTTAGATAAGGGATCTTATAATCCTCTGTTCTAGATATCGTGCAGACAATTACATGGAACATAGTGATACTGATTGTCCAGTAGTTTGTTTCTCAATCTCTGATTCGTCTGACGTAGAACTTAATTGAACACATCAACTCAGTCCTGACCAGGCCTGGCACATAAGTCAAACCAAATCATCGAGGAGCCCAAATATCACTTTTACCCTCTTAGGATAAAAGGAAAAGATAAACGTCGACTTATATGCATTTACCATTCCCTTATCAAATCATGCACAACAATGCGTTTTATAACATCAAGTTACTGATACGTTTATGCATTATCAATGCATAACCAACTTGCAAATAATAAACCATATATCTAGGTTTCAAGACCATATGATAGTATCGTCTTGCGATCACTCGTGATAAATTCCATGAAGTGATACTGGCAAGCGTGGGTTTAATCCAATGCTCAAATCTTATTCATAAGCACTCATGAACGTTGCAACAAACTTTTGCTATGTCTAATACACTTTATACAATCTACAAACCAATTTATGACAATCTTCTTTTATACCTACTTCCAAAGTATGAGCGACTGTGGAACGTTCGGATAATCTTATTATTCAGGAAGTCAAAACATGCAAAGTGAAACAATAGGTAAACAATTAACATAAGATAGTAACTTTACTTATAAATAATACTCCTTTATTTAATCATCAAATGTTAATTATATTTATCTATTACACGTTTCCAAACTATCTAATCTAAACTAATATCGTCCTTCAGCCCAATGCTCCTAGTGTGCTGCAAGTGCTTAACCCTACTCAGTCCCTTCATAAGGGGATCTGTTGGGTTGTCCTCCGATGATAACCTCTTCACTACGAGGAGTCCCTCTTCCACCCGATGTCGAATAAAATGATATTTCCTGTCGATATGTCGATAT
The DNA here is from genome assembly GCF_051521515.1 of Lactuca serriola. NCBI lineage: Eukaryota > Viridiplantae > Streptophyta > Magnoliopsida > Asterales > Asteraceae > Lactuca > Lactuca serriola. The sequence goes on along the minus strand of NC_136410.1, from coordinate 114,873,142 downwards.
TTACCATGATCCCTCAGTTCCTTGGTCAAGGCAACCACTCCTTCATTATCATAGAAAATATCCATGGGCTCCTTTATGGCTGGCACAACTCCAAGGTCTCCAATGAAGTTCTTCAACCATATTTCCTCCTTTGACGCTTCGCTCGCCGCTATGTACTCTGATTTTCACATTGAATCAACTACAGTCTCCCGCTTGGATCCTTTCCAAGTCACTGCTCCTCTATTCAGGGTAAAGACCCAGCCCGATTGAGAATGGTAGTTGTCTCAGTCGGTCTAAAAATTGCCGTCACTATACCCTCGCACCCTTAAATCATCACTCCCACTGAGGACTAGAAACCATTCCTTGGTCCCCCGAAGGTACTTAAGAATATTCTTGACTATGGTCCAATGTGCTTTGCCAGGGTTCCCTTGATATCTGCTGACCATGCTCAAAGCGAAGGCCACATTAGGGCGAGTACAAGTCATAACATACATGATCGAGCCAACTGCGGAAGCGTAAGGTACTCGGCTCATCTCTGATATCGCGACTTCGGTACTCAGACTTTGAGTCTTAATTAACTTGGCATTACTTTGGATTGGTAACTCCCCTTTCTTGGAATTCTCCATACTAAAACGCTATAGTACCTTGTCCAAGTAAGTATTCTGACTAAGTCCTATTAGCCTTTTACTCCAGTTTCTCACTATCCTTATTCCCAGAATATAGACAGCCTATTTGTGATCCTTCGTAGTGAAAAACTTCCCAAGCCAGGACTTGACTTTTGCGGGCTCAGGATGTCGTTTCCTATGAGTAGTATGTCATCGACATACAACACGGGGAAGCTAACTATACTCCCACTGGCTTTGACATATACACATGATTCATCCTCGCTTCACAGAAAACCAAACTCCTTGACTTTCTCATTGAAACAAAGATTCCATCTGTGAGACGCTTGTTTCAATCCATAAATGGATTTCTCAAGCTTACACACTCTATTGGGGTGCTTCGTATCGACAAAACCCTCTAGCTGACTCATGTAAACATTCTCAGCCAACTTCCCATTAAGGAAAGCGGTTTTGACATCCATATGCCATATCTCATAGTCATGAAATGCAACAATGGCTAGCATTACCCTAATAGACTTTATCTTTGCAACTGGTGAGAATGTCTCATCATAGTCAACTCTGGGAGTATGAGTAAAGCCCTTTGCAACCAATCGCGCCTTGTAAGTGTGCACCTTCCCATCCATATCGGTCTTCTTATTGAAGATCAACTTGCTCCCGACCGTCTTACGACCTGGCACATTTTCAACCAAATTCCAAACTTGGTTGTCATACATGCACTGAATCTCGCTGTCCATAGCCTCTTTCCATTTTGCAGACTCCGGGCCTGCCATGGATTCCTTGTAGCTGTTAGGTTCATCCAAATTTATTAGTGTACTATCACTAATAAACGTATCACCCTCACTTGTTATATAAAAACCATACAACACATGTGGAACACTAACTCTACTAGAACGTCTAAGAGGTAGGGACCCGTCAATTAGTTCAACAGGAGTTTCCTCCTCAAGTTGAGTGCCAGCGTTAGAGGTTCCTTCATCGCTCGACTCTTGAAGCTCTTCAAGATTGATTTGCCTCCCACTGTCCCCTTGGCTTATGAGTTGTCGCTCTTGGAAAACCCCTCTCCTCGCAACAAAGACAACATTGTCACTCGGTCTGTAAAAGAGATATCCAAAGGACTTTTGCGGATAGCCGATGAAAATACACCGCTCACTACGAGGTTCGAGCTTGTTGTGAGTCTCTCGTATTACGAAAGCCTCGCAACCCCAAACCTTGATATGTGCCAATGAGGGAGCTTTCCCTGCCCATATCTCGTGAGGTGTTTTGGAAACCTTCTTTGTAGGGACTAAGTTAAGGATATAGGCGGCAGTCTCTAAGGCATACCCCTAGAATGAGATATACCTAATTCTACTATAATCATCGGTGAAAGTCACATAGAAGCAACTTGCATCCCTTGTGGTGGATCTAAAGGGCCCACACACATCAGTGTGTATGAGATCCAATAAACCCTCATCCCTTTCACAAGTACCAGTGAAGGTTGACTTGGTCATCTTTCCAAGTAAACAAGACTCACATACGTCATCGTCCCTAAGGTCGAATGACTCCAACACTCCATCCTTATGGAGTTGGGCTATGCGTTTCTTATTTACATGTCCAAGACGACAATGCCACAAGCATGCTTTGTCCAAACTATTGGAAGATTCAATATGCAACGCATGATTTCCTAAGTTGTCTACAACCATCACAGTTTCATATATTCCATTACAAGGCAATGCTTCAAAATAGAAAACACCATTAAAATAAGCATTAATAGAACCCTTTTCATTATCAAATGAATATCTAAATCCTTGTCTATACAAACCATGAAAAGAAATGATGTTTCTTGCCATTTCTGGTGAATAGCAACAGTTATTCAAATCTAGTCCTAATCCATTACTAAGCACTAAAGAGTAAACTCCAATCTTGGTAACAGGCGACGCTATTATGTTCCCCATGATCAAGTTTATCTTCCCATGCTCTACATCTCCATTTCTTCTTAGGCCTTTCAAATAAGAACAAATGTGAAAACCACATCCTGTATCAAGTACCCAATAAATAGCATGTGATGAATCATTAGATTGAATAGTGTAAATACCTGTGTAGGACGGCTTGATCTTTCCATCCTTGATATCTTGTAGATATATATCGGACAACTTCGTTTCCAATGCCCTACATCGTGGCAGTGATAGCACCCTGCATCCTTTGGGATTGAGGTGGGTGCAGTGGGAGCAGCCTTGGTTCCACTAGAAGATGTGTCATCAAGGGACTTTCCCTTATGGTGGCTCTTTGAAGGAGCCTTCCTCTTCTTACCCTTTCCTTGCCTTATAGCCAAGACGGGGGCATCAGTAGGAGTAGGAGTTTGTACAATGGACTTGTCCTGGAGGTTGCTCTCCGTAGTCCTTGACATGCCTTGAAGCTTGCTCAACATGACTTCCTCTTTGTTCATGTGGTAGGTCATGCGAAATTGGTTGAAAAAGGGTGGCAGTGAATGAAGAATGCTGGCAATCACCAACTCTTCATTGAAGTTAACATTTAACTTCAGTAGGCATTCAACATATCTTTGCATCTTTTGCAGATGAGCAGTGACAGACTCTCCGTCTCTCATCTTGTTTGTGATCATCGAAATGATGTTCTCGTACCTCTCCTGCCTTGCACTTTGGTGGTACCTTTCAAGCAAGTCCTGATGCATTTCTTAGGGATAGAAGTCCTCGTAGGACTTTTGGAGTTCAGCAGTCATGGTCGCTAGTATGTTGGAATGGACCTTCGTGGCATCACGCTCATGGGCCTCAAAGGCAGCAATCTCCTTGGGAGTGGCAATGTTAACATCCACCTCTTTTAGCACTTTTTCGAGGACATACTCCTTTTACTCGTCGCGGGTGACCATCCTTATGTTGTGAATCCAATCATTAAAATTGTTTCCGTTGAAGATCACTCTCCCACACAAGTTCATGAGTGAGAATGAGTCGGAAGAGTTTGGCCGGAAGCGTTGTTGTTCAAGTTCGACATATGAAAAGGAAAAGAGACAAAGATTGATTAGATAAGAATCCCCAATTAAACACCCAAATAAGAAATTAGGGCTAGGATCCAACAACATTATTTGCAATTTAGAAGAGGGATGTCGTAGTCTAAACAACAAATAATTTGAAGGTAAGTGAATGACGATTCACTAATTTCCATTATGAAAAACAAAAGAAAATTAAGTTTTAAATGTATTGAAAACTCCTAGATCTTTTGAGATTCATTGAAATTTTCAATGGCATGTTTAAATCTCGATATGCCCCTCAAGTTTGTGACTGGGATACCGAGGATCACAAACAGGGTGTGAATAACCATGCAAATGTACATGGTGCCCTCAATGTTACGGTCACCTAATCAATGTGTTGGTTAACCACACACGCTCCATTGATCTATGACTAACATTGATTCACCCTTTACCACCTTTGCTTAGAGCTAAATTAGTGTGCCGGTTAACCACACATGCTCCACTAACGTCTTAGTAAGAGTACAAAGTGTAATTTCATGGAATAGCATCAAATTCACATTTTGCCTAAAGTAACTAAGATTGGGATTTTTTTAAATACATTTAGTTACTATATATATATATATGTGTATATATATATATATATATATATATATATATATATATATATATATATCATTATACTTTTAATTAGGAAAGAGTTGCCCTATCCTACCCGTTTGGCTAACGACCCTCCACCAATCAAGGAAGCGGTGGGTGAGAGTGGACACCCATTAAACAACCATTTTATATGCCATAACCTTATACCCCCCTTAGAGATTGACTTCGTGAATGAGGCCTACTAATGGTAAGACTAGCATTTATGTTATATATATAATAATTATTCTTATAATATTATAATAGTATAGGGTGAATTTTAAACATGTAAAATTCCAGGGTTTGGAATTTAGTTATTTCAAAATTAAACTTTTAATCCAAAAATTTAAATTCCAAAACTTGAGGGCAAGTTTTGAAACATTTCAAAACTATCTAGATCAAAATTCAAATAAACAATTAAACAATTAATTTGGGTGATTGTCTAATTTTGACCTAATCCATTTTCATGCAAGATAATGATCAAATCATTCAAATAATTAACATTTATCAAATAAGGTAATAATTATCTAATTAAATGACAAAATCCTTTTATTTTGAGAATGATAATCATAAGGAATCAATAAAATTCATATCTTGTTAATTGGAAACAATTATGGTAATTATCTTAAGCCAAAATAAGCAAAAATCACGAAAATCCTTTTGTCTGACATCCCAACTCGCCGAGCCCCTTGCAAGACTCGTCGAGTACCTCTTTGGGCTCGACGAGTCTGTCAGGCAGATAGCCAAAAATTCTATTTTAAGCAATGAATAAAGACACTATGCATCAAATACAATAGAAACCAAGCAAGGCTCTGATAGCACTGATGGGTTTTGAGCAAAAGAACATCCTATGTGTACATGCAAAACCCTAGAGATTTGGATCTAGGTTTCTCTATTGTACATGCAAATTAATCCAAAGCTCATAAACCCTAATCTAGCATACTTTGAAATCGAGATCTATAACAAAACAAGTTTAGATGATACCTTTCAATAGTTGAAAGAATCTTCAATCTGCAAGAAGCTTAGCGTCACAAGTGTAACACCTTTAATGGGTAACAAACACCACAAGCAAGAAGATGATCTAGAAGAGAGAAGGAGAGAGGTAGAATTTCGGCTATAGTAACTCTAGGGTTTCTTGGTGTAGCCGAAACTGAAGCCCTGGGGTCCCTTAAATAGCTGAGCTGCTAGGGTTTGAGTCAAAACCCTAATTGGATGACTTAGGCCCAAAGCAACTTAAGAACCTTCTGGAAGAAGGCCCGTTGGATGAAATTAGAGTGGGCTTACAATCTAATTTTCGTCCCCCTTATGTCCATAAGGATTCATAGCCCAAACCAATTATCTTATAATTGAAAGTTCCAGTCCCCCTTGTTCAATTAATCTCTTTTAGCCACAGAATTAATTCTTAACCAAGTCTTGACCAATATTAATTAAACTATATGATTTTTCTTTTAATATGTTATTCATATAATATATTAATAATGATGGGTTATGAGCACTACATCAATCCTATAGTGTACATGCAAACCCTATAGCTTTGGATCTAGTTTGTCTAATGAACATGAAATAATCATCCAAAGCTCATAAACCCTAGATCTATCATACAATAATCTAATTAACATATGAATAAGGGTTTAGATCTTTCCTTGATTGTTATATAGCAATAACAATCTCAATCCTTCTTATAATTGTCTTCTGAAAGCTTAGTGCCTCAAATGTTGCACCTCTAATGGAGTCACAAACACCATATGCAACATAATGAACTGTGAGAGATGGAGGAGGCACCAAAAATATCCTAGAAACCTTAGGGATTACTTCCACACGTTTTTAGGGCATTAAGGGTTCCTTATATAGTTAGGCTATTAGAGTTTTTCAACCAGGAAACCCTAATCTGACTGCTTAGGCCCTAAGCAGCCCACATACTCCCTCCTTAGAGGCCTTGGACGAATTCTAATGGGTTTCCCCATAGATTTTGTCCACTCCAACTTCTATGGAGTCCATTAGCCCAATATTCAACTATCACACAATTGACAGTTCTAGTCCCTTTTATTTAATTAATGTCTTTTAGCCACAAAATTAATTCTTATTAATTATTGACTAATATTAATTAAACAATATGATTTCTTTTTTAATATATTATTCATATAATATATTAATAAATCATAATTAATCCTTTTTCTCCTTAATTCATCCTTTCGGTTGCTATAGTGAAGGCAACCAAAAGGACCATGCTCACATTCGGGTCAAGTACATACCAAAATAGTTATGGGCTTAGACATCTAATCCAACAGTCTCCCCCTTGGATAAATCTAATAACTATATTGCGTATGACTTCAGAACCTGATCAACAATCTTAGCTTTCTAAAGCCATTGTCGAACTCTGATCATATCAGAAACGTGTCCTTCAGATAAGGGATCAAATATTCCTCCATTCTAGATATCGTATGAACTGAGACATGGATTTTAATCATAGTCTCTATTCATGTGTTGTTTCCCGATTTCCGATTTATGACGACTGACAACAGACTACAATTGAACACATCAACTTAGTCGCGGCTTGGCCAAGAACTTAGGGTGTCATCACTAAATCATCGAGGGGCCCACATATATCGCTTTTAATCCCACTTTGGGTAAAAGAACAGATAAACTTTGACTCAATGCTTGCTTGTACCTACTAATCAAATCACACACAACAATATGTTTTATAACACAAAGTTACTAGTGCGTTTACATATTATCAATGTGCAACCAACTTGCAGAATCAACTCACACGTCTCGGTTTCAAGAATATAAGATATTATTGTCTCACCAATCACTCGTGATAAAATCCATGAAGAGATCCAAGTGAGCGTGGGTTTAACCCAATACTCTAATCATATAGGAGCACTCATGAACCCTAAAACAAAATTTTTTCTATGTCTAAAATGCTTTAGACAATCTACAGTCAGATTCATGACAGTCTTCTTTCATACCTACTCCCAAAGTATGAGCGACTACGGAACGTTCGAATAATCTTATTATTCAGGAAGTCAAAACATGCAAAGTCAAAACACAATAATAATCGAATCCAATATGGCCCAAACTTTTGAGTATAAATAAAACTCCTTTTATCTAGTCACCATACTGATTACACACTATTCATTGTATAATGTTTCGGATAATCAACTTATTACTTGAATTATAACAGCTTTTGTCCCATGCACCAAGCATGCACACTCGATTTACCTATGGTTCATATTTTGTGAAATAGATCAATTGAAAACATTTTCAATGATACTCATTTCACAATCCCTAATCCTTATCGTTAGTGTAAGAACTCAAAATTCTCGTCACTACTAAAATATGTTAGATTCTAACATTTTATGCAATGATCCTTTTGTAATCTTATTGCACAAAAGTCACCAAGACTTTGCCAATGAAATTACAAACTTCTCTATTTGCGATTGTTACAAGACAATTCCATAGATGTGAAGTCTCACATTCAAAGTACATTCCTTTGAACATCCTTCTTGCATAAAAGTTTCTAATCTAGACATAGATTCTCGATATCCAACTCCCAATATGGAAACATTTCCATATTTTCCATACGACAACTCATTATTAATATAGTCATATATAATCATAATAATGTCATTATGGTCCATTTGTTACTATACTTCCAACTGCCCACAATCGACTAATCCTTAGCGAACCTTAGATTGCCGTTGACAATTTTTTAATTATTTTAGTCAAACCGGTTCTAGTCCCTTTTCCCTATTAATGCCCTAAGCATTTGGAAAGTTGTAGAACGGTCGAATATTACACCATATGCAATCGATCCTATACCCGAAGCATATGGGACACGATTCATAATGAAAAACGTGATACTTTACCAGTTCCTTGCTATAATATTGCCATATATAGAATCCTTTTAAGTTGAATCTTTTCAACGTAACGTCCGTATATGTTTTTTTTTACTAAATTAGATTAAAAATTCTTGATCCAAGCTTTTAGATTTCGAAACGAAGTATAATATTCTCTCGTTTAATTATAGCAAAACAATTATTCAATCTTTGCAAATTGAAACTTTGTTTTCTATAATAAATATTGCTAACTTGAAACACTGAAAATAATAATCATGCTCCCACTAACATGATAATGATCACCACACCAGCATAACACTTATGCTTCCACTAGCTTTGACACATATTTAGAAAACAGTTGGACTTCTTGAAATCAATACTTATTGACTTCCAAAGTTCATATTTCTAATACGATATGCTTCGATAAGCCTTTATCTATGCTTCTCAAACTCATACAACTTTCCTTAGAAAGCTCATATGTGTGTCTAAACAATTTAAGTACTTATAGCAATAGGTCTTCAATGTTTAAACTAATTGCCAAATCTCACAATTCGAAGTATGAAGAGGGATGCCGTAATCATAATCAAAATTGAGAATGCAGTTTACATAACAACTAACTCCTTAAAATCTTCCTAGTGAAAGCGTTTCCTCACAATCATTTTCATGAAGGAGAGAAACCTTATGACACTTAGATTTTATGGTGTATGTGTTTATATCCATGTGAATTTGTCATAACCATAATCGTAAGACAAGGTTTAAGACAAATCCAAACTCTTATGGACTGAACTTGTTTATTCTTGATTTCTTGCCATCAAGGGTCCCACCATTGCTTCCAAGTTATTTAGCATCTCACCTATACTAGTCAATGTACTTTCATTGAACAAGGTGCTTGCCTTTATACAGTCTATTGAGAACTCGTAGAACTCATATGCATAAGTAACTTTATTGGAATGACATAGAAATAAGATTTTGTCAACACGATAGGTTATAAACGTCAAGTCGTGTGCTAGTGTTTAATAATAAGTTTACTCTTGATTATTTCTTGAAACATTTCAAGATCATTTAGATGTAACACCCGTAGATCAGGGCTAGTCAATTTAGAGACAAGGAACATCAACAATGGCTTTTTGATAGAAGATTATTTAGGAGGATTAGTCTTAACTAAGTTGTAGTATATGTTACAAGGATTCCGTACATATAAAGAACGTTGAAATTCGAGTCATAACGAATAAGTTATGACCTGTCGAAGTTTCGCGACAGAACCGACACGACACAGCGCGACGTAAAAGGTGAATTTACGTTAGAGCGATATTTAGCCTTAGTGATCTAAACAAAAGTTGTAGAGTATAGTCTCACCTATGCGTGGATATAAAGAACGTAAAAAATGAAGCTCGTATGAAGAAGATATGAATATCTGAAGTTTTTTAATAATTAAAAGATATTTATAAAATTATAAATTCGGATAATATCCGAAGCCATGACACGTCCGATCATATCCACCCGGTATGCCCAGCGTACCAGGAATACGCCCAGTGTACTCCGGTATTTTGTGGTCTGAGAGAGGGCCACGTAGCCCCACTGAGACTTCGCCACCTGGCAGCCCCATCCGAACCACGCCCCATGTAGATCTTCGTATGCCCACCATACGCATGAAAGAGGCGTTACGCCCCGCTTACATGGAAGTTACGCCCAACGTAACCCAATGACCAACAACCTATAAATAGAAGACGAGGGCTGCCGATCTTGTATGCTAATTTTCACTTCTCTCCTCTTTTTCGTTCTTCTTCTAGGCAATTTAAACCCCCGAAGCCCCAATATCAATCTCGACACCCGAAGCAAGTCCTGAAGCCCCGAAGATCCCGAGAAATATAGTTCTCGAGCCAAAACTCTGTCCACGTGAAGCCCGGTTTTGGAGAAAACATACCGGTTTCAGCGAAGAATATTAGATTAAGAGACGATGTACTGTCAGATCATCGTCTTATCATGTGAGTGTATAGTCCCTTTCATAAACACGATTTTAGTAGAATTATTGTTTGAATGTATTAAGTTTATGTTTTGGGTGAGTGTGTAGTTACTCTTTTCTAACACATAAATATGAAGTATTTGCTATGAAATACGTGCTATGTGTTTATATATTGTTGCTTATTTAAGATGAGTGCAGAATGGATGTTTGTATAGTTTTAAATGAGTTAAATTGTATATGTATTTTATATCCACAAATATGTTGGGTAGAGCATGGGAAGATGAGATAGTTGGTGGGTGATAAAAGATGAGTTGGATAATGAGATCAATAGGTTAGTTTTAGATCCGAGAGTATGGATCAGGTAAAGAGATAAACTTGTTATTAGTCCGGGAGTACGGATTAAGACTAAGTTAATTGTCCCTAGTCTGGGAGTATGGATTGGGCACAATTATTGATCTGGGAGTATGTATCAGATCAGGAGATTAGTTTTAGATCCGAGAGTATGGATCAGGTGAAGAGATTAGTTTTAGATCCGGGAGTATGGATCAGGTGAAGAGGTTAGTTTTAGATCTGTGAGTAGGGATCAGGTAAAGAGGAAGGTTTTAGATACAAGAGTTTAGATCGTGTCGTTGTGAGGATCGATGGGGTGGGATAAGAGTTGCTTTTATATGGTGAAATTATATAAGTTTGTGAGTTCTAATATATATATATATATATATATATATATATATATATATATATATATATATAAATAACATTTTGGGATGAAAACCATATATGCTCACCAGGCTCTCAAGCCTGACCCACTCAGTTTTCTTTGTATTACAGATTATGGCACGAGTGCATAAGTTGGCTGACATAACGAGAGATTTTGGATTATAGTCCAGTAGTTATGAATAATTGTTGTAAGGTCTATTTTGTGTTTATGCTTTTAGTCTGTATTGAACATGACATCCCAAGATTTTGTTATATAATGAAAATACATTTCTTTAAAGAAATGCTTTGATAAATTCTTATCATATTTTGTTTTGGGAACAAATTCTCCAACTATTTTCTGTAAAAGATTACTCTGATTTTAAAAACAAAACATAAACAAATCGGTCTTTTCTGGCCGTGAAATTGGGGATGTCACAGTTGGTATCGGAGCATTAATTTAAGTGAACTAGGAATTTGTAGGATTTTTAGATTGAAACTTAGAATGGTATGTGATGATTGTGAGATGAGTGTCTACCATATTTTAGACACGAGAACTTGTATATTTTAGGAAAGATGCCTAAAATGCTTTTATGTGCTAAATGTTATATGTTTTCCATATATGAAATTGTTTGTTCGGATCTATGGTCTATTGCCGACCAGATCTGGAAACCTTGTGTGTTTAGGATTCTAAGAGTACGACTACCGTATTGGAACTAACATTTAAAATTTCGGAGTGATAAGGATGATTTAATCATCTATCATGATTGAGGATCTGAATTCACCATATTCGGTGTGTAGATCAAAAATGGTAAGAACCAGAAGTGGAGTTGGAAACGGGAACGAAGACAGGAATCAACCACCTGTGATTGAGCGAGCACCTGTTGTAGCAGCAGCACCTGAGAAAATAACAATGGCTAGTGTACAATTGATGATTCAGACGATGTTGGATCGTCAAATGAATGAAACTAGACGTCATCTTCGGCAGAATCGTGAAGAACTTTCAATGCTGATTGAACAGCCCGAGTTGAATGAAGGGCATTCGGAAGGAGGTAACTTCAGTGGGATTGTTGGTCAAGCCAACCCACCGTTGGTCAGACAAAACAAACAAGAGGGAGGAATTGATGGACTTGGATGCAAGTACAAAGAATTTTTGACTTGAAAACCATCGACCTTCACTGGAAAAGAGGATCCAATTGGAGTGATGGATTAGATATTAGAAATGGAGCTTGCGTTCATGATGTGTAATTGCAGACGCAAGTTGCAGACCATGTTCGGAGTACCTCAGTTTAGAGGTGACGATGTTTGTTGGTGGAACACTATGGGGAAGACCCTAAGCCCTAATGAGCCACTACAAATGACTTGGGCATAGTTCTTGGTGCAATTTAAGCGCAAGTTTTGCTCGACCCAAAATCTGCTAGAGTTGGAGAACAAGTTTCTAACATCGACAAAAGGAAGCATGTTAGTTGATGAATACACTAATGCCTTCACAGACAAGATGGAGTTTGTTTTGCGCATCATCCCAGATGAACTGACTAAAGTTGACCAGTACGCAAAGGGACTCCCATGGGAGTATGCGGTGTCAGTGCGTCAGGCACTTACTCTGGAGGCAGCTATCTGGGCTGCCAAGTCTGTTGAAGATATGATTAGGTGAAGAACCGCCAGAAAGGTTGAAGTTGGCGAGAAAAGAAAGTTTGAAGGATCCTCAAGGTCCGATGAGAAGATAAATTTTCGAAGTCTGGTTCTAAGAAGTTCAAAGAAGAAGCACAATGGTGTGATAAGTGCAAGAGGAAGCACATTGGGAGATGCTCTAAAGAAACGACCTATTTCAAATGCAGGAAGACTGGTCATTATGCTAGGGAATGCACAAACAAAATAGAAGCTTGATTTAAGTGTGGTGAAGAAGGACACTTCAAGCAAAACTGCCCAAGAAGGGAAGAGATTACAAAGCCAAATGTGCTGCCAAAGCCAAAGGCAAGAGAATTTTAAATGATCCTTGATGAAGCAGATGACAACGCGAGGAATCAAGGATGAGGATTTTATATCCAAAGATATAGAGCATAGTCTTACCTACGTGTGGATATAAAGAGCATAAAAAACGGAGCTCGTATGAGGAAGATATGAATTTCTGAAGTTTTTAAATAATTAAAAGATATTTATAAAGTTATAAATTCGGATAATATCTAAAGCCATGAAACGTTCGATACGATCCACCCGGTACGCCCAACATACCAGGAGTACGCCCAGCGTACTCCGGTCTTGTGTGGTCCGAGAGACGGCCACGTAGCCCTATCGAGACTTCGCCGCCTGGCAGCCCCATTCGATCTACGCCCCACGTAGATATTCGTACGCCCAGCGTTCGCATGAAAGAGGTGTTACGCACCGCGTACATGGAAGTTATGCCCAACGTAACCCGATGACCAGCAGCCTATAAATAGAAGACGAGGTTTGCCGATCTTGTTTGCTAATTTTCACTTCTCTCCCCTTTTTCTTTCTTCTTCTTGGCAATTTATATCCCCGAAGCCCCGATATCAATCCCGACACCCGAAGCAAGTCCCAAAGCCCGGAAGATCCCGAGAAATATACTTTTCGAGCCGAAACTCTACCCGCGTGAAGCCCGGTTTTGGAGAAAACATCTCGATTTCAGCGAAGAATATTATTTTAAGAGACGAGGTGCTGTCAAATCATTGTCTTATCAAGTGAGTGTATAGTCCCATTCATAAACATGATTTTAATACAAGTATTGTTTGAATGTATTAAGTATATGTTTTGGGTGATTGTGTAGTCACTCTCTTTTAACACATAAATATGAAGTATTTGCTATGAAATACGTGCTATGTGTTTATATATTGTTGTTTATTTAAGATGAGTGTGGAATGGACGTTTTATATAGTTTTAAATTAGTTAAACTGTATATGTATTTTATATCTACAAATATGTTTGGTAGAACATGGGTATATGAGATAGTTGGTGGATGATAAAAGATGAGAATGAGATCAAGAGGTTAGTTTTAGATCCGGGAGTATGGATCAGGTAAAGAGATAAATTTGTTATTAGTCCGGGAGTATGGATTAAGACTAAGTTAATTGTCCGTACTCCGGGAGTATGGATTGGGCACAGTTATTGATCCAGGAGTATGGATCAGATCAGGAAATTAGTTTTAGATCCGGGAGTATGGATCAGGTGAAGAGATTAGTTTTAGATCCGGGAGTATGGATCAGGTGAAGAGATTAGTTTTAGATCCATGAGTAGGGATCAGGTAAAGAGAAAGGTTTTAGATACAAGAGTTTAGATTGTGTCGTTGTGAGGATCGATGGGTTAGGATAAGAGTTGCTTTTATATGGTGAAATTATATAAGTTTGTGAGTTCTAATATATATATATATATATATATATATATATATATATATATATATATATATATATATATATATATATATATATATATATATATATATATATGACATAACATTGTGGGATGAAAACCTTATATGCTCACCAGGCTCTCAAGCCTGACCCACTCAGTTTTCTTTGTATTACAGGTTATGGAACGAGAGCATAAGTTGGCTGGCATAACGAGAGATTTTAGATTATAGGCCACTAGTTATGAATAACTGTTGTAAGGTCTATTTTGTTCTATTTATGCTTTTAGTCTGTATTAACATGACATCCCGAGATTTTGTTATATAATGAAAATACATTTCTTTAAAGAAATGCTTTGATAAATTCTTATCATATTTTGTTTTGGGAATAAATTCCGCAACTGTTTTCTGTAAAAGATTACTCTGATTTTAAAAACAAAGCATAAACAAATCGGTCTTTTCTAGCTGTGAAATTGGGGATGTCACATTTGACTCCCACTGACCTCTTAACAAATAAGATTCTCTTGTCAAGAAACATTTCTTGACAAACAAATATTCAAGAGTTAGCGCGGATTCTCATCAAGACAAACCACTACACACAATTGGTCTTAGTTGGTCTTTGTCATATCCAAGACATCACAACTTACCAATTTCAAACGTGCAAGAGTCAGAAAACATTTTTCTACTTCACATTTGATGAGTGTGGTAGAACTTTTTAAGATGTGTCACCCACGTCACAATCTTGGAGTATGACTCTAACACTTGATTTTGGAAAGAAGTATGACTTATCCTTTTTTATTTAACTATTTCAACAATTTCCGATTCCTCTTCTTAGCCATACTAGCGCACTAAGGTGTCATTAGAGGATCAATTGTGATATGGTTCTTAATCATTAAGACGATCATAAAACATGATACTAAAGTACTCTCCCTTCTTTCCAGATTGGAGAAACCTTTTATCTTTCTGCCTAATTGATTCTTCTTATTTGTTCTGCTATTATTGAGAATTTTCAGTAATTCAGAATTATACTTAATCTTGTAAGAATAAGCATAATTACTAGACTTTTAGTAAATCATGACGAATATTTTATCGTTCTTTATGGTGGACTTGACCAGTGCACAACATTGTGTATGAGCTATCCTAGTCCTTCACTTGACTCTTTGTCAAGGAATTAGTCTTAATTTTCCAAATATGAAGGTTCTCATTCATCATACAATACAAGTTGTATGATTCCAAGTTTCTGTCCAATTGAAACTCAGGTGACAAGAATCTTTCCTTATTTGGTAAATTCTCTACATTGCCACAAATAAGATAACTAAGAATCACATCCATTTCAACAATGCTAAAATAGAAATAAACATCAATGTTCATTCATGCCATTGCAAGGAAATATAAATAAGACTAAAAAACAAAATTTATTTTATTTATAAAAAGTGCGGAAAAACTTGTCCTTGCAATTCAAATGAAAACTATGCTATTACATATTCTTAAGCAATCTATCATAACTCTAAAAGTAGTAGCTCCAAAAATCCGATCATTGAATCATGTGATCGAAATCTATTTATTCGCGATCAGACTCAGCTCACTTCTTCCTTTAAGCTTCTTCTATTTTCTTCGATCCTACAAAACACCAAATGTAATCTTATCACATCATGTATTTAGAATCTCCAAATAGGAACTTAATAGAGTTAGATAGTGGATTTTACCTGAAGAAGAGTCATACATCTTGACTCTCCCATCTCTTAGATCTCTCAAGTAGTTAGGGCAACTTCGTAACTAATGCCCCCTCTTTTGGCAGTAGAAACATATGGATTCTTCTGGAATTGTACACGGGACTATCCCAGACTCAGACTTTCTCTTGCATAGAGAAAACTTTTCTGGACTTCCAATGTTGCCATTGCCCACAGAAGGTTGGCATATTGATTTACCAGACAAATTTGCTCGACCAGTGCGCCAAATCATCGTTGATTCAGCAGCAATAAGCAAATAAGTCAGATCAATGAGGGTTACGTCGTGGTCCATCACATAGTACTCTCTAATGAACTTACTCTATGATTCGGGAAGTGACTGAAAAACCAAGTCAACAACCAACTTCCTTGAGACGTCGACACCCAACATTCCCAATCTATCAATATGCAACTTCATATCTAAGACATGAGCACATACAAACTTTCCATCTTTGTGTCTTTTTGCCAATAGGGCTTGAGTGATCTTGAATTTTTCAAGTCTTCGAACACGTTGGTCAGGGAGAATTATTGGAGGAGGTGGAGGAAGTGCAGCATGATTTCCATTACCACAATCCAATCGTGGAACATTATCTTCAAGTGGAAAACTTTTTCCAACGGATTCAGGAAGACCATAGTTGTCAGACTTTGACATCTACAAAATGGGAGAAAATTCAAGTTAGTTGATTGAGTCCTTAATAAAACACCCAAATGAGATATTAAGGCTAGGACCCTTCACAATATTCTACATTTTTGGAAGAGGGATTCCGTAATCTAAATTGCAGAACATTTGAAGGTAGGTAAATGACGATTTACCAATTTCCACCATGAAAAACGAAAATTGAAAATTTAAGTTTTAAAAGAATTGAAACTCCTAGATCTTTTGAGATTCATTGAACTTTTCAATGGCATGTTTAAATCTCGAGTGTTCCCTTTGTTTGTGACTAGGATGCCGAGGATCACAAACAAGTTTGTGGATAACCATGCAAATATACATGGTTCCCCCTAATGTTACAGTCACCTAATCGACGTGCCAGTTAACGACACACGCTCCATTGATCTATGACAAACATCGAATCACCCTTTGCCACCTTTGCTTAAAGCCCAATTAGTGTTCCGGTTAACCACACACGCTCCACTAACGTCTTAGCAAGGGTACAAAGTGTAATATCATGGAATAGCATCGACTCCACATTTTTCCTAAAGTAACTAAGATTTGGGAATTTATAAAACTGTTTAGTTACTTCATACTTCATTATACTTATAATGGAAGGTTACGTCATATCCTACCCGTTCGGCTAACGACCCTCCACTAGTCAAGAGTGCGGTGGATAAAAGTAGATACCAATTCAATCACCATTTAATAGGCAATTTCCTTAAACACTCCTTATTGATCAACTTCGTGAATGAGGCCTACTAACGGTAAGACTGACCTTTTACTCATACATATATAATATTAGACTTTAAATTTCATATATAGTTAAAGGTGTATTTTACACTTTTAAAATACTAAGTGGTATAAGTTAATAAAATTATACTATAAATTTAATTAAATACAAACCATATTATTATCGATTTATTAACTCTCTTTTAATTATACATTTAATTAACTTAATAAAACCATAAGGTGCAATTTGAACTTTTCAAACAACTAGGGTTTTAGAATTTAACATTTAAAAATTAAACTTTTAATCAAAAATTTAAATTCCAAAACTTGAGGACAAGGTTTGAAACTTTTCAAAACATTAGGGTTTATAATTTAAACATTTCAAAATTAAACTTTTTAATCAAAAAGTTTAAATTCAAACACTTGAGGGCAAGTTTTGAAACTTTTCAAAACTATCTAGATCAAATTATAAATAATTTAATTAATCAAATAATTGGTAATTATCTAAATTTGACATGATTCAATGTTATGGGGTAATGCCCGCAGATCCGGGCTAGTCAATTTAGAGACAATAAGAATCAAAAAATGAGTTTTTGATGGACAATTCTTTAGAAGGGTTAATCTTAACCAAGTTTAATTATATGTTACAAAGGTTGCGTACATATAAAGAACGCCGAAATCCGAGTTATAACGAAGAAGTTATGACCCGTCGAACTTTTTCGGCAAAACCGGCACGACACCGGGAGACGTAAATATTGAATTTATGATAGAGAACTTTTTAGCCTTAGTAATCTAAACAAAAGTCGTAGAACGCCCAAATCTGACTTCGTATGAGGAAGTTATGATTTTACTAAGATTTAGCATAACAGTGCATAACCAGAAAATTCGAATTTTAGATTGGTTGATTTTCAGCCAAAATAATCTAAACAAGAAATGAAGATATTGTTAATAGGAGTTAAACGATAAAAAGATAGTAAAAAATGGAGCTCGTATGCGAACAATATGGACGAAGCTTGGTCCTTACTCTTCGAGCGCGATAAATTAGATATAGTTTTGTAAATTTGAGGTAGAATGAGAATTAGCTGACGGCATCTAAATGAAAGTTGTAGTACTCATAAATACCAACGTGTGGATATAAAGAACGTCAAAAATGGAGTTCGTATGAACGAGTTACAAATTATAATAGCATACTTACATATTAAAATAAAGTATAAATCATATATACATACACACATATATACAAATGTATATATCATTAGAAAGGTATCGACGATGCGGTTATTAAAAGACTAGTGTTGAGTACTTTTGACATTAGTTTAGTACAAATATCGTTAAATCTATTTAAAATAGTATTATAAAGGGGTGTTTAGTCGTTTATATAACTATAAGGTCATTAAGTAATTATGGAGGGTAGTTTTTGTAAATTCAATTACTATAAATAAGAGGCTTGGGCTCTCATATTTCTTGCACCATTCTTTTGATTCAAGAGTCTTTCTCTTCTTATCTCCCGAGCATTTCGGTCACTCGTGATTCGACTTCTCTTTCTGTAGTTTTAGTATAGTAAGGTGAGCGCTGAAGCGCTGCACGAATCTTTCTTAGAAAGATTCAGCGACAAAGTGCTGCCCCTGCAGAGCCCGACTCCTAGCTAAAACCCCCTTGTAAGTAAGTTATGCTTACCCTATTTTAATATAGCTTATATTTAAATTTAGTATTGTTATTATAAACTTATAATAAATATTTAAGCTATTATTATATAAGTGTATTTATAATATCTTTTTAACTACACGCGGTACGTGGAATCCGGTTTACAAGCCGCATAGGGTTGTTGGATTTCAGAAGTGCTATATGCCAAAATGGTCCTGCCCTCCGATGTTTTATGTTTGACCCCTGTCTGTACATAGTGGTTGAAAAGTATGGTTTAAACGTTTATATAATAATAATAATAATAAGACTAATAATTAGTGACGGTAAATATTAGACTAAAATCTAGTGGTAATACTACTAGGTTTCATCAAAGGAAATTATTTTAAAGTAATCGAAGCGTTTTCCGAGTACCGAGTCACCACCCTATCAAGTGAGTGCAGGGTCTCTTTCATCTTTCACATAGATATGAAGTATTTTATATAAATTACGTGCTATGTGTGCATATTATCTGAATGCTTGCTGTCTATGATTGATGAATGATTTTATACATGTTTTAAATGATTTAAATATATATTTATTTTATATCTACAAATATGTTGGGATCAAGCCTGGGTAGATGAAATAGTTGGTGTGTGATGAAATAAAATGATGAGAGATAGGTGATGATAGGAAGGTGATGATAATTAGGTGATGGATTGGTGATGATGAATCGGTGATGTAGGATGAAAGATACTATAACCTTGTCCATCAATTTGGAGATGTAGTCATCTAACAGAGTATAGATGGCGACCACGAACTATTATACACAACCCCATGGAAACAACGGCATGCTCACAACCTATAGGTGATGAATTACGAGTCCAGGAGATGTTGTAACTACGTATTCATGTGATGATACTCTAACCCTTACTATGAATTACGAGTTTAGGCGATGTTGTAACTACGTATTCATGCGATGATACTCCAACCTTTACTACATGCGTATCGAGGGAGTAATCCCCGAACCATTATTGTCTGTGTGAGGTAGGCAATGATCCGTAGGAATAGTCCATAGCAACGAACATATAAGGAAATGAGATGCAAAGAGATGAGAGGTAAATACGATATAGGAGATGAACCTTATGGTAATACTCTAGAGAATATCAAATGAAGAAAATGAGGATGGGTAATCAGGTTAATTGTTTGACATGTATTATGTGAAGAAATAAGTTAATTATATTATTGTGGGTTGAAAACCCTATGTACTCACCAGGTTTCCCAACCTGACCCACTCAGTTTATTTGTATCACAGGTGTCGATAAGAAGTTACATTACACTGAGAGATTAAGGAGATGTAAATCAGTAATGATAATGAATGTAAGTTCTGTTTATGCTTATGTTTTTGTATTGATGATGAAATCCCAATGTTTTAATATAAATAAAAAAAATAAATTTCTTCGGAAATGCTTTGATAATGTATTTATCATGTTTTTCTTTGAACAAATTCCGCAACATTTTTATAAAAAGGGTACTCTGATTTTTATAAAGTATAAACATAATCGGTCTTTTCTGGCCGTCAAAATGGGGATGTCACAGTTGGTATCAGAGCATTAGTTTAAGCGAACTAGAAATAAGGATTTATTTCTAGACTTAAACTTAGAATGCTAAGCGATGATCGTGAGGAGTGTGTCTAATATATTTTAGGAAGTACGCCTGAATAGATATAAGCACTAGCTTAATTAGCGAAGATGCCTAGGATGCTTTTGCCTAAGATGCTTTTACGCGCTTAATAATCTGTGATGCTTTATGCTATCGTTTGGTCGGATCTATGGTCTGTTGCCAACCGGATCTGGAAATTTTATGTGTTCAGATTTCTAAACGTTTAATTACGATATTAGAACTGGCATATAATTTTTCGAGGTAATAAGGAGGAATATGCGTCTAAACCTTCCTCTGTCTTTATACTCGTCTCGATACACCAAATGACTGCTTTGGTGTGTTGAACATCATGGTGAAGACTCGTAGTGAATTGAGTAAATGGAGGAAATGAGAAGGCTTATGATACTGAATGGTACGTATCGGAAGATATTGTAAGAGTGATATCTTGACTTTAGAATGCCTCTAATAAATAATACGTCTAGTATGGGAGAACTTTACTTTCGATTAGCAGAAAGAAAGATTTTTTGTATAATCCATGAAGTTATCCCATCATCTGATATTTCCATCACCAAGCGAGTTGAAACAGAATTGATGATCGAAGATACGCTTGGTAGAAGTCCTAGTAGAGTCTAGAGAAAATTATATGATTGTTTGGACACATTTGTATGTGTTAAAATTGTTTTTGTGATAATAACTTGGAGAACTACAAGATAATACTTGGGACGAGTATGGATAGGTGTGAAAGGTAGTAGAGGCCTATACTACCGGAAGCACATGACTCACGCTTGGATCAGGGAAAGTCACAAGGTTACCAAGAAGCTAGTAATTGATACCATTTTATTCAAATATGTCATTACCATCATTTTGGTAATAACTAAGAAGATGATTGTTATTCCGACCCGAGTGGTCATATCGAATTGAGTTCGACTACGATGAGTATGTTAGGTGGTTTAGAGAACCAAGTTTGATGTAGCATCTGACTTAAGCCGGAAGATTGAAATAAAAGATAATCAAAGAGATCGGTAGAGGTATCGCGATAGTTGTTTGTAGCTAGAAATGTTACCTTTAAGATGATATTAGAACATGAAGGAAAGTATAGCTTGTTCTGGAAGACTCTAAGAGACCTGAGTCTAAGCATTGCAACATACAATGATAGGTCATTAGAATATGACACATCGTTCCATTGTAGTAATAAAAGAACTTATCTTAAGTTCGTATCCAGTGAGGATTGAGATTGTGACTTGAAGGTCATAATTTGGAGTCTAACGTGAGATAGGGAGCAAGTGCAAGATCAAGCACCGCCTGCAGTCAAGGCGTCCAAGAGTTAGATACTCATTCGAAAAAACAAGGAAGTTATGATTATTACCTAGGATGAAGAGATAACTTGTGGAATCATTATACTGCCTTGTTTCGTTGATGATTTCGGGACGTAATCATCCTAAGGGGGAGATAATTGTAATGCCCGCAGATCCGGGCTAGTCAATTTAGAGACAATAAGCATCAAAAATGAGTTTTTTGATGGAAAATTCTTTAGAAGGATTAATCTTATCCAAGTTGTATTATACGTTACAAGGGTTCCGTACATATAAAGAACGCTGAAATCCGAGTTATAACGAAGAAGTTATGACCCGTCGAAGTTTTTCAGCAAAACCGACACGGCACCGGTAGACGTAAATAGTGAATTTACGATAGAGCACTTTTTAGCCTTAGTAATCTAAACAAAAGTAGTAGAATATGTAAAAATGAGAGTGTCCATAAAAAGAACGCCCAAATCTGACTTCGTATGATGAATTTATAATTTTTCTAAGATTTAGCATAACAATGCACAACCCGGAAATTCGAATTTTAGATCGGTCGATTTTCAGCCAAAATAATCTAAACGAGAAATGAAGATATCGTTAATAGGAGTTAAACGATAAAAAGACAATAAAAAATGGAGCTCGTATGCGAAAGATATGGACGAAGCTTGGTCCCTACTCTTCGAGCGCGATAAATTCGATACAATTTTGTAAATCTGAAGTAGAATGAGAATTAGCTGACGGTGTTTAAATGAAAGCTGTAGTACTCGTAAATACGAACGCGTGGATATATAGAACGTCAAATATGGAGTTCGTATGAACGACTTACAAATTATAATAGCATATTTACGTATTAAAATAAAGTATTAATCATATATACGTACACATATATATACAAATGTATATATCATTAGAAAGGTATCGACGATGCGGTTATTATAAGACTAGTGTTGAGTACTTTTGACATTAGTTTGGTACAAATATCGTTAAATCTATTTAAAATAGTATTATGAATGGGTGTTTAGTCGTTTATATAACTATAAGGTCATTAAGTAATTATGGAGGGTAGTTTTTGTAAATTCAATTACTATAAAAAAGATGATTGGGCTCTCATATTTCTTGCACCATTCTCTTGATTCAAAAGTCTTTCTCTTCTTATCCCCCGAGCATTTCGGCCCCTCATGATTCGACTTCTCTTTCTATAGTTTTAGTATAGTAAGGTGAGCGCTGAAGCGCTGCACGAATCTTTCTTAGAAAGATTCAGCAACAAAGTGCTGGCCCTGCAGAGCCCGACTCCTAGCTAAAACCCCCTTGTAAGTAAGTTATGCTTACCCTATAAACTTATAATAAATATTTGAGCTATTATTATATCAGAGTCGTTATAATATCTTTTTAACTACTCGCGGTACGGGGAATCTGGTTTACAATGCCGCATAGGGTTGTTGGATTTCAGAAGTGCTATATGCCAAAATGGTCCTGCCCTCCGGTGTTTTATGCCTGGCCCCTGTCTGTGCATAGTGGTTGAAAAGAATTGTTTAAACGCTTATATAATAATAATAATAATAATAATAATAATAATAATAATAATAATAATAATAATAATAATAATAATAATAATAATAATAATAATTAGTCACAGTAAATATTAGACTAAAATCTAGTGGTAATAATACTAGGTTTCATCGAAGGAAATTATTTTTAAGTAAACGAAGTGTTGTTCGAGTACCGAGTCACCATCTTATCAAGGAAATACAGGGTCCGTTTCATCTTACACATAGATATGAAATATTTTATAGAAATTACGTGCTATGTGTGCATATTATCTGAATACGTGCTGTCTATGATGGATGAATGATTTTATGCATGTTTTAAATGATTTAAATATATATATTTATTTATATCTACAAATATGTTGGTATAAAACATGGGTAGATGAAATAGTTGGTGTGTGATGAAATAAAATGATTGTAGATAGGTGATGATAATTAGGAGATTGATAGGTGATGATGAATCGGTGATGTAGGATGAAAGATACTATAACCTTGTCTGGCAATTTAGAGATGTAGTCATCTACCAGCGTATAGATGGCGACACAGACTATTATAGACAACCCCGTGGAAACACCAGTAGGATCACAACCTGTAGGTGATGAATCACGAGTTCAGGCGATGTTGTAACTACGTATTCATGTGATGATACTCTAACCCTTACTATGAATTACGAGTTCAGGCGATGTTGTAACTATGTATTCATGCGATGATACTCCAGCCCTTACTAGGTGTGTATCGAGGGAGTAATCTCCGAACCATTATTGTCTGTGTGATGTAGGCGATGATCCATAGGAAAAGTCCGTAGGAACGAACATATAAGGAAATGAGATGCAAAGAGATGAGAGGTAAATACGATATAGGAGATGAACCTTATGGTAATACTCTAGGGAATATCAAATGAAGAAAATGAGGATGGGTAATCGGGTTAATTGTTTGACATGTATTATGTGAAGAAATAAGTTAATTATATTATTGTGGGTTGAAAACTCTATGTACTCACCAGGTTTCCCAACCTGACCCACTCAGTTTATTTGTATCACAGGTGTCGAAATGAAGTTACATTACACTGAGAGATTAAGGATATGTAAATCAGTAATGATAATGAATGTAAGTTCTGTTTATGCATATGTTTTTATATTGACGATGACATCCCAATGTTTTAAAATAAATAAAAAATACATTTCTTCGGAAATGCTTTGATAACGTATTTATCATGTTTTTTTGGGAACAAATTCTGCAACATTTATATAAAAAGGGTACTCTGATTTTTATAAAGCATAAAGATAATCGGTCTTTTCTGGCCGTGAAAATGGGGATGTCACATATGGCAAGATAATCCAATCAAATAATTCAAATAAATCAAGTTTATCATGTAAGGCAGTGATTATCTAATTAATTGACAATTATCTTCTATTTTGGAAAGGATAATCACTCCAAATTAATAAAAATCAGATTTTATCAATAAAAAACGTTTATGGTAATTATCCTAAGCCAAAATAGGTCAAGATCCCGCAAAAACAACAATCAGACGTACAAACTCGTCGAGTAAGGGATGGACTGCAAAAACAACAATCGGACCTACAAACTCGGCGAGTCAGGGATGGACTCGTCGAGTTCACATTGAACTCGGCGAGTTTACCTATGAACTCGGCGAGTTCAGGCTCCAGAAAGCAGTTTTTCACGATTTTCAGCTTGAACAATTATGTAAAGCATCAAATACATCAAACAAAAAGCCTAGGCTTTGATACCACTGATGGGTTATGAGCACTACATCAATCCTATGGTGTACATGCAAACCCTAAAGCTTTGGATCCAGTTTGTCTGATGAACATGCAATAATCATCCAAAACTCATAAACCCTAGATCTAGCATACAATAATCCAATTAACATATGAATAAGGGTTTAGATCTTAACTTGATTGGTATATAGCAATAACTATCTCAATCCTTCTTGTAATTGACTTCTGAAAGCTTAATGCCTCAAATGTTGCACCTTTAATGGAGTCACAAACACCATATGCAATAGGATGAACATGGAGTGACGGAGGAGGCACCAAAAACGTCCTAGAACCCTTAGGGATTACTTCCACACGTTTTTGGGGCATTAGGGGTTCCTTATATAGTTAGGCTATTAGGGTTTTTCAACCAGGAAACCCTAATCTGACTGCTTAGGCCCTAAGCTGCCCATGGACTCCCTCCTTATAGGCCTTGGACGAATTCTAATGGGTTTCCCCATAGATTTTGTCCACTCCAACTTCTATGGAGTCCATTAGCCTAATATTAACCTATCACACAATTGACAGCTCTAGTCCCCTTTATTTGGTTAATGTCTTTTAGACACAAAATTAATTCCTATTAATTCTTGACTAATATTAATTAAACAATATGATTCTCTTTTAATATATTATTCATATAATATATTCATAAATCATAATTAATCCTTTTTCTCCTTAATTCATCTTATTAGTTGCTATGGTGAAGGCAACCCAAAAGGACCATGCTGACAATCGGGTCAAGTACATACCAAAATAGTTATGGGCTCAGATACCTAATCCAACAAATAAACCATAATAACCTCTCTCTCTCTCTCTCTGTCTCTCTCTCTCTCTCTCTCTCTCTCTCTCTCTCCTTAAATCATCATGTCGAGTTATTTTGGTGAAGGCAATCCAAAAGGACCATGCACAACCGGGTCAAGTACATACCAAATATATTTACGGGCTTAGACAATATTCTAATAGGTTTATGGTGCCGAGTGGTCATATATTGTGTCTCGTGAAGCCAACGAGTGGTGACTGGACTGGCGGTTTCGGGTTCCTTCTCCAACATGGAGGGAGTTGCTTGAAACAGTGTTCATAAAGGATATCGATGCTGCTACCTCTGTCGACTCGGGCTCGCCAGGTCTTCTACTGTATGACCGTGGTGGGGATTACGATTAGATCTATTGGGTCCCAGTCGGGCACTTGCAGGTCTAATAGTAAGAAACTGATGTTTACAGTGCCTCTAGGAGGGATTGCATCATGTTTGACCACCCATTGGTACTTGTCTTGATCCTTGGGTCTCGTTATTCTGAAAATCTATTCTTTTATGATTGGTTGTTTTCCCGCTTCCGTATGAGTTTTCTCATCTCTTTGGTTAGTTTCGAACTTCAACCCAAGGGTCCTTGCTATTTCTGTTAGTTCTCCTTTCAATTTCTTGTCTGCTACTTCTCTTTTGAGTATCGCGCATTCTCTGGCTTCTTGTGTTTTTCTTTTGTGGTATTCATAATATTTGCTTTTTCCTTCAACATCTATTGTGGGGTTTTTTCTACGGCATGTACTTCCGACCTGTGGCTCCTTGGATCGTCTTAGACGAACATGCAGAATCTACAGGTGGAATGACTCGAATGTTTGCTCTGTTTGTCATGGTTCCCGTCGTTGCGCTTGTTATGGTTATGGTAGGTGTAGGAGTTTGTTGATTCTTGTTTGAGGTAGGCGTTCTCTACAGCCTTTAAATTTTCTTGTTTGTGGTCTTCTCCTTCGATCTGTCAGAGGTATTTTCCGACCCTGTATTTTAAATCGTCTGTAGATTTTGGTACCGTGCCTTGCATTTTTCATGACAGGGGTCCTGGGAGTAGCCCCTGGGTGAAGGCACCTGTGACTAAGAATTCTTCATGGTCTGGGACGCTTAAAGTTGCTAAGGTAAACCAGTCATAATATGCTCGGATAGACTCTCCCTCCTTTTTCCTGCATGTCATGATCGAGTTGGCATCTCCTTTGACTTTTATCAACTGCATGAAATTGTGGAGGAATAGATCTCTCAATTGTTCGAATCCATAGATTCTTTTGGTCATAATGCCTTGAACCACTTGTTGTCATTTCCTGATAGTGTGACCGGGAAGTAGGTGTAGGTAAACCTCTTGTCCATTCGGAGCGATGTCATCGTCAATTCGTAAGTGTCTATGTGTTCATCGGGATCTGTTGTGCCTTTGTATTTTGGGATATTTGGGATCATTATGGAATGTGGTATTTTGTATTGCAGGAATGAAGTGCCTGTGAATCACAACAAGGAAAATGAAATTTTCAGTCGTCGTCTGGGAGGTGGTCCTGGAACGAGGCTCCGATGATTAAGTCAGTGTGGGTCTGAGAGGGTGAAAAGTGTAAAGAGAGAGTTGAATGGTTCTTTTTTTCTGGCCCCTTCTCTTGTTGGAGAAGGGTTCCTTTTATACTTGCGGATAGGGGGAACAGATCCCCAAAATTATTTTCTACCTTTTGAGTTTTGGCAGGGGCTGGTAACTTTTGATTGGAGTATGGTGTTCCATGAGTGGTTGTTCGCTATTGGTGCAGACTCAGCCAAAATCGGCGTCCAGAGCACTACACATGTCGCTCTGGGGAACTCTTGATACTGTTTTGTCTTCAACGTTAGCCATGGCGCTTGGGCACCAAGGAATGGATACGGGATCTCGAAGGCGAGGGCAAAGGCCTGGCGCTAGTCACACATTAATCCTTAGCCGATACGTCTGTTGACCTAGTGATTCCATTATCTTTGGCGGATTCCCGGTGGGATACGTCAACACCCCCGAGTCCAACATGATTCTGGCTTGCCTTCCGGCCTACAACTCAATTCTAGCTTACTCCCAAGCCCACAACATAAGTCTCGCTTGCCCCTCGGGCTCACAACTTACGTTTTCTTGCTCCCAGGTTTGTTAGCTCCTGCACAAAGTAGCATTGCCTCTACCCTACCCGTGACATCCCCATTTTCACGGACAGAAAAGACCGATTTTTTTTATGCTTTGTTTGAAAATCAGAGTAACATTTGAAATAAAAGTGTTGCGGAATTTGTCCCAAAACAAAATATGATAAAGATTTATCAAAAGCATTTCCAAGGAAATGTATTTCATTAAAAGACTTGGGATGTCATGTTCGATACAGATCAAAAGCATAAACAGTACAATATAAGCGTTACTACATTATTTCGTATCTACATGCCTATATCCATAATCCCTCATCCAAAACATCACATCTATGCTCATGTGCCACTACCTGTAATACAAGAAACTGAGTGGGTCAGGCTGGGGAGCCTGGTGAGCACATAGGGTTTTCAACCCACAATAAATAAGTTTATTAATTTCATCAATCAACAATAACATGATTACTCGTTCCCGTTATCCTCACTTTACATCCCTAAACACCTATCATAAGGGACCTAGCCTAAGGATTATCATCGGAATGGACACTACTACTAAGGGGATTCCTCAGCAATAAATGTCCTAAAGGCAACCATGTGGGGGATGGAGTACACCGGTGAACACATCGTTCACAAACACCTACAGGTTCCGAGCCTGCTAGTGTTCCACTGGACTGTCTAGAAGAGTCCGTCGTCGTCATCCATACTCCGCTAGATGACAGAATCAACAACATCAACATCGAGGCCTCTCTTCATTTTATCACACATCACCTATTACATCTACCCATGTTTTACACCAACATTTTCGTAGATATAAAATACATATATAGTTTAAATCTTTGAAAACATGTATAATAATGTTCATCCAGCATAGATAGCAAGTATATGCACACATACCACGTAATTTATATAAAATACTTCATATCTATGTGTAAGCTGAAAGTGACTATGCACTCACCTGAAAGGTGGTGACTCAGCACTCGGACAGCGCTTCGATACTCTCAAAACAATTTTCCTTCGATAAAACCTAGTACCAATACCACTAGAGTTTAGTTTAACGATAACCGCGACAAATTAATAGTCTGACTATTATTATTATTATTATTATATAAGCGTTAATAACACTGAATATAACTCCTAATAATAGCCCAAATAATTATTTTAAGAACCTAATAACATTCCTATAATTATTTGAAAACTATATTAAAAATTGTGTTAGCGTAGCTCACTTACAGCGGATTTTAAAGAAAACTGGAACTTTATTTGGAGCAGCGTTTCGAAACCGAAAGACACTTTTTCTAGGGACTCCGGGAGCCTCGGGGCTTCCTTCGGGAGCTAGGGGTTTATCTAGGGTTTAGGGGACTCAAAAGGGGCTAGAGAGAGAAGGTTCTTAGAGAGAGAGTGGAATTTGGAGTGAAAAATGAGACTGCCTTCGGCCCCCTTTTATAGCTGCGAGGCCTCGGACGTACGCTGGGCGTAGTCCTCGGCTACGCGGGGTGTATTTCGGATAAGGCTGCCACCTCGGACCAGCTGTCTTGCACTCCAGAAGAAGATAAGGCGAGGGTACGCGGGCCGTACTGCCTTCGGACGCTGGGCGTAATGCGAGGTGACGTGTCCTTCATCCGAAGCGAGCCGTGATCAGCAAGCGACGGTTAGGATTGAGCCACGTCATCGATCGAGCAACAGATTTCGTAAATTGCATTCTCGACTTCTAAAAATCATAACTTTCGCATACGAGCTCCGTTTTCGACGTTCTTTATATCCACGCGAAGGCGAGAACGTAGTCTACAACTTTCGTTTAGACTCCATCGGCTAATTTTGACTTTATTTTAAAAGTTATATTATTAACAGGCCGGGACAGGATTGGTCCGTTAAATTCTCATAACTTCTAAATCCTATGTCCGTTTTCACCCATCTTTTTCTCTTTACGCTACTCTTAACGAGATCTTCGATTCTCATTCAGGTCGTGTTGGATAAAAATCACTCGATCTGATACTCGAATTTCGGGCTGTAAACTGTTAATCCGAAACATCGAAAAATCATAACTTCTTCATACGAAGTCAGATTTGGGCGTTCTTTTTATCGACGCTCTTAGTTTAACAGATTCTACGACTTTCATTTAGATCAATAAGCCTAAATCTAGCTCTATCGTAATTTCGCTATTTACGCTTCCCGATATCGTGCCGATTCCGTCGCGAAACTTCAACGAGTCATAACTTCTTCGTTATAACTCGGATTTCGGCGTTCTTTATATCCCCAAAATCCTTGTTTTGACCACTAAAACTTTATATATAGATATTAGGCTTATCTCACACTTTAATGTTCTACGCTTATTTTTATTCTTTATTAATTATACATTTTTAATTAAATAATAAGCACATAAATACACATAATTCACATAATACTAATATTTCATATTTATTACTTCAAAATGAGTTACAATAGTTGACCTAGACTATTACATTGTCAAAAATGCTTAGCCCTAAAACCCGGGCGTTACAATTCTCTCGCCCTTAGGATGATTCCGTCCCGGAATCATGCATCAGCAAACTGATGTGGATAGCGACTCATCATGTCATCCTCTGTTTCCCAAGTGAGATTCGGCCCATTCGAATGTTTCCATTGGACTATCACTAAGTCGACCATCTTGGGTCGTAACTTCTTAGTCTTACGGTCAACAATTGCTTCAGGCTCTTCGATCAGCCTTTTTTTCTCATCCATCCTTAATTCTGAGATTGGAATTATGTCGGGAACATCTCCTGTGAATTTCCTCAAATAACACACATGGAAGGTGTTATGAATACCATTGAGTTCTTCAGGCAATTCCAGTTTGTAAGCTTGGTTCCCAATCTTCTGAAGAACTTTGAATGGTCCAATAAACCTTGGACTCAACTTTCCTCGTTGCCCAAATCGTATAAGTCCCTTCCATGGTGAGACTTTTAGCAAAACCGAATCCCCAACTTCGAAGGTTATCGGTCGTCTTTTCTTGTCAGCATAGCTCTTCTGACGATCCTGGGCTGCTAACATTCTTTCCCTAATCGCCTTGAACTTTTCAACAGTCTCATGGACTATCTCGGGGCCCATAAACTGCTTTTCTCCAGCTTCAAGCCAACAAGACGGCGTACGACACTTCTGTCCATACAAGGCTTGATAAGGTGCCATCTTGACGCTCGAGTGGAAACTGTTGTTGTAGGAAAATTCTACCAGAGGTAGGTGCTCGTCCCAGTTCCCTTGGAACTCAAGGGTACATGCTCTCAACATATCTTCCAGTGTTTGAATCGTTCTTTCGCTCTGACTATCAGTTTGCGGATGGGAAGCAGTACTCAAACACAACTTTGTACCCAACTCCTCTTATAGACTCCTCCAAAATCTCGACGTGAAACGACTATCACGATCTGATACAATTGTAAGAGGAACACCATGAAGTCTTACAATTTCCTTCACGTAAGCATTTGCGAGCTTATCCATAGACCATTTCTTGTTGGCTGCTATGAAGTTGCACTCTTGGTGAAACGATCCACGACTACCCAAATCATGTCATGTCCGTTCTTCGTCTTGGGCAGTTTAGTCACAAAATCCATGGTGATGTCTTCCTGTTTACCCATGGGTACAGGTAAAGGTTCTAAACTCCCATATGGTTTCTGATGTTGTGCCTTAACTCTTGCACAAGTCACGCACTCGGCCACCTACTTCTCAATAGTCTCATGGACTATCTTGGGGCCCATAAACTGCTTTTCTACAGCTTCAAGCCAACAAGACGGTGTACGACACTTCTGTCCATACAAGGCTTGATAAGGTGCCATCTTGACGCTTGAGTGGAAACTGTTGTTGTAGGAAAATTCTACCAGAGGTAGGTGCTCGTCCCAGTTCCCTTGGAACTCAAGGGTACATGCTCTCAACATATCTTCCAGTGTTTGAATCGTTCTTTCGCTCTGACCATCAGTTTGCGGATGGGAAGCAGTACTCAAACACAACTTTGTACCCAACTCCTCTTATAGACTCCTCCAAAATCTCGACGTGAAACGACTATCACGATCTGATACAATTGTAAGAGGAACACCATGAAGTCTTACAATTTCCTTCACGTAAGCATTTGCGAGCTTATCCATAGACCATTTCTTGTTGGCTGCTATGAAGTTGCACTCTTGGTGAAACGATCCACGACTACCCAAATCATGTCATGTCCGTTCTTCATCTTGGGCAGTTTAGTCACAAAATCCATGGTGATGTCTTCCTATTTACCCATGGGTACAGGTAAAGGTTCTAAACTCCCATATGGTTTCTAATGTTGTGCCTTAACTCTTGCACAAGTCACGCACTCGGCCACCTACTTCGCAACATCGAGCTTCATCGTCAGCCACCAGTAGTAGGGTTTTAGGTCCCTATACATTTTAGTGCTACCGGGATGAATTGAGTACATGGTCTTGTGTGCTTCTACCATCAGAAGGTCTCTTATTCCCCCCGTCTTAGGTACCCAAATCCGATCTTGGAATACCTTCAGTCCTCGACTGTTTGTACCGAACACTAACGTTTTGCCCAAACATTCTTCGTTTCGGTCATTCTTCTCTAAAGCTTCTTCTTGAGCCTTCCTGATACTTTCCACAATTGTCGAGATGACTTCGATTCTCAACGCTCTTGGCCTTTTCCTTTCAAGGTTGACTTTCCGACTGAGAGCATCAGCGACAACATTTGCTTTACCAGGGTGGTAGAGTATCTCACAGTCGTAGTCCTTGAGTAACTCTAGCCAGCGTCGTTGCCTCATGTTCAATTCTTTCTGATTAAAGATATATTGGAGACTCTTATGATCAGTGAAAAGCTTGTACTTTGTGCCATAGAGGTAATGCCTTCGTATCTTTAGAGTGAAAACTACCACTGCCAACTCCAAATCATGAGTGGGGTAGTTCTTTTCGTGCTCTTTCAATTGTCAAGATGCGTATGCTATCACCTTTTCTCTTTGGGTCAGAACACAACCCAAACTGACTCTAGAAGCGTCACTATAAACCGCGAAATCTTCAACTCCATCGGGTAGAGAAAGTATGGGTGCTTCACATAACTTCTTCTTTAGCTTCTCGAATGCCTCATCATGTTTCTCATTCCACGTATACGTAGCTCCTTTATGGGTCAAAGCTGTTAATGGAGCAGCTATCGAAGAAAAGCCTTGGATAAATCGTCGGTAATATCCGGCTAATCCTAGAAAGCTTCGAATCTCCGTAGGATTCTTTGGACGTTCCCACTTCATTACAACTTCGATCTTTGCGGGGTCAACCATTATCCCTTCTTGGTTAACCACATGACCCAAGAACTGGACTTCTCGTATCCAAAAGTCGCACTTGGAGAACTTAGCGTAAAGCTTCTCCTTCTTCAATTCTTCCAACACTTCTCGTAGATGCTTTCCATGCTCCTCCTGGCTTTCCGAGTAGATGAGAATGTCGTCGATGAACACTATCACAGATTTATCGAGGAATGGTTTACAAACCCTGTTCATCAAATCCATGAATGCTGCAGGAGCATTGGTTAGTCCAAATGACATAACCAAGAACTCATAGTGTCCATAAAGAGTTCTGAATGCAGTATTCTCAATATCTTGCTCTCTCACCTTCAGCTGATGATATCCTGACCTAGCATCGATCTTTGAGAAGTAGCTCGAACTTTGCAGCTGATCGAATAGGTCATCAATCCTCGACAATGGATACTTGTTCTTCACCGTTGCCTTATTCAGCTCTCGGTAGTCTATGCACATCCTCATGCTTCTGTCCTTCTTCTTCACGAATAACACCGGAGCTCCCTAGGGTGATGAACTAGGTCGAATGAAACCGTTGTCCAACAACTCCTGAAGTTGCGTCATGAGCTCCTTCATCTCTGTCGGTGCTAGTCGGTATGGTGCTTTTTCTATCGGTGTTGTTCCTGGTAACAAGTCTATACGAAACTCCACTTGCCTATCAGGTGGTAATCCGGGAAGATCTTCGGGAATGACTTCCGAATAATCACATACAACCGGTATATTTTGCACCTCTTTTTTTTCTTTCTTAGCATCGATTACGAATGCCAAGTATGATGCACATCGTTTGGACAAACATTTTCTGGCTTTCATCAGGGAGATGATTCCAGAATTCACTCTGTGTTTATCCTCGTACACCCTAAATGATTCTTTTCCTGGTGGGTTTACCTTTACTATCTTCTTTCGGCATTGAATCTCGGCATCGTTGGCGCTAAGCCAATCCATACCCAAAACGATGTCGAAACCGTTTAACTCTATGGGTAATATCTCTTCATGGAATTCGTTTCCGTTCAGGTCGATGACGATGTTCCTAATACGATTACTAACAGGTACAAATTTGCCACTGGCAACTTCTATAATCAGGGCATTATCAAGTTTTTCTACAGGTAATGCTAATTTCCCACCAAATTTATGCGACACAAAGGAGTAGTTGGCCCCGGAATCAAATAGTATATTTGCAGGCAACCCATTTACAAGAAAGGTACCTGAAGCGACGCCTGCTACCTCCTTCGCAGCCTCGAGCGTCATTTGCAAGGCTCTCGCCTTCGGCTTCGGTGATATCTTGGGTCTTCCTACCTCCTTTTTCTTTGGGCAGTCCTTCAAAACGTGCCCTTCTTCATTACACCCATAACAGGCCTTCTGGTTGAGGGTGCATTCATTGGCATAGTGCCCAGGCTTTCCGCATTTGAAACAAGTGACCCCTCCGTTACACTTCCCAGAGTGCTTCTTCTTGCACTTGTCACACCACTTCGCTTCTGATCCTCCTCCTCTCGAACCAGACTTCGAGAATCTACTCTTCTTGTTGGACTTCGAGGATCCATCGAACTTTCGTTTCTCACCAACCCCATCCCTTTCCAGAACTCTTTCCTTTTGTTGGATCTCCACATTCTTAGCTGCTCGAACGGCTGATTTCAGAGTGGTTGCCATCTTGACTGTTGGGCCAAAGTCAGCCGGCAGTCCGTTTGCGAACTTCTCAATTTTGGAAAGTTCAGTTGGCACTAGGTATGGAAACATCTTTATCTTTTTCGTGAATGCAACAGCATAGCATCGATACTCATTCTGCCCTTCTTCAAATTTTGGAACTCATTGTTCAGATCAATCAGATCTATCTCTGAACAGTATTGCGCCTTCATTTGTTCCAAGAACTCATCCCATTACATTTTCAGAGCTTCTCCTCGCGGCATTGTATCTGCCAATAGCTTCCACCAGCTCAAGACTCCAGTTTCAATTGTCTTACAGCGAAGACAGTCTTCTGCTTCTCGCTGCAATCACCGCTCTCAAACACCATCTCCATCTCGGAGATCCAATCCATAATCTCAACAGGCTTTGGGCTTCCTGAGAGACTTGGTGGTTTCGCACCCAAGAAATTTTTGTACATCCGCCCATCCTTGTTGTTTCTACCTTCTGGGACATCCCTTTGCTCACCTTGAGTCCCTACTTGACTCACTTGGCGGGTGTAGTTCCCTTCCTCAGATTGCTCGGGAATTGGCTCGGTCGGCTCAACATGTATGGTAGGTTCGTCCCTATTTTCGTGGAGCATCTGTCTCATTTCTTCCCTTTGTTCAGCTAGCATAGCCCGAATCATGGCTTGAACTCCAGCCATGGTGACTGGCTCAGGCGTAATTTCTTCAACAACAAGTATTTGCTGAACCACTGGGGGTTGGTTCCTATCTCCATTTTCATTTATGTTTCCACTACGGGTCCTTGCCATCTTGATCTATACACCGACGAATAAGGTGAATTTAGATCTTTATTTAGGATAGACGTTTAAATCGTCCTTATCACTCCGAAACGTTTACATGCTAGTTCTAATATCATAGTCGTACGTTTAGAATCCTAAACACATAAGGTTTCCAGATCCGGCCGACAACAAACCATAGATCCGAACAAATAACAACATATCATGTACAAAGCATTTAGTGCATAAAAGCATTTTAGGCACAATTCCTAAAATAAGCTAGTGCTCACACCTCACAATCATCGCTTAGCATTCTGAGTTTAAGTCTAGAAATCCTACAAATTCCTGGTTCGCTTAAACTAATGCTCTGATACCAACTATGACATCCTCATTTTCACGGCCAAAAAAGACCGATTTTGTTTAAGCTTTGTTTGAAAATTAGAGTAACATTTTAAATAAAAGTGTTGCGGAATTTGTCCCAAAACAAAATATGATAAAGATTTATCAAAAGCATTTTCAAGGAAATGTATTTCATTAAAAGACTTAGGATGTCATGTTCGATACAGATCAAAAGCATAAACAGTACAATATAAGCCTTACTACATTATTTTGTATCTACATGCCTATATCCGTAATCCCTCATCCAAAACATCACATCTATGTTCATGCGCCACTACCTGTAATACAAGAAACTGAGTGGGTCAGGCTGGGGAGCCTGGTGAGCACATAGCATTTTCAACCCACAATAAATAAGTTTATTAATTTCATCAATCAACAATAACCTGATTACCTGTTCCCGTTATCCTCACTTTACGTCCCTAAACACCTATCATAAGGGACCTAGCCTAAGGATCATCATCGGGATGGACACTACTGCTAAGGGGATTCCTCAGCAATAAATGTCCTAAAGGCAACCATGTGGGGGATGGAGTAGACGGGTGAACACATCGTTCACAAACACCTACAGGTTGCGAGCCTGCTAGTGTTCCACTGGACTGTCTAGAAGAGTCCGTGGTCGACATCCATACTCCGCTAGATGACATAATCAACAATGTCAACATCGAGGCCTCTCATCATTTTATCACACATCACCTATTACATGTACCCATGTTTTACCCCAACATTTTCATAGATATAAAATACATATACAGTTTAAATCATTGCAAACATGTATAAAAATGTTCATCCAGCATAGATAGCAAGTATATGCACACACAACACGTAATTTATATAAAATACTTCATATATATGTGTAAGCTGAAAGTGACTATGCACTCACCTGAAAGGTGGTGACTCAGCACTCGGACAGCGCTTCGATACTCTCAAAACAATTTTCCTTCGATAAAACCTAGTACCAATACCACTAGAGTTTAGTCTAACGATAACCGTGACAAATTAATAGTCTGACTATTATTATTATTATTATATAAGCGTTAATAACACTGAATATAACTTATAATAATAGCCTAAATAATTATTTTAAGGACCTAATCACATTCCTATAATTATTTGAAAGCTATATTAAAAATTGCGTTAGCGTAGCTCACTTACAGCGGATTTTAAAGAAAACCGGAACTTTATTTGGAGCAGTGTTTCGAAACCGAAAGACACTTTTTCTCGGGAGTCCGGGAGCCTCGGGGCTTCCTTCGGGAGCTAGGGGGTTTATCTAGGGTTTAGGGCACTCAAAATGGGCTAGAGAGAGAAATTTCTTCGAGAGAGAGAGTGGAATTTGGAGTGAAAAATGAGACTGCCTTCGACCCCCTTTTATAGCTGCGAGGCCTCGGACGTACGCTGGGCGTAGTCCTCGGCTACGCGGGGCATAGTTCGGATAAGGCTGCCACCTCGGACCAGCTGTCTTGCACTCTGGAAGAAGATAAGGTGAGGGTACGCGGGGCGTACTGCCTTCGGACGCTAGGCGTAATGCGAGGTGACGTGTCCTTCATCCGAAGCGAGCCGTGATCAGCAAGAGACGGTTAGGATTGAGCCACGTCATCGATCGAGCAACAGATTTTGCAAATTGCATTCTCGACTTCTAAAAATCATAACTTTCGCATACGAGCTCCGTTTTCAACGTTCTTTATATCCACGCGAAGGCGGGAATGTACTCTACAATTTTCGTTTAGACTCCGTCGGCTAATTTTGACTTTATTTTAAAAGTTATATTATTAACAGGCCGGGATAGGATTGGTATGTAAAATTCTCATAACTTCTTCATCCGATGTCCGTTTTAGCCCATCTTTTTCTCGTTACGCTACTGTTAACGAGATCTTCGATTATCGTTCAGGTCATGTTGGATAAAAATCACTCGATCTGATACTCGAATTTCGGGCTGTACACTATTAATCCGAAACTTCGAAAAATCATAACTTCTTCATACGAAGTCAGATTTGGGCGTTCTTTTTATCGACGCTCTTAGTTTAACATATTCTATGACTTTCGTTTAGATCACTAAGGATAAATCTCGCTCTATCGTAATTTCTCTATTTAAGCTTCCCGGTATCGTGCCGATTCCGTCGCGAAACTTCAACGGGTCATAACTTCTTCGTTATAACTCGGATTTCGGCGTTCTTTATATCCCTGAAATCCTTGTTTCGAC
The DNA here is from genome assembly GCF_051521515.1 of Lactuca serriola. NCBI lineage: Eukaryota > Viridiplantae > Streptophyta > Magnoliopsida > Asterales > Asteraceae > Lactuca > Lactuca serriola. Next base: position 114,834,920 of record NC_136410.1, on the reverse strand, counting down.
CACTACAACTTTATATTTAGCTATCGGGCTTATCTCACACTTTAATTTTTGACGCTTATTTTTATTCTTTATTAATTATACATTTATAATCGAATAATAGGCACATAAATACACATAATTCACATAATACTCAAATATTTCATATTTATTACTTCAAAAAGAGTTACAATAGTTGACCTAGACTATTACATTGTCAAAAATGCTTAGCCCTGAAACCCGGACGTTACACTACCACACAATGTTGATGTATACATAATAGATAACGTATATCAAATAAACAGATAATCATATTACCAATCCACAGACTCTTAAGCTGATCTACATATTACTATCGTATAGAAACATGCTATATATCATGATATATAGTGGCCGGTATTGGTGTCTTCGACCCACAAGTATGCTGAGGAAACTCACCTCTCAATCTGAAAAGATTGTTGAATATCACACAACACCGAGTATCAGCTCTATTGGTCACCTATTCATCAGAACATGAACAACTTAACTTATAATCAAAATACCCCTAGGTCAAACCTGGTTAAAAACAGGTCAAAGTCAAAAAGTCAACCAGGTCAACACAGCTTAGTACGCCGAGCGTACTCAACTTGTACGCTTAGCGAACACTAGCTTGACCATAAAATATGTGGTTTAACCTTGTATGCCCAGCGTACCTGGGTTACGCAGTGTACACGACTGGCTTCCTTCCCTTCTATTAAGAGCTTAATCTTTAATCTTTTTTGTCTAAATTCCAGATCTAGTCATAAACGAACGTCCTTAACCATAAATTTTCCAACTTGATGTTCTTACATGGCTATTAAGTGCCTAACAACGAAACCCTAACTCCTTAACTCATCAAGACACTAAAACTCATGCATGGAGGGAAAATAACAATCAAGATTGCATTTCTATGACCTTAGACACTTCAAAATGTCTAGAAGGACAATCAATTTGGGTCTAGAGCATGTCAAACTCAAGAACATCATTGATTGGGGACAAAGGCACATAATAACATCATACAAGCTAGATCAATTCAAATAATCATCAAGGTATAAACTTTATACATTCTGGAGATGTAGGAAGGTGCAAAACTTCCAGATCCAAGATTTCTCAAAGCTTCCAAGTTGTTCTCCTTTCTCTGGAAATCGAGATGTTACATGATTAGTGTGTGGAGTTCCAGTATCGGCAGCTCGAGTGTGAAATTTGGCTATCTTCAGATTGAGGTGAGTCTTATCACTATACTGTGTACGATTCTAGTTGTCTTTATGACTCTTGCATGTGTATGTTGAGTTGGGCCCATTTATTATATGTTGGGTTGGGCCCAATTATATGTATGTTGGGCTAGGCCCATTTGCATGATTGGGTTGGCCCATTTGTATGTATGTTGGGTTGGACCCATTTGCATGATTGGACTAGGCTCATTAGTATGTATGTTGGGTTGGGCCCATTTGTATTGTATGCGGTATTTTGGGGAACTCGCTAAGGTTTGTGCTTACAGTTTGTGGTTTATATATTTTTCAGGTACTTCCAGTTCCAAAGGGAAGAGTCAGGCTTGATTGCACTACATCCACTTATAATTTCCACACTAGTAATTAATTTACTTTGGTGATTTTGATACATTTTTACTATGATTGATTTTGAAACACATGATGTATGGGTTTGATGATTTTAAAAATAAAAATTTTTACTAGTATTTTTGGGGTGTTACAATTATACCGAACATCGTTGTGACACAAATTCGATTTTAGAAGGTAAGTATTTTTGTTTTTGTTTGTTTAATCGATATTGATCATAAAGAAGACAAAAAAACTTGAAAATATTTTAGAAAACCTTGAATCAGGCTTGAAGATTTTTTTTTCATATTTTGTATATTATCAATGTCTTAGTTTTTCTAACGGTTTTGTGTTCATGTAGAAAACAACATTTTTTTGAAGATGTTGAACAACTTCAAGTTTAATGAATTTTTACATTTTTATTTATAATTTATGACTTGCATCTTCACTATTATTTTTTTAGTTCTCTAATATGTTTTTTGTTTGAAGAAATTTTGCCATTTAATGTGTTGGCATGATGTTGATGTTTTTTTTTTAATTTTTAATGGTTTACAAAATCTGTTTCCTTTGAAAATTTGATATTGTATGATATGTGTTTCTATTTCTTCATTAACTATTGTGTATTCATTTTTGGATTTTTATATAATATGTGTCATTAGTGTCATTAGCAACCTTCCAACTTACTTTTATCGATTTTTTTATCCCTAGCAGGTGTATTGGATACTTTAGAAAAGATCAGAAGGCGCTTCTTAAGGGGTGGATCGGAAGGAAAATCAATGATACACTAGGTCTCATGGGGCAAAGTCATTGCTGCAAAATATTATGGTGGCTTAGGGGTGGGATCCATCAAATCACTTAATCATTAAATGGTGGCGGAAACTTGATCCATCCTCGATTTGGGCTATGACGATTATATGTCTACATAACCTCAATGGCAAGATTGATCATGTTTATTCAATGAAATCCTTAGCGGAGGTTTGGAACAATATCGCATGAATTCAAAAGGAGATGGACAAAAATGGCATATCACACTCTGTTGTGCTTACAAAAAAGCACGAACCAATTGGTGTATCTTGGAAATGCGATCTTACTTCCAATGGCGAGTTCCAAGTGAAAGCTTTAAGGAAAAAACTAGAAAATCATGAACCGGTGGATACTTGAAAGCTTGTGTGGATAAAAGACAATCCCATTAAAGTCACATGTTTTATTTGGAGGGCAAAATGGGTCGAATTCCTACATCAGTGGCTTTATCCAAGCGTGGTGTTACCTTGTAATCTATTACCTGCTGTCAATATGGGTTGGTTGATGAAAATGGAGATCATGTGTTAGTTCAATGCCCCTTTGCAAAAACTGTAACACCATGGCGAATCGTTTCCTAATGTGGGGCGGTTACCTGAAGATCGGGTATCATCAGGCTTGGATCCTTTGAGGAATTGAGATTTAGACCCAATTGGGTGTGGGTAATGTAATTTTGATGATTCGGTAATTTAGATTGTGTTTTGGAGCCTAGGGGTATTTCGGTAAAGTGCTAGTTTGGGCTTTTCTGGAAATTGGGTTTTGTTTAGGAAGTTTTAAGGCAAGTATAAGTTGATAGAAGTGTAGAGCTTCTCGTTACCTCTTCGTGGATATAAGGATCGTCAAAAACGGACTTATAATGAAGGAGTTATGGCTTTCGGAAGTTGGTAAGATTCAAGGTTAGCCTTGTACGCGGGGTGTGCAAGGGAGTACGCTTGGCGTACAAGGCCATTTCAGATTGCGGAACTAAACTACGTATGCGGGGCGTACGTGGATTGAATGAAACCCTAATTTTGAGGGTTTGTACCATATTTAAACCCCCGTTATAGCCCCATTTGGTCATGCTTAGCTAGCCTCCATGCCTTCCAACCCTAATCTCGCCCCTAGCCTTTGTGGTGGTGCGTTTGTGCACTTGTGAAGAGTTTGGTGAATTCTTGTGCATTTTGAAGTGGTTGAAGATGATTGAAGATTCAACCTTTGGAGTAGAGCTTAGAGATCCAGAGTTAGCATCTTCATTTCAAGCCATTTAAGGTATCAAGTTCTTAGCTTGGAATCTTATTTTATAGATCTAGTTGGGTTTAATAATGGCTTGTTTGGTCCCCTTTTGGTTGGTTCTTGTGAGTGTAGGTTGTTTCAGAAGCTTGACCCATAGATTTGGACGTTTTAGGGGTCCCTTGTGCATAAAAATGTCTCCTTTGTGGGTTTTGTGCATCTATGCTAAGTTGATGTATCATTCAATGGAACTGAGATGCTAGTTTCGGCTTTTTGGAGTAGTGTAGGCATGCAAAGGCTTAAAGCCTTTGACTTAATGGGTTAAGTCCATAGCATGAAGATATCTTGTGCTTAGTATTGCAAGTTATGAAGTGATTAAGCCGTTTGGTCTTGGAATTGGGGTTTGGCAGGTACGCGGGGTGTACTCCTAGGTACACTAAGCGTACTGGCTGTGTGTCCCGTATCTGTATCAATCGCGTACGCGGGACATACAAGTTTAGTATTCCGAGCATATGCTAGTCTAGGCCAAAGAGATTATGGATTTGCATTGTTGGGCCATGCTTTTGATATGGTGCCTTGTTGGGCCATTAGTTTCTGTTTGGGGCTTTTATCTAGCATGTTGGGCTCTGTGGTTCTAGTTCATAATGGGTTTTGGGCATAATTTGGAAATTAGGCCATATTTTAGGCTTGAGATTTTCTTTTTTAAGTGTTAGGCCTTATAAGTGGTTGAATTGGGCCGTGGCCTTGGGTCAAGATGGATAAAGGGTAGAATGGCCTTTTACCTTGGTTTTGGGTCTAGTAGCTTAGACTTTGGTTGTGAATTGCAATCCAATTATTAATTGGATGTTATTTGGTTTTGATTGCACAGGAATAATTGCGAACCGTCAGTCGGAGACCTTTCGAGTGATTCAATAGCTCAAGGTGAGTTTCCTCACGGTGTTCAGTGGGTCGAAGGCACCAATGCTGACCCATGGTTTTGTTATGTTAGGTTGGTAGATGTCCGTGTGACTCTTGCATGTGTTATGTACTCGTATGCTTACCAGGCAGGGCCCGATGACCATTAGGTATGCTATGTATCTTTGTGATTATTGCATGTGTTTTGTGTTTATATGCCTTATATGTATATTGGGCTAGCCCTGATGCTGGGTGGGTCCCAATGATTGACATATTTATTTACCGAGCGGGGCTCGATGTCGAGTGGGGCCTGATGACAGGTGGGGCCCATTATGTGTTTATTTATGTTTGTATGGTATGTGATATTTTGGGTAAATCACTAAGATTTGTGCTTACAGTTTTAAGTTTATGTTTCAGGTATTTTTGGTTTCAAAGGGAAGAGCCCAGGATAATTGTAGAGCACACACCACTCAATTTTGCATTTTATGCTTTACTATGATAATGATGATGTATTCATAAAATTTGATTACCTTGGTTTTATGACAATGATATGGTTTACTATTTATTAATTTGAAAATGAAAGATTATCGGGTCTTATTTTTGGAACATTACAAGTTGGTATTAGAGCCTGGGTTTGAGGGATTCAGTCATACTCTCGGTTGTGTCTGAACTCAAACTGAGGGTTTGGTAAAAAAAATTCAAAAAGAAATGTTTCTTTTATAAAAAGGGGTTTTCTAATACAAGAAAGGGTATGGTGCATGCAATTGACCGAGTTTATGTAAGTTTTACCCAAAATACCCATACATGTTACATGGTATGATTTGATTTATGAATCTATGAATCACATGCTAGTTAGGGCTAAGGATCTTCTTAGTGTTTGCATGATAGAATGATAGGAGAAATTCCTTGTATGCCTATTGTGTGAGCTTGTAGACTTGCATGCTGGTTCTGATCAGTCAGTGATAGATTGAATTGATATATGATGCCTTATAGCCTAGGAAGCATGGGATGCTAGATTGGGTATAATTTGTATGCGTAAGCAATCAGCAGCGAGAGTGGAAATTCGTAGCATGAGTTGTAGTATGAGAGATTGGATGTTCTTTTTTATTCTATGGATTGCAATGTTACTGCACGGATGTTTCTTGCTTTTGCTTTGTGGAACTCTTAAGTTATGTGAGTTAGCATTTAAGTGAATATGTCATGTTACATGTGACAAAGGTTGGATAATCTCAGAGTGATGGATTTGACCCTATTGTGCAACACTAGTCTATGTCTAACCGTTGTAGGGACAAGTCTTTTACTCGAAGGATTATCTAAGCATTGTCGCATGTGATTGTATTCATGAGGTGGGTAACTGAAATTATGGGGAGTTCTTCAACAGTTGATGGCAGGGTGAGGTTGGAAACCTCGGATATCTTAGGAAGTGTTTCGGTGGGTTTAGTTGCGCTGTTTAGCAAGCATTGCAGTACCAATTGAGAAGGTGACTTAGAGGATTCAAGATGATTCTCGAGGAAAGTATGGATATGTGTGGAATGTAGTATTGGGCCCGTACTATTGAAAGCACAAGATCCATACTCGAATTAAGGAGAGTCTTGGGCAATCTAGGAAGCTTGTGGGATGAGGATTCTTAGATATGTTCTGATATGGTTGTGTTTTAGAATGGTGATGAACACTCGGGAAGGAGGTTCGTGATCGGATTCAGATTCAGGCTCAAGTGCAGGTGTTGGGCCGATCGATGAGCGCATGCGGGAGTTCATCTCATCGGATTTTCAGACCAAGATTGTAGCGGGGTAGTTGGCGGCTTAATTGGAGCCCAAAGTATGTGGAGCCCTAGAATCCTTCAGGATGGAAGATCCTATTGCTAGTTCTTGTCATCTGGGATCAGAGGTGGTTTATCCACCATGTTTCCATGAGGGATCGAACCCATGATTGGATTTCCACATAAGTTTTGCGAGCTTTACGCGAAGAGTTACCCGACATCATTGGACATGTCACTGATAGATTGGTCACCAGGTTCGAGGGTCAAACCTTGGCTGTTCAGACGGTTGACGGGATGGTCGGTGTAACCCAAGAGCAAGAGATTCGTTCGGATAGGAAACTGGGGAAGAGGAAGTGGACTCATGGTCCAACTTAGCAATCTGAGTTGTTGGACATTTCCATGCCTGGCGTTAGACACCCGAGGGTTCGGGATGTTTGCATGAAGGATGGAGGGGAATATGAGCTTGTGCGCGACAAGACTAAGTGTGGCTGGTGAGGATGGAAAGCCCACATCCACCAAGAATGCACCATAGAGGTAGATCTGTGTCATCGTTGTCATCAGCCTGCTCTTATCAAGGAAAATTTCCCATGATTAGTGGTTGGGGCAGCTCAGGTTCCATCGCAGGTACTTCGATAGGAAGAGGAAGTCAGGATTTCTTCAGATGCTATCACAGGTATATTATCTTTTGCTTTCCTCCTGATTATTATCATTATTTATATTGCTTTGATATCTTGTTGGGTATGGGTAAGTATTATCTTCGGGTTACTTTTCTATCTTTGCCTTGTTTATATCACAAAGAATTATTCAATGCCATTTTGCATGCCAAGAGTCATTCATGGGTCGTATCTTGCTGAGCGAGATTCAGTTGTTTGGGTGATTGCTCCAGTTCTTTGTTGGGTTCAGTTAAGGGGTTTTGATTGATAGATCTTTGGTTGAGCCAATAGGATAAGTTCTTCAGCAAAGTCAGAGTGCGGGCGTGATAGCAATGGTCAAGTAGGATCGGCAGTCATCTTCGGTGGGACCTTTGGATCCAATCATTACTGTTGCTAAGGAAGGAATGGTAGCAAGAAGATGTGGGTGGCAGCCACATGAGTTATTCTGGTCATTAAAAGTGCTAGGAGAATTTTATAATCAAAAGGGTTGAAGATAGTTATAATTTAGAGATTTCGTGGAGGATGGGGAGTTGGCGTGAAGATTCGCCAGTTCAGAGCAAGGGTTATGGTCTTTGTCACCAGTATAAAGGACTTAAGAATTTTGTGCGATATCATGGGAAGTGATTGGGGTTATCGGACTTGCTAAGATTTCAGGGAGTATTCTTCAGGATTTCAAGAGTTGGGCAATCATCGAGATTGTCTAGTAATGGAACGCTAGTATTGGTAGGCGCAGGTAGTCGGCGGTTCAAGTATATTAAGGTAATATGGGTTGGGGATCCATCAAATTTTATGGGATGGGAGAGTTTCGACGAATCCAAGTGGGGGAGACTCTTTCTGAATTCCAGGAGCTGAATCAGGTATGGAACTAGGGTAAGTTCACATCCCAGTTAGGAGGGGAGATGACTTAATTGGCCGGCCGTCTAGATTGAGGTTGTGTAAGTTAGGAGTTCAAGAAAATTCCAACACCTGGTCGATGTCTTCTTTATGGTGTATATTAGGCTTGTGGATGGATCCAGGTTGAGGGTTGTGTAAGATCCTCGCTGCCTACTCTTGTTTAATGAAGCCCTTGGGGTTCGAAGCATGATCTGAACATCTGATCGTGATTTTTTCGGATGCGGGTTCGACTCAGGATGTTTGGGTTTGAGATGGTGTTGGTGTAGTAAGACCATGGCCGGTCAGACATGTTGTAAGCCAGAGATGGGATCGTAGCATTCCCCAGTTTGAGGTGGACTTTCATTGAGGTGTGCATGAGTATAAAGGAGGACTAGTTTATGTCGTGGACAAGACCAATAGGATTGTGGGAGACCATTTCTCTGTTTTAGGAGGATCCGTGGGCATGGCCCGTTCGTTGGTATAGCCTGGGTGAGGCTCATGTATTTATGGCAATGCAGGTGGGACCTGGTAGAGACAGTTTGGGTTAATGTTTTGGATCATGGTTTTACTAGGATGGTTATTTAGGCAGGGAGTGGCATAGTGTGGTGCATATGCTATGGTAGCCTTATCAGTTGGTCTCTCAGGAACCTGGTGGCTGGACCAGGTACAAGACCGGTAGTCTCAACAGTGGATTGGGGACATTTATATCCCAATGTAGTGAGTGGATGTAGTGAATCAGAAGGTTTCATGTGAAATGCAAGTGTTAATCCTCGTATCCCAGGTTATGATATATGCATTGAGTTGGCTTTTGGTCGAGACTCGCATTGGAAGTCGTTAGTATGGTTATGCAAAACCTTTTCTTTAGCAAGATATAGTTTTAGTAATTCGTATGACGGGATATTAGTTAGAAGATTCAGGATCAAAAGGATGTTTTAAGTTTCGGTAATAGAGAAAGACTCTTGTTGTCACACCCCCAAACCAGAACGGCAGAAACGTTCGGGGGCGGAGGACGTCATATTCAGTATCATAACAGTTCATAGAAAGGAAAGTACACACCACCATACATATTAAGGTTTCCAAAATGTTTACATAATTGTATTCGTTACATGTTCAAAAGATAAATACATAAACATCTTTCAAAAGAAGTAATTAACGTCAGCACGTTAATCCTCAAAAGTTGATTTCCAAACCTGCTTAGCGGTTCCCTGAGAATACAAGTTATTTCAAAGAAAAAGTGTCAACAATTAAGTTGGTGAGTTCATAAGTAGTGTTTTGAGAAAATGTACGCCATTCGAAAGTTCATGTATGTTTTCCAGAAAACGCGGTATTTTCAAATGAAAAGAGTTATGATTCGTTGGGTTGAAAATGAATGTATTAGATCCAAAAAATCCCATATTTTCCCTAATAGTTGAGATATGATTTGTTGTGCTTTCCAAGAAAAACCCTTATTTTCTTATAAAAGTATGAAATGCATATGAATGTTTGTGTTATAAGTTGTAAATAGTTGCACCAAGAAAATCCCTTATTTTCCTATTAGTTGTTTGTTTTAGATGCAGGAAAAACCCTTATTTTCCTAACATAACTGGCAGTCTCTAAGACCGAAAATCGCAAGCAACCGACGTGCTTAAAAGTTTTGGCATAGTTTTATATAATAAAGCTATACGAAGATCGCACTTGTTAGATGAAGAATAGTTTTAATAGCTACTCGTTCATAAAAGCATAATACCATAATAATTGTATATCCGATGAGTTTTATAACCATACTAAACATAATATGCCTGTAGCGACGTTCTTCAGGCGTCGTAGCGTTATGACAAATTGTCACCCCAAAAGACGGACTGTAGCTAACAGTCAGGGCGCGGGATCATGACTTCCCGTATAGATCTATACACATTTGACACGTTCTCCGTACGGGAGACTCTGGTTATAGACAGGACTTGTAGCGATACCTTTTATCAAAAAGGCAGTGTTTGAAGATGTACATGTCTCATGGATTCTCAACTAAGTCTGTATTAAAGTAGTAGTTTTGTATGCAAAGTTTATCCTTTTTCACAATGTTTGACAAAGCATAAATCATAAGTTTTTAGAATGTATAAAACGGTTTAGTAACGAAGAATACTTTGGAATTTCTAAATACTTTGTATGAATCTAGTGCATGCGAAGTATGACAAGAGTTTTCACATAGTAGTACTATATCACAAGTGATTCATTTGATAAAAACGAGTAAAGTGAAATTCTATGAAATACACGATAATAACCGTATGTTTACTTGTATTCCCCCCCTAAAAGAGTATAGAAAGCATTTAAAAATGTATTTAAAGAGTGTTTGTAGGGGTATGAACTCACTTGGAAGTTTGAAGATAGCGAGATGGAAAACCGGGCAGAGTTTCGTCTTGGGAAGCGGATTTTTCTCGGGATTCTCGGGAATCTCGGGAGTAAAATCGACCTTCGGGACTTGAGCAAAAATGACCAGGGCTTCAGGTTTGAATGGGCACGGAAAACAAGGTAAAACGCAAGAGAAGTGAGAAGAAATGAGCAATTTTTCCGGAGACCCTCGCATCCCTTTTATAGGGGGTCTGAGAAGCCTTGGTACGCGGGGCGTACGCTCGTACGCAGCGCGTACGCGTACGTCATGCATGAGCGAGTCCTCGACTGCCTCGGTTTCGGATGGGACGGATCGGATGGGACGGGTCGGATGGGGCGGGTCAGATGGGGCGGGTCGGTAGCTTTGCATAGGGGCGACGTGGACGGACCGAGACCAAGGCCTTCGGGTACGCGGGGCGTACGAGGGTACGCAGCGCGTAACCCGGATGAGGACGCTGACTCCTCCTTCGGATATTACCGGATTTTGATATAAATTTATATATAATTTATTTAATAAACTTCAAAAAATCATATCTTCTTCATACGAACTCCGTTTTCGATGGTCTTTATATCCACGCGTAGGTGAGACTAAGATCTACAACTTTCGTTTAGATTCCGTTGACAAATTATGAAATTATTTTTATTATTTATTTATTAAAATGACGTGATTAAGGAATTTCTTTAAAAATTCATAACTTCTTTATCTGACGTCGGTTTTTGCCAGACTTTTTACCGCTGAAATACCATTGACGAGACCTTCGATTCTCGTTTAGGTCATTCCGGCCAAAAGTCGCTCGATCTCCGATTCGAGTTTTTAGCTGTCTGCTGCTAAGCCGAACTTGGAAAAATCTTAACTTCAATATACGAAGCCGGATTTGGGCGCTCTTTTTACGTACGATCATGGTTTAATGACATTTAAACATAGAGGGAATTTAAATAGAACTTTTTGGACATTTTATTATCAAAGTTAATTTTATTAACTCAAAAGTGGTTACAATACTTGACTTTTTAGGTCATTACAAAGAGTTGAAATATCGGGTTGTTACACTTGTATTGTGTTTCGGGTTGGTTCCACCTGTGTGGAGATTAGGAAAGTGATGGGATTTCAAAATCTTAGCAGTATCGTGTTGGATCAATAGTTATGGGACCGGTTTTTTTCAATAGTAATTGGTTTTGTTTGGAGTGTTGGTTTCCAGGAGGGTGGTAAGGAATGATTTTGAGGACGAAATCTAATTTAAGTGGCGGAGAGTTGTAGCTGATGGGTTTTGAGCATTCTAACACTTCCTAAGTGTACATGCAACCCTAATAACCTTGGATCTATGTTTGTCTAATTATCATGCTAAGTTGAATTCCAAGGCTATATTCCTATCTAGCATGCATGGGGAACAATTTTAACTTGAATAATAGATAGAATAACTTACCTTGTTGTTGCTTATGTTCCTTGAAACCTTGTGAGCCTAGCACCCCAAGTGTGATGCCTCAAATGCTTCACACAACACCAAATGCTATTGGAAAGACTTTTGAGAGAATACACACTTCTTGAAATCGGCCTAGCCCTCTTGTTTCATATGTGTAGTCGATTTTGGTGGAGAATGGGACTCTTATATAGTGTTGACACATCTAGGGTTACACCATGTAAACCCTAATGTGTCATGACTCTTCATTTCCATGACCCATGGGTTTGTAACTCCCATGGAGCATCCATGGAGCATCCTATGGGTAGAACCCAACTTGATAATCCATGGAGCCTCTTAGCCCACTATACAAGATATGGATGATTTACATAATCAACCCATATATTTAATTAGTTCTCTTTTGACCACTTAATTAATTCTAAATTAATTATTGATCAAACTAATCAAATAATATTATTAATATATTAGAACTTATAATATATTAATAATCTCCAAGTGTTATTTCTCTCATTTAGTCTATCTAATTGTTGGTGCCATGCAACCCAAATGGACCATGCCGGGTCGGGTCAAGTAGATACCAGAAATAGTTATGGACTTAGACACCTTATCCAACATTAGCACCCTGTTCCGAATCGTTTCCTAATGCGGGTAGGTGAACCAAAGATCGAGTATCATCATCCTTGGTGCATTTGAGGACATGAGATTTAGACTGAATTGGGTGTAGGTAATGTAATTTGGATAATTCGGGAATTCAGATTGTGTTTTGGAGCCAAGGGGTATTTCGGTAAAGTGCCAGTTTGGGCTTTTATGGAAATTGGGTTTCTTTCAGGAAGTTTTAAGGCACGTATGAGTTAATATAAGTGCAGAGCTTCTCGTTACCTCTTCGTGGATATAAGGATAGTTGGAAATGGACTTACAACGAAGGAGTTATGGACTTTGAAAGTTGGTAAGATTCAAGGTTAGTCTTGTACGAGGGGCGTACAAGGGAGTACGCTTGGCATACAAGGCCATTTCAAATCGTTGAACTAAACCACCTAAGCGGGGCGTACGTTGAGTACGCATGGCGTACGTCGATTGAGCTAAACCCTAATTTTGAGGGTTTGCACCCTATTTAAACCCCCATTATAGCCCCATTTGGTCATGTTTAGCTAACCTCCATGTCTTCCAACCCTAATCTCGCCCTAGCCTTTGTGGTGGGGCTTTTATGCTCTTGTGAAGAAGTTTGGTGTATTCTTATGCATTTTGAAGTGGTTGAAGGAGATTGAAGATTCATCATTTGCAGTGGAACTAAGAGATCCAGAGTTAGCATCTTCATTTCAAGCCATTTGAGGTATAAAGTGCTTAGCTTGACATCTATTGTGTAGATCTAGTTAGGTTTGATAATGGCTTGTTTTGGCCCCCTATTGGTTAGTTCTTGTGAGTATAGATTGTTTGAGAAGCTTAGCCTTGAGATCTAGATGTTCTAGGGGTCCCTTGTGCATAAAAATGTCACCTTTATGGGTTTTGTGCATCCATACTAAGTTAATGTATCATTTAATGGAACTAAGATGCTAGTTTCAGATTTTTGGAGTAGTATAGCCATGAAAAGGGTTAAAACCTTCGACTTTATGGGTTAAGTCCTTAGCATGAAGATATCTTGTGATTGGTATTGCAAGTTCTGAAGTTATTAAGCCTTTTGGTCTTGAAATTGGACTACGGTTGGTACGCGGGGCGTACTCATGGGTACGCTAAAATTATTGGATGTGAGTCCCGTATCTGCATCAGTCAATACACGGGCATACAAGCTTAGTACGCCGAGCGTACTCTAGTCTGGGCCAAAGAGATTATGGATTTCCATTATTGGGCCATGCTTTCGATTTAGGGCCTTATTGGGCTAGTAGTTTTTGTTTAGGGCTTTTATCTAGCATGTTGCGCTCTTTCGTTCTAGTTCATAAAGGGTTATTGGCCCAATTTGGAATATGGGCCATATTTTGGGTTTAATATTTTCAATTTAAGTGTTGGGCCTTATGAGTGCTTGAATTGGACCTTGGCCTTGGGCCAAGATGGATAAAGGGTAGAATGGCCTTCTACCCTGGTTTTGGGTCTAGTAGCTTAGACTTTGGTTGTGAATTGGAATCCAATTATTAATTGGATGTTATTTGGTTTTGATAGCGCGGGGATAAATCCGGACCGTCGGTCATAGACCTTTCGAGGGATTCAACAGCTCGAGATGAGTTTCCTCACTATGTTTAGTGTGTCTAAGGCACCAATGCCGGCCCATGGTTATGTTATGTTAGGTTGCTAGATGTCTGCGTGACTCTTGCATGTGTTATGTATTCATATGCTTACTAGGCGGGACCCAATGCCGGGTGGGGCACAATGTTAGGTGGGGCCTGATGACCATTTTGTATGTTATGTATCTTTGTGATTATTGCATGTGTTATTTGTTTATATGTTTATATGCCTAATATGTATACCGGGTGGGGCCTGATGATCGATGTGTTAATTTACCGAGTGGGGATCGATGTCGGGCAGGGCCCGATGACGGGCGGGGCCCATTATGTGTTTATTTTTGTATGTATGGTATGTGATATTTTGGGGAACTCACTAAGCTTTGTGTTTACGGTTTTCAGCTTATGTTTCAGGTACTTCTGGTTTCAAAGGGAAGAGTCTGGGATGATTGCAGAGCACACACAACTCGATTTTGCATTTTGTGATTTACTCTGATAATGATGATGTATTGATGAAATTTGATTACCTTGGTTTTATGACAATTATATGGTTTACAATTTTATTAATTTGAAAATGAAAGATTTTCGGGTCTTATTTTTTGGACGTTACAAAAGCCATTATGGAATGGATATTAAAGTGGTGAAGAATCCCCATGGAGAACTTTCAATCGGTAAATGATGTGTTAGATTATCCGTCTAATTAGGGGAACAACCCGAAACTGAAGATCGTTTCTTGGGTATTTGTTACAGTGCATTATGGAGAATTTGGAATGCAAGAAAACGAAAGTTTATTCAATCACAAGAAGGTCGCTCCTACAATTGTGGTCGACATCATCAAGGCAACTACATTTCTATGGTTTAAGGACATTAATAAGAATGGGGGTTTGAATTGGATAGATTGAAGTATTTACCCGTTTAGATAGCTTGTATTTTCATTATGTTACCGTTTTCTTTACTTTTGTATCTCTTCATCGCTTTGCGGCTTGCTAGGTCTGACTCTTTTTTAATATATTTATCGGTTCAAAAAAAAAACATGTGTGTGCATATATATATATATATATATATATATATATATATATATATATATATATATATATATATATATGTGTGTGTGTGTTTATGTGTCATACATGAATATATGATTGCCTTCTTTAACTCTCCATCTTTATGCAAAGAATTACTTCATAACATTTTATTTTTCAAACGTTTCCTTGTCTTTTGATGGTTCAGAAATGAATATTGGTAATATTCCTTGGGTAAAATGAAACAATTTTCTTTCAAGACTAAAAAGATGAAAAATAAAAGCTTCATGTTTATTAAAAAAATATCCTAATAATTATTACAATTACAAAAGGCATCAGTTGATGTAAACTATTCCCAACAAAAGGTCTTAAACAACCGCAACATTCGACCAAAAGATCTAAGGGTGGAGGGGTGGAGCCCTTTCAATCCATTCAACAAACTTACTAATTACAACAATCTATTTTTCTGTCTTCTCAAACAAATATGAAAACTCTATCTTTGGTAACTTACACTTAACCCACTCAATTAAAAAAATACAAAACAATATATGTTACAAATAAACAAGCATAATGTACAAGAGAAATGAGAGAGAAGGAAGCAACGGTCTGAAGAACCCACAAAAGACCATTCCTCCAAAACTTGCTTTTACTCGGATTCAATTTCCCGACGGTATCGTCTATACTGCCAACCCAAAACCTCCAAACCACTTTGACTCCGTCCACCTCCACCGTAAGGGCATAAATGACAACACATTGAAAACACATCAACAATGTGGAACAACTATAATAGTTTATTTTATAATAAATTAGACATTCATCGCGCATACTATAATAATATAACTAAAATATTGACAAATACATATTATTAAAAATAACAATTTCATTATCATTTCTATGAAATTATGACATTCACATTAAGATTAAACAATGTAATTGTTTTAAGTACACAATTAGATACATGCATATTTTAATAACATCATCTCAATAACTTTATATCTATCTCTAGATTGAACTTGATCATAAAAATATATTTAATTTTAAATTTGTTGTTATTTTTAATTATAATATAATGGTTAATTGACTTATATAGACATATTTTAAAATTATAATCTATACAAATGATTAATTGATTAAAAAACTAATTGTTTGGAAAAAAAATATAATTCTAAAAATATAGATTTTGGTCTTATTTTATAAATTTAGAAGTTTGAGATAGGTGTACATTCAATGTCAGCTTGAATAAACATATTTTAATTTAATTTTGAAAATAACTTATTTGAATTTTTATAGTTTTCATCATTATTATTTTTTTAAATATCAATATATATATATATATATATATATATATATATATATATATATATATATATATATATATATATATATATAAAGAGAGAGATTATTTTATGTTATTTGTAACTAATGTTATTTTTTAATTAACAAAAAGTAGTCTCTTTGGAAAATAATAATTATTATAGAAAAATAGATAGTCGCAAATTGTTTTGTTTTGTTTATTCGACATTCTAATTTAGCTTTTATATTTAACATTGTATTAAAAAAAATTTAACTACTTCAAAAAAAAATCTTTGGATGGTTTTTTTTTTTGAGTTTATTTGATTTTTGGTTTATGTTTTTAATTTAATCATGTATTCAGATTAAAAAATAATTATATTGTAATATATCTACCTAATAAATGCAAATGACTTTGCCACAAGTCCTTCTCTCATAAAATTAGCCACATGTCATTTTGTCATAATTTGAGATATATTTATTTTCCACTTGTCATTACTTTAATTTTCATTTTCAATATATCATTAATTTAGTTTCCATAAATTAAACCTACAATAATAACTATTAATTTCAAATTTTAAGTTTTAAATTTTAAATTTCAAATAAATTTACAATTTAAATCTTTATGTTTAAATTCAATTTCAAATAAATTTACTTGTTAAAGTATTATAAATTGCTTTATATATATATATATATATATATATATATATATATATATATATATATATATATATATATATATATATTCCTAAAACTTGATAAAATAAAATTTAGATATTAACCTATAGTCAACCCTATTGTGTTTCTAGAAAACACCTTCAAATATGATAATAATGATCATTTGATATAAAGACTAGTTATTAAATTAATAAATTGATTATCACATTTACCGATATCCACAAAAGTAAACTAGGAGCAACATGTGTAACATTCGATTTCCCAATATGAATTTTATTGTTTAAGTGTTTAATTTTAGTTTGAGGGAAATTAGGGTTTAGCAGAAGCGTGTCGTACCTTATCTAATTAATGGAACCCTAATTTCTCGGACTTGGGCATGATACAAAGGCACTAACTCTTAGGTATGCCTTCTATCAGCCTTTATATCCCATAGATAGCTCAATGCAAGCAAACCCTAACCTCCTCATCTCTCATTTCATCCTTAAGTGATGTTTTTGGTGCTTAAGAGTGAAGAAGCAAAGTGTTTTTGGTTTCACAATTCATGATACAGAATTTCACCAACTATAACACCCCAAATTTCAACAAAATTTTTTTGATTAAAACTTTAAGTGTTTATATAAATCACAACTGCAAGATCTTAAAACAATTATCAAAGTATCATTAAATGTTATCAAGTACACAAGTCCCTCATTGATGCGATGCAATCAAGCTGTGCCCCTCTATTAATATAAGAAAACATGAAACATGTAAAACACAAATCGTAAGCACAAAGCTTCGTGAGTTCCCCAAAATACCACATACAATGCAACACAAATATATAGTTATGGGTTATCAGCAACCTTGAGGACTATCCGCAGACTCAGTCACACATAAACAACATAACATAATAATAGCAACTAGATCCGACTAGTCATCAAAAATACAACTATTCTACCACACATGCTCATACAAACATGCAAGAGTCACAAAGACAACTAGCATCCTACATACACAATTTAGTGAGTTGGCATTGGTGCCTTCGACTCACAAGCACCGAGAGAAGAATCACATCAAACTGTTGAAACAATCAGATAAATGCTCGACTGCTGATCCGGGAAGCCTCATCACTAAATATCATCCGATAATATCCTACAATGGCCTAAATTCCTAAATGGTGCCCAAAGCACACTATGGGACCAAATCCAAGAAGGCCCAAAGCCTAACAATGACCAAAAGTGAAAAGGACTAGTGCCCCAACAAGGCCCAAAACCCTAGTAGTTCAAAGATGGTCCAAAACCCAAAAGTCAACAAAAGTCAATGGCAGCTGAGTACGCCCGACGTACTCATACTTACGCCCAACATATACCTTATTTGGCTAGTACGCACAACGTACTAGCTGGTTATGCCCAACATACTCTGCAGTTAACCCTAAATCACCATTAAGTGCTTAATAAGTTAAGCCATTAAGTCCACTTCTAAGATTTGTTCCCAATTAATGTCAGCCAATAAAGTCTACGAATTTAAGTCTTTGCATGACTAGAAAGGGCTAAAACCTAAAAACTCTAACTTCCACAACACTCAAGGTCACTTAACTCATGCATGGGCCAAAGGAAATGATCAAGCAACCATTTTTATGGATCAAAGCACTCAAAAACATCTAAAAGGATAGCCAATAAGCTCTTGAGTACCTCATACTCATAAAGGTCCAAGCTTTTGAGATAAAAGTTCATAAATACCCATCTAAGGAGATCTAGAAAGAACTTTAGGAAGGTATGGACTTTATACCTTCAAAAGATGCACAAGATGAATAAGCTTCTGGATTTACAAGCTTGCATGCTATACCACCTTTTTCGAAGATCTTCTTCCTCGACAGTCTTACATCATTTCCATAACTACAAACTAACCTAGTGAATGTTACGGATGCTCCACAGTCTTACATCACTTCCACAACCACACACTAACCTAGTGAATGCTAAGGCTGCTCCACAGTCTTACATCACTCCAATAAACACAAACTAACCAAAAAAATTTCTAGTCAAAACCCTACCTACCGGACTCTATCCTAGGTGTTCGGGTCATGCTTCAAACCCTAAAGCCTTCATCCGAAACGAACAAGCATAGAGGTCCTAACACAACCCTCGACCTATACCTAGCCATGAATCCATATCATTTGCTCTGATGTTCATGACTGACCAAAGAAAACTTTTCGTTTCTTAACCCTGGACCCTCTCGCAACCAGAACAAACTCACTATTTGGCTTAGGATGATACCATGTTGACCGACCTTCCCAGTTAGTCCTTAACCAAACAATATCTTATCTGCACCACCCGATTAGCCGTTCAAGGCCCCGCCAGCCAAACAGTAATCTGATCCACACTCACGATCCATATCCCTGACATGGGTATAAATTCTAAAAAAAACTCGTAGTTGGAACTATCCTCGACGGTCCCAAGTGACCATCCCTCACTTGGATTCATCTACATTCTTAATAAACTCGTGATCATTAGATTACCAAGCCAACCCACACTATCCTTATCCAACCACTACCCTACTGAGCTTGTTGAACTAGGATCCCATGACCAAACATTATCGGGTGTTCACACCCCAACCAGATGAAGCACTCTATTACTCTCGACAAGGATTATTGTTTCCAATGTACCTTCCCTTGATACAATTCTACATCCTTCTACAACTCCAGCTAACGACAAGGAAACCATGTTAGGTTTTAAGCACTATAGCATCCCTATGGTGCAACCCTAATGCTTTGAATCAAAATTTTTATAGTTACACATGCAATTTTCATTTTCCAAAGCATAAAGCCTAACTAGCATACAACATTGATAGTTAAAACATAAAAAACAAGTAAGATGATTACCTTTTGTTGTAGCTTGTAGAAGTTGTCCTTTCAAGAGCTTAGCACCTCAAGTGTGATGCCTCAAACATTTCACAAAACACCACCAACAACTGGATGACAATGAGAGAGAGTTTGGAGCACCAAAAAATCGGCTATATCCTCTTAGAATACTCTTGGTACCAATTTTAGGGGCTTAGAGGTTACATATATGTTGTAGAATTCCAAGAGTCACTTGTAAAACCCTAATTCTTACACTTAGGCTTATCATCCAACAATTGATTTGGACTAACACTTCATGGACTATCTCATAAGCTTAGTCCATCACAAATCAATCATGGATCATTAGCCCAAACCATATGTATCACAGATTTACATAATCAGTCCCCGTTAATTTAATCAGTCTCTTTTGATCACTAAATTAATTCCAAATTAATTCTTGATCAATACTAATTAAATAATATGATTTCTTAATTAATATATTATCATTATAATATATTAATAAATCACAAATAACCTTTATCTCAAATATCCATCCTATCAGATTGTTCTGGTGAATGCAACCCAAAATGGACCATGCTACTATCGGGTCAAGTACATACCAATTATAGTTATGGTCTTAGACACCTAATCCAACGGTCTCCCACTTGTATAAGTCTAATAACTATAACTGCAGTACGACTTCAAAAACCAACTAGCAATCGTAGCTCTCAAAAGCCGATTTCAACTCTTATCAATAACGCGTCCTTTCGATAAGGGATCATATATTCCTCCATTCTTTAAGATATCGTATGGACTAAGACATGAATTATAATCATTCTGTATTTCCATGTGTTGTTTCCCGACTTCCGATTTATGACGACTGACAACAGATCACATTGAACACATCAACTTAGTCCAGGCTTGCCCAAGTGCTTGGGGTGTCATCACTAAATCATCGAGGGGCCCATTGATATCGCTTTTATCCCTCTTAGGGTAAAAGGAACGGATAAAATTTGACTTATATGCTTCCTCAATTTAGTCATCAAATCACACACAACAATACATTTTATAACACCATGTTACTAGCGCGTTTACGTATCATCAATGTGAAACTGACTTGTATGCTACAACTCATATGTCTCCGTTTCAAAAATATAAGATATTATCATCTCACAATCACTCATGAGAAAATAAATAAAGTGATTCAGATGAACATTGGTTTAATCCAATACTCAAATCTTATTACAGGAGTACTGATGAACACTGTAGCAAACTTGTGCTATGTCTAAATGCTTAGACAATCTACAGTCGGATTCGTGACAGTCTTACCTCATTACTTACTTCCAAAGTATGATTGATTGTGGATGTTTGAATAATCTTATTATTCGGGAAGTAAAACATGCAAAGTGAAACACAAGAATAATGAAATCCAATTTGGACTCAACTGTATTGACTACGCATTATTCATTGTATAATGTTTCGATTAATCAACTTAATACTTGAATTAAAACAATAGTTATCCCATGCTCCAAGCATGCATACTATGTTTGCCAATGGTCCTCACCTTGTGAAATAGATCAATTGAACACATTTCCAATGATTCTCATTTCACATTTCCCTAATCCTTATTATAAGTGTAAGAATACAAATCCTTGCTACTAATAGAATCCATTAGAGTCAAAACTTTTACGCAATGTTCCTTTTGTAATGTCGAGGCACCAAAGTCATAGAGAATTGGACAACAAAATTACAAAGTATTCCATTTGAGAATGTTACAAGACAATTCTCTAGAATTGAAGTCTCACATTCAAAGAGTATTCCTTGAACATCCTTCTTGCATTAAACTTTCCAACTTCACACATAGATTCTTAATATCCAACTCCCATTATGGAAAGTTTTCTATAATTTCCATATTACTATCTATTCTAAATAGAATCATATCTTTTCCGAATTATATCAATATGGTCCATCCATTACTATACTTCCAACTGTCAAGAAGCAACCAATCCTCAGCGAACCTTAGATCGTCCTTGACAGTTGTTTAACTACTTTAGTCATATCCAATTCTAGTCCTTTTCCCTCTTAATGCCATAGGCATTTGTAAAATTAGAACATGTGAATATTATAGCATATGCAATCGATCCTATACCCGATGTATATGAGATACGATTCATAATGTCTTACATAAAGACATGATACTTGACCACTCCCTTGCTATAATATTTCCATGTATAGAATTTTAAATATTGAAGCATTTCAACATTACATTCATATATATCCAAGACTAAGTCCCATTAAAATTTCAATCTCTGCTTTTATATTCGAAATGAAGTATGATTGGCCTCTCCCTTAAATTTTACTATAGCGAAACAATTTTTCAAACACTAAAACTTTGTTTCCTATATATATATATATATATATATATATATATATATATATATATATATAGTATTGTTAACTTGCAACACTTAATGTAATAATTGTGCTCCTAGTAGCATAATAATTATATTTTTACTAGCATAACACTTATGCTCCCACTAGCTTTGACATATATCCAAAAAACAACCGGACTTCTATAAATCAATACTTATTGACTTTGTTACCAAATTTTAGATTTTTTATACAAGTTAATTCGATAAGATTTATCTAGGCTTCTCAAACTAATACACTTTTCCTTAGATAACTCATATGTGTGTCTAAACTATTTCATAACTTTAAAGCAGTAAGTCCCGAATGTTCAGACTATTTGCCATTTTCTCACAACTAAAACTATGAAGAGGGATGTTGTAATCATAATCGAATTTGAGAACGCAATTAACACAACTTCTATCTCCTCAAAATCTTCTTAGTGAAAGTGTTTCCTCACAATCATTTTCATGAAGTGGAGAGCGACCTTATGTCACTTAGATTTTATGGTGTATGTGTTCCTATACATGTGAATCTGTCATTTCCAATCATTATCATAAGACATCGTCTATGAAAAATTCAAAATCATATGGACTGAACTTGCTAAATCTTAATTTCTTGCCATATGGTAACACAAGGGCCTACCATGTCTTCCAACTTGTTTAGTAGCTCACCCTTACTGATCAATGTGCTTTCACTGATCCAAGTGCTTTGCCTTATGCAAACAATTAAGAACTCATAGAACTCACATGCATAGTCAACTTTAACTGGAATGGGAATAGAAACAAGAATATGTCAACACAATATGTTACAAACCTCAAGTCGTGCGCTACTGATTAACAATAGGTTTACTCTTGATTAGTTCTTGAAACTTTTCAAGATATTTAAGACTCCCACTGACCTCTTGACATATATGATTCTCTTCTCAAGAAAACATTTCTTGACAAACAAATATTTAAGAGTTAGTGTGGATTCTTATCAAGAATGACACTTCATATAATTGGCCTCAGTTGGTCTTTGTCTTATCCAAGACATCACAACTACCAATTACAAATGCGCATGAGTAAGAAACTTTTCTACTCCACGTTTCATGATGTGTTATAAACCAAATTAGGATATGTCACTCAAGACATAATATTCGAGTATAACTTTAAGACTTGATTTTGGAATGAAGAATGACTCATCCTTTTCATTTGAACCATTTCAACAATTACTGAACTAACCCATGCGGAACTACACATACCAAATTCTAAATTTAATTGAAAGACCAAGGATAGCAACAAGCTATACCATGAGCTAACAAATTCTTTAACATCTGACACTCGGCCCGAGCAATTTAACCACCCCTTGACCAGTTCATCAGCATCCCCGAAAGGGACCACTGGCTACAACGAGCTCCCTGACCAACAACTTCCTACTGCGAAGACAACTCGTGCATTCCTAATCACATACAACAAATGTTAACTTTCTTTACACCTTGTTTTGACCAAATCTTGAACCAAATCCTGGCATATCTGAACAGCATATCCCTATAATCCATTCTTTTGAAACCGTTAACTTAACAGATCGATGATCTTCTAAGTTTCATGACTAGTCCTCCCCCATTTATGTTCGAACTATTACCAATGACGTTACAGATAAACCACACTTCGAACCAACTCAGTCAAATACAAACCATCCAACAACACAAGATAATCTTCCAGATAAAGACCCAGCAACTCAATGACATTCTGAATCTTAGATGGAGACCTCAGAAACTTCCCAGTCATAACCACCACAATCATCAAGAATCCCATGCAAGTGCACAAGCAAAACTCGGGTAGCCCACTCATAGCACCAATTTTTCCATCTAAGAACAATTAGACTACTACACACTTCACATCTGAATCTTTGACCTTCACGCCATCACGAGGCACAATGATGAAAACATGAGGCATCATCCTCATAGTCGACATATAACATACATAATGAAAGTTGTCGTTCCCGATCCACTTCTCCTAGTCACCTGGAACAACATGCCAGAATACACTCTAACTGAACTAAAGGAAGGCCTAACCCTGGTCCTCATCTTGTATAGTCTCCACTAAAATAACTCTTTCCACACATGAAATTTTATAGAGGTGATCAAACCACACAAATCCTCTCGTGCATTTCCACCTTTGTCGCAGATACTGCAACCATCCGGTTTCCCTTGCTGGGTCGTTCCTTGATCCCTACAATTATACGCTCGGTCTCTCTTCCCTCCCCAACATAGAAAAATGGAAGAACGGAATCATATTCATAGAAAATGTCATCATAAGTCATCGGCCAATCACCCAATCACAAGACTGTAATCATCATGCCGCTCATCCAACCACTCCCTCATTGAGTCCCACGACTCATACTGACACTACCTCAAGTAGGGCCCCCAAGACCTCGAAATCAACTACTCATCTAGGTATGCAGCATTCGACCCTAACTGACGTGACCATTAAGTGCCACACAATCACTTGACCCGTTTTCTTCCCGGATTGACATAACCGAAAAAATGATAATACCTAAAATGCTACAACAAATTCATGGTGCCAAACCATGTTCCAACCTTCAACCAGCTCCTTAGAATTTTCGGGACTTTCCTTGATTCTAGTACGGATCCTGTGCTTCCAGCAGTACAAGCCCAATACTACCTTCCACACCTATCCATACTTTCCTCATAATCAAGTTGAATTCTCTAAGTTACTTCCTCATAGCAAAACCGTCCAAAATCTTCTAAACAATGCACCTCTTGCACTATAGCGCTTCCTAGGCTCTCCTAGGATTCCCACCTCACCCTGCCATCAGCTGCTGAAGGACCTCTAGTAATTTCAGTTAACTACTTCAAGAATACAATTGCATGCAATAAAGCTTAGATAATCCTTTGACTAAAAGACTTAGCCCTGCTACGGTTAGAATCAAATGAGAGTTGCGCAATAAGGCCAAGTAAACCACTCTAAGATTATTTATCCCTTACTATATGTAACTTAACATATTCATGTGATAACTAACTTACATAAATATGAATCCTATAAAGCACAAAGAAAGCACCATTCGGGCATCAAGAACTAATAACATCACATAAACAGGCAGTCCTATCTCAGAAGCTCCTGAAGATCTCTAGTTACTAGCATGCATCACTACCAACTCACACTACAGGAATAAAGCCATCTCTCCTAATCAGTCATCGTACTATGCAACACTGAGTAGATCCTTAGCGCTAATCTAGCATGCAATTCTTATATAATCACATCATACATCAATCATAAAACATGCATGGGTATTTTGGGAAATACTTACTTGAAATCGGCTGATTGCACGCATCACACACCTTTTTATTTAAAAACTTTCTTAGAAAATCAATTTCTTTTAAAATTTTTACCAATTCCTTAGTTTGAGTTCAAGCACACCCGAGAGTATGCTCGAATCCCTCAAACCAAGGCTCTGATACCAACTTGTAACACCCCAAATTTTTTGATTAAAACTTTTAGTATTTATGTAAATCACAACTACAAGATCTAAAAACATTTAACAGTGTATCATTAAAAGTTATCAAGTACACAAGTCCGCCATTGATGCAATGTAATCGAGCCGTGAACCTCCTTTAATATAAGAAAATTTTAAACATGTAAACCATAAATCGTAAGCACAAAGCTTAGTGAGTTCCCCAAAATGCCACACACATCACATAAATAATAAACAACTATGGGTTATCAGCAACCCTAGGACTATCTGTAGTATTAGACACACATAAACAAGATAACACAATAATAGCAGCTAGACCTAGTTGTTCATCATAGATACAAATATTTTACCACATAGGCTCATACAAACATGCAAGAGTCACAAAGGCAACTAGCATCCTACATACACAATTTAGTAAGCCAATATTGGTACCTTCGACTAATAAACACCGGGAGAAAACTCACCTCAAACTGCTGAAACAACCAAATAAATGCTCGAACTGCTGATCCGGGAAACCTCTGCACTAAATATCATCAAATAACATCCTAATTAATAAACAAGTCATAAACCATAACTGGGCCCTGCCCGAAGACACCCAAAAGCTTACAATGGTCCAAATTCCTAAATGGTGCCCAAAGCCCACTATGGGCCCTAATCCAAGAAGCCTCAAAGCCTAACAATGACCCAAAGTCAAAAGCACAAGTGGCCCAACAAGGCCCAAAACTCTAGTAGTCCACAGATGACCCAAAACCCAAAAGTCAACAAAAGCCAATGGCAGCTGAGTACGCCCGACGTACTCAGACTTACGCCCATCGTATACCTTCTTTGGCCAGTACACGCTGCGTACGAGCTGGGTACGCCCAACATACTTCACAGCCAACCCCAAATCATCATTAAGTGCTTAATCAGTTAAGCCATTAAGTTCACTTCTCAAATCTTACCCCAATTAATGTCTTAACCCATAAACTCTCTGAATTTAAGTCTTTACATGACTAAAGAGGGCTCAAACATCAAAATTTTAACTTCCACAACACTCAAGGTCACCTAACTCATGCTTCGGCCAAATGAAAAGATCAAGCAACCATTTTTAATGATCAATTCACTCAAAAATATCTAAAAGGACATCCAAGAAGCTCTAGAGTACCTCATACTCACAAAGTTCCAAGCTTTTGGGACAAAAGTTCATAAATACCCATCTAAAGAGATCTAGAAGGAACATCAGCAAGATATGGACTTTATCCCTCCAGAAGATGCACAAGATGAAGGAGTTTTTGGATCTACAAGCTTGCATTCAACACCATTTTCTTTAATGACCTTCTTCCTCAACACGAATGCACAAAATCACCAAAAGACTCCCAAATCTTCACTCTCAAGGATAGGGTTCGATATTAGGGCATAAAAGGGAGTGGAGGCTGATTATGGGAGGTCTAATGGTGAGATAATGTGTTAAAATAGGGATGAAACCCTAAAAATTAGGGTTCGGCATTAGGTTGCGTACGCCCAGCGTACTAGGTTAGACTTTGCGATCACCCCTCGCCTATTATGGCCAACGTACTAGGCTCAACCTAAAAACCCTCCTAACTTCAAACCGTTATCACCTCTTCGTTCTTAATCAGATTTCGACGTTCTTTATATCCACAGGAAGGTGATGAAAAGCCCAAAAATATTATCTAGATATCTTGGACTAAAAATTCTTCCAACAAAAATCCATATTTCATGCAAGGCCTCGACTTTTGACTTTTCGTTTTCCACTCTTCTGCCCAAAAAAAAATTAAAAGGTTTGATCTCCCAACCATCATTACCTCCTTCTCAAGGAATAACTTTGCCTCCTTATGCCGTCAAAGCTTTTACGGAATCGATTTTCGCCCTACGAACCTGAATCACAGAATGGCCCGGAACAGGGTGTTACAACTGTCCCCCACTTAAATTAGGTTTCGTCCTCGAAATCATTACTTACTCTCTCCTCTTCCGAACCCAACAATCCTAAATGAGCTCCCTGAATCCCAAAGATGACTAGGAGAGTTACCTCACTTCGATAACCACCCACCTTATTATTGTCGGACCTAAGATAGTGAAAAATCACCAGCCCCATCGAAGAATGAAATTCAACTTTTCCCGAAGCCAACGAGTGCCCAACCGCTATGTCTAAAACTGGAAACCCTGATCGATGTCTTACTCCCAGGAAGATAGGACAATTCCAAAACATTCCCACAATGACTCAAATTCATAACCGGAACCATACAAACCTATCCGTCTTGAATAAGTTTACGGATACCCGAAACATATATGCTCGACTACTTACCGGTACTAAAAATTCCTCATCGAAAAAAATCACCTCCAGACTTAAAAATTGAACAGGTACAGGTGGTCATGGTCCATCCGCCTACAAAATTCCATAAATCAATCACTCCAAAAGAAGGACAATTCAACCAATGCTCGAACGATCACCAAGTCCGCCTCACCCCAGTGATGGCTACAAACCGAACCGAGTTCTCACATCATATTTGGCCCCAACCCAACCTACGATTTCCCAAGTATTACAAATGTTGAGGCCCACTCACAACCCTTCACACAACCCTGTGATGATCTAATCATCCTAGAGAATTCCATGAGCCAGGTCATAAACTTCCATCACTGTTATCACTGCCTACCAAACTAGTGAATGTTACGGCTGGTCCATAGTCTTATAACACTTCCACAACCGCATCCTATCCTAGGGAATGGTACAGCTTCTCTGTAGTCTTACATAACTCCTACAATCGCACACTAGCTGGTGAATGTTACAACTGCTCAACAGTCTTACATCACTTCCACAACCACACACTAACCTGGTGAATGCTACGGCTGCTCCGCAGTCTTACATCACTTCCATAACCACACACTAACGTGGTGAATTCTATGGATGCTCTGCAGACTTACATCACTTCCTCAACTACACACTAACCTGGTGAATGCTAAGGCTGCTTCGTAGTCTTACATCACGCCCACAACCACACACTAACCAAAAACTTTGCTAGTAAAAACCCTGCCTACCAGACTCTATTAAGTGTTCGGGTCGTGCTTCAGACCCCAAAGCCATCATCAGACAAGAACATGCATAAAGGTTCTAGTGCAACCCTAGACCTAAACCGAGCCATGAATCCATATCACTTGCTCTGATGCTCATCACTGGCGTAATGCCCAGTCTTTCCATACTTGTAGCAAGTCACCTCCTAGCTACATTTCCTGTAGTGTTTCTTTTTACACTTCTAGCACCACTTAGCTTCGCCTCCTCCTCCTCCTCCATATTTCCTTGAACCAGACATCCTCTTCTTGTTGGAACTTGAAGATCCTTCAAACTTCCTCTTTTTGCCAACTTTTACCTTGTTGGTGGCTCTTCCCTTGATCATCTCCTCAACAGACTTGGCAGCCCAGATAGCTACCTCAAGAGTAGGTGCCTAGCATACTGGCACAACATAATCCCAAGGAAGTCCCTTTACATACTTATCGATTTTTGTCATCTCGTCAGGGAAGATGGGCAAAGCGAACTCCATCTTTTCTGTGAAGGCATTGGTGTATTCATCAATGGACATGCTGCCCTTCTTCAATGTCAGGATTGGTTCTCTAGCTTTAGTAGGTTTTGGGCTGAGCAGAACTTGTGTTTAAATTGTACCAAGAACTCTTCCTATGTCAGTTGTAGTGGCTAATTGGGGCTTATGGTCTTCCCCAGAGTGTTCCACCACAGAATAGTGCCACCTCTGAACTAATGCACTGCATATATGGTTTGTAGCTTGCCCTTGCAACCACATGTTATGAAGGCTAGATCCATTTCATCGGTCCAATACATTACTCCAATGGGATATTCCTTCGCAGTGAAATTTGATGGCTTGCAAGTCGTGAATTCCTTATACTTGCATTTGTTCCTCTCGATTCATTCATACAGGTTATTCCTTCTAACCACTAGCAGTTCAGCTTAACCAACGGTTCTACTGTAATTCCCTTCTTCTGGTTGTATGTCATTTAGTTCAGGTTGTTCAACAGGCATCATTGGTTCTTCCCTATTATTATGCAACATTTGCCTCATCTCTTCCCTCTGTTCGACCATCATAGCCCGAATCATGGCTTGTACTCCTGCCATCGTGAGTGGCTCATGTGCAGCTGCTACTTCCGGTGCATGCCCAATCACTTGGGGTTGAGGCTGCTAATTCCTATTTCCATTTGTGTTTCCGAATCCACTTCAGGTTCTCGCCATGTCGATCTATACACCAAAGTAGGCGAATTTAGATATTTATTTACGATATATGTTTAAATCTTCCTTGTTACTCCGAAACGTTACATGTTAGTTCTAATATCGTAGTCAAACGTTTACAAATCTGAAAACATAAAGTTTCCATATCCGGTCGACAGCATACCATAGATCTGATCAAATAATAGCACATAAGGCATCTTTATAGCAATAACATAAATCATTTAGCACATTAAAGCATTTTAGGCATCTTTCCTTAAATAAGCTAGTGCTCGTGTCTAAAATATAGTACACACTCATGTCACAATCATCACTTAGCATTCTTAGTTTAAGTCTAGAAATCCTACAAATTCCTAGTTCACTTAAACTAATGCTCTGATACCAACTATGACATCCCCATTTTCACGCTAGAAAAGACCGATTTATTTATGCTTTATTTGAAAATCAGAGTATCCTTTTAAAGAAAAATGTTGTGGAAATTGTTCCCAAAAATATGATAAAGACTTTATCAAAGCGTTTCCGAAAAAATATATTTCATTATATTAAAACCTTGGGATGTCATTGTCAATACAGATCAAAAGCATAAACATAAAAAACATAGGCCTTACAACATTTATTTATTTCTAATGGCCTATAATCTATAATCTCTCATTAGGTCATCACATCTATGCTCTTGTGTCACTACCTGTAATACAAGAAACTGAGTGGGTCAGGCTTGGGAACCTGGTGAGCACATAGGGTTTTCAACCCACAATAGTTAAGTTTATTACTTTCATCAAATCAAATAACCCGATTACCCATTCCCATTATCCTCACTTTACGTCCCTAAAGTATCTAATTCAAGGGACCTAGCCTAAGGATTTTCATTGGGGTGACAAAAATGCGAAGAGGATTCCTTAGCAATTTATGTAAAATAAGTCAACCATGAGGGGGATGGAGTACATGTAGTGAACACGTAGTTCAAATAAACACCTACAGGTTGTGAGCCTGCCAGCGTTTCACTAGACTGTCTAGAATGGTCTGTGGTCGTCATCTATACTCTGCTAGATGACTGGATCATCGTAAAAATCGAGGCCTCTCATCAATTTGTTTCAGCTCACATAAACTATTTCATCTACCCATGTTTTACCCAACATTTTCGTAGATATAAAATAAATATACAATTTTAATCATTTAACACATGTATAAATCGTTCATCCAACATAGATATCAAGAACACAGATGATATGCACACACAACACATATTTTATATTAAATACTTCATATCTATGTGTAAGATGAGAGTAACTATGCACTCACTTGTTAAAGTGATGATTCCCAACTTGGGCAGCGCTTCGCTTCTAATAATTGTATTTTCCATCAACGAAACCTAGTATCATTACCGCTAGATTTTAGTCTAATATTTATTGGGACTAATTATGAATTATTTTGTTTTATAAGTGTTAAACAATACTTTTCAACCACTATGTACAGACAGGAGCCAGACATCCAACACCGGAGGGCAGGACCATTTTGGCATTATAGCACTTCTGAAATCCAACAACCCTATGCGACCCTTGTAACCAGATTCCTCATACCGCTAGTAGTTAAAAGATATTATAATAACACTTTATATATTATATTCTATAATATATATTTTTTATCAGTTCATAATAACGCTAATAAATTTAAACCTAAGCTATACTTAAAGTATGGTAAGCATAACCCACTTATCGGGAGGTTTGCCTAGGAACTGGGCTCTGCGGGGGCAGAACTTCCTAGCCGAAAAACTCTTTTTCTTAGAGCCTTCTGGCATTCCAGGACTCACCTCTTAGCACTTGGGAAGTACTAGAGGTTGTGCGAGATTTAGAGAGAAGTTAGAGAGAGAGAGAGAGAGAGAGAGAAGGGTTATAGGGTGAGTAAAAGTTGCAGCCCTCGCATCTTATTTATAGAGGGCCTGGTCCTCGGTACACTGGGCGTACCCTCGGAGGTACGCAGGGCGTTCTTCGCTACGCATGGCATACAAAGCGTACGCTGCGCGTATGAGGGGGCACGTGGCGAACTTCAGATGGGGCAACGTGGACTCTTCTGGACCAAGTTTGCGAGACCGTGGGGTACACCCATAAATTACGTGGGGCATACACACCCACGTACCATACTCTTCCAACTTCAGAATTCCGTAACATTCGCATACGAACTCCATTTTCGAAGTTCTTTATATACACACGTAGGTGGAGACGTACCCTACAACTTTTATTTAGACTCTACCGGCTAATATTCGTTTTATTTTTAAAGTTATATTTTAACAGGCCTGGACAGGTGAAGTCCGTTAAAAATTTATAACTTTGTCATCCGACGTCCGTTTTCGTCTATATTTTTATCGTCGAGCTCCTATTAACGATATCTTCTATTCTCGTTTAGGTTGTGTCAGCTAAAAATCATTCGATCTATAATTCAAATTCCGAGCTGCATACTGCTATGTCAAATCGTAGAAAAAGCATAACTTTCTCATACGAGGTCAGATTCGAACGTTCTTTTTATGCACGCTCTCGGTTTAACGTATACTACGACTTTCATTTAGATCGCTAAGGCTAAAAAGTGCATTATTGTAAACTCACTTTTTATGTCACACAACGTCGTGCAGGTTTTGTCGCGAAACTTCGACATGTCATAACTTTTTCGTTATAAGTCGGATTTCGGTATTCTTTATATCTCCGAAATCTTTATAGTGGGTCTATCTATTATTTTATTTTTGACGCTTATTTTTATTCTTAACTTATTATATCTTATAAATAAGTATAATGCACATAAAATCACATAATTCACATAATATTCAAATAATTCATCTTTATTACTTCAAAATAGGTTACATTTGTTGACCTTAACTATTACATTACCACACTAATGCTTAGCCTAGAAACAAGGGCGTTAAATAAAGATCCAGCAACTGAAATACATTCTGAATCTCAGATGGAGACCTCAAAAACTTCCCAGTCATAACCGCCTCAATAATCACGAATCCCATGCAAATGCACAAGAAAAAATCTGGTAGCCCATTCATAACACCAATTTTTCTATCTAAGAACAATTAGACTACCACACACTTCACCTCTGAATCTATGACCTTCACTCCATCGCAAGGCACGATCATAAAAACATGAGGCATCATCCTCATAGTCAATATATAACATAAACAAAGAAAGTAGTCGTTCCCGATCCATTTCTCCTAATCGCCTGGAATAACATGCCAAAACGACTTCCCCTGTTGGGTCGTTCCCCGACGCCTACAATCATACACTCGGTCTCTCTTCCCTCGCCTAACATAGAACACTAGAAGAATGGAATCCACTTCATCGAAAATGTCATCATAGGCTATCGATCGATCACTTAATCTCAAGACTGCAATCCACAAGCCGCTCATCCAAACCGCTCCCTCATTGAGTCCCACGACTCAGACTAAGACTACCTCAAGTAGACCCCCCAAGACCTCGAGATCAACTACTCATCCAAGTCTACACCATTCGACCCTAACTGAAATGGCCTTTAAGGCCCACACAATTACCCGACCTGTCTTTTTCCCAGACCGCCATAACTGAAAAGATCATAATACACAACCCCTCAGTTTGAGTTCAAGCACATCTGAGAGTATGCCTGAATCCCTCAAACCAAGGATCTGATACCAACTTATAACACCACAAATTTCAACCCAAAATTTTCTATTAAAAGTATAAGTATTTATGTAAAGCACAACTGCAACATCTTAAAACATTTATCATAGTATCATTAAAAGTTATCAAGTACCCAAGTCCCCCATTGATGCAATGCATTCGAGTCGTACCCCTCCTTTAATATAAGACAACATGAAACATGTAAACCACAAATCGTAAGCACAAATCTTAGTGAGTTCCCTAAAATACCACACACAACACATCACAAATAAACAATTATGGGTTATCAGTAACCCTGGGGACTATCTGCAATATTAGTCACACAAAAACAACATACCACAATAATAGTTGCTAGACCAAGCTGGTCATCACAGATACAACTATTCTACCACACATGCTCATTTAAACATGCAAGATTCACAATGACAACTAGCATCCTACATACACAACTTAGTAAGCTGGCATTGGTGCCTTCGACTCACAAGCACCGGGAGAAACTCACCTCAAAATGCTGAAACATCAAGATAAATGCTTGAACTGCTGATCTGGGAAGCCAGCGCACTAAGTATCATCAAATAATATCCTAATTAATAATCAGGTTATAAAACATAACTGAGCCCTACCTAAAGACACCCAAAAGCCTACAATGGTCTAAATTCCTCAATGGAGCCCAAAGCCCATTATGAGCCCAAATCCAAGAACACCCACAATCTAACAATGATCCAAAGTCAAAAGGAAAATTGGCCCAACAAGGCCCAAAAACTTATTAGTCCAAATATGGACCAAAATCCAAAAGTCAAAAATAGTCAATGACATCTAAGTACACCCGACATACTCAGACTTACGCCCAACGTATACCTTCTTTGGCCAGTACGTGCAACATACGAGCTGGGTACACCCAACGTACTTCACAGCTAACCCCAAATCACCATTAAGTGTTTAATCAGTTAAGCCATTAAATCCATTTCTCATATTTGATCCCAATTAATGTCTTAACCCATAAAGTCTACGATTTTAAGTCTTTGCATGACTAAAGAGGGCTCAAACCTCAAGACTCTAACTTCTACAACACTTAAGGTGACTTAACTCATGCATGGGCCACATGAAACGATCAAGCAACCATTTTTATGGATCAAAGCACTAAAAACATCTAAAACGACAACCAAGAAGCTTTGAAGTACCTCATACTCAAAACGGCCCAAGATTTTGGTAGAAAAGTTCATAAATACCCATCTAAAGACATCTAGAAAGAACATCAGCAAGGTATGAACTTTATACTTTCAAAAAATGCACAAGATGAAGGAGTTTTAGGATCTACAAGCTTGCATGCAAGGTATGGACTTTATACCTTCTACCTAAACAAGAGTGCACAAAATCAGCAAAAGACTACAAGATCTTCAATCTCAGAGCTAGGGTTCAATATTAGGGCTTAAAAGGGAGTGGAGGCTGATTATGGGAGCTCCAGTGGTGAGATAATGTGTTTAAATAAGGGTGAAACCCTAAAAATTAGGGTTTGGCATCAACTTGCATACACGTAACATGCACCTAGTACGCCCAGTGTACTAGGTCAGACTCTGCGTTCAGCCTATATACCCAGCATACTAGGCCCAACCTAAAAACCCTCCTAACTTCAAACGGTCATAACATCTTTGTTCTAACTTTGATTTCGAACTTCTTTATATCCTTAGAAAGGTGATGAAAAGCTCCACAATTTTATCTACATATCATGGAATAAAAAATCCTCAAACAAAAATCCATATATCATGTAAGGCCCCGACTTATGACTTTCCTTTTTCCACTCTTCGACCTAAAACACAATTCAAAGGTATGATCTCCCAACCATCATTACCTCCTTATCAAGAACTAACTTTGCCTCCTTAAGGTCTCAAAGCTTTTATGGAATCGATTGCCAGCCCACGAACCTGAATCATAAAATGGCCCAGAACAAGGTGTTACACTAAACATCTAAGCATGCCATAGACCTTTGTAAGTCTTCAAGCATGAAACTTGATTCTATATTATGTGTAGATCAAGGTTTTTATGCATGTTTTAGACCATTTCATGGAATTTATTGGGAGTTTGGCAAACACAATATCCAAGTTTGAGTCTTGGGGTCTTCTAGACCCATCAGAGTGTAATGACATGATTTTTATCCTTACTTTTGATCCATGTATGAATTTGGGTAAATTTTGAACCAACTTGAGATCTAGAATTAGTGTTAGGTTGGTTTCATGCATCAAAATGG
The DNA here is from genome assembly GCF_051521515.1 of Lactuca serriola. Classification (NCBI taxonomy): domain Eukaryota; kingdom Viridiplantae; phylum Streptophyta; class Magnoliopsida; order Asterales; family Asteraceae; genus Lactuca; species Lactuca serriola. Next base: position 114,799,396 of record NC_136410.1, on the reverse strand, counting down.
ATAAAGATGGAAACTTTATCCATTAAGACCACATTCTGATGTATTCAAGAAGTTTAGGAGCTTTGGTCTTAAGGGATGAAGACTTTTAAAATGAAAGTTGTCTATACGCTAGGGCCAGACGTGCCTTTGGTACCGGTAATAACTATTTTTTAATTTTCAAAGCTCAACGCCTCAAGTCATGGTCGCGTCGTGCCTGAACGTTTATCGTTGAATTTGACCAATTTTACTTTTTGTCAAACTTTGAAGAATTGAGTTGTATGCTGGCGGATTTTCCTCTGACTGTATCTTAGGTTGTTTGTGTTGTTGATACATTTGAGTACATGAGTGGGTGTTTGTCCATCTCTTTGATTCAAGTGAGTTTTCTCACTATATCGTGCACCATATTGTATGTACAACATGATAGGTTGGATGGGTACTATTAGGGCATGTATGTGTGTTTAGAATGGTTAGTCTATCTGATGGTATGTATTGGAACAGATGGGAAGTTAACTGTAAGCCTTTAGACACACTATGAGAATGTTGGTACCTAGGGCAAGTTGGTTGTAAGCCTTCATACCCACTAGGAGAATGGATGAAAGTTCAATAGTGTTTGTGGATAATGTCTTTATGCCTATACGCACACTGAGGTGTTGACTATGAGCCTTGTGTGTATGCATGGTTTATATAATGTCATATATGGTATTTTGGGTTCTCACTAATATTTGTGCTTATATTTGTGGATTAAATATTTTTCAAGTAGTTCTGTTGATGTGGGAAGTAACCAACTTGACTGTACGATGCATACATCATTGATGTTTTACATTTTAGATTTTCGCTATTTTTGATTTTTCAGATACATTGTATTTTATGTCCTGGTTTTGTGGTTTAAAAAAACTTGGCATTTCTATGTTTATGGAAAATAGATGTTTTACTTATGTTTTAAAAAGAAAATTTGTATGGAATTTTCACATTACACCAAGTAAATACCCGTTCTTCAATTATAACACACAACTCCACATTCTTCATTTGTTCTAAATCAAAATAAATAAGCACCACGTGAAGTGGGAGTTGTATTGTCAACTAAAGATGAAGGCGTAGATTAGGGTAGTATTAAACCCTAATATGTTGTATGTCTTGGGTTGACCAATCATCACGAGGGATCGAGTAGCTAGGCCCCAAAACCACTACAACTCTTTGGATCTAGATTGAAGTGGAAAAAAATGATCACAATACATTACTAAGGGATAAAAGCAAATTTTGGGTCTGTTGAGGGAGATCTCATGCTTCCAGCAGACAATTAGCCTCTATGGTAAGAAAAGATGTTGACAACCCAAACCGCCTCTGGTTACCGAGGCTTTGTCAAATAAATTTTTCCAGAAAACTCGAGTTGCTTGGCGTTTATTTCAGAACTATACTACTTACTTGCCAAAACTCATATTTCACAAATTTTGGAAAGATTTTAAGGTGTTCAGCATTCCTATTTTCTCCATTAATGTTGGTTTCTTTTTTGTGCATAAATTGGAAACCACCTTTCAAGGATTAGCTGAAGATTGGATTTCTTACAACTCGTACACAGGATCGAAATCTTAATTATAAAAAAATAAATGCACATCGTCCATCAAATATTAACAAAATTAAGATCATATTATTATACATATTAAATGACATCTCGGCTGGTGAACAGTGAGGAGTTTTGCGACCGAGGAAAACTGCTTTTATGCAGGCAAGCTGATTTTCATAGGAGCGACTTGTATCGTGGTTTCAAGTCGCGTCTAATTGATTGGCCACTTCACTGCCTTCTTTTCCTCAACCCACATGTCTTCCTTGTATCTGGAAGACACTGATTTCTATCTTTTGCACACACAATTTGTCGAGTTCATGTTTCATTCTATTTTGCTTCTCCGCTTCACCAACATCGTTAGTGAACAGATGCAAAATCGAAATTCAATTCCTCGATTTTCCATCTTCCATAAATCTTTGAGTTTCCGTTTCCGACAAAAAATGTGTCCCTACAACTCATTCAGAATACGAATGATAACAAATTAGATGGCTCTGGGAAGAGCAGGCTCCCTCTACATCCCGCTTGTGGTTAAAGATTGGTTGCTCCTCGATTTTGCGTTTGTTTTTACTCTCCATTTTTGCTCTTCTCAATTGGATTAGGGATCCATTTCAAATTCATTTGACGCTCCTCCATTTTTCTAAACAATTATTGTGTGTATCGGTCGTTGATCTAATGTCATTTGATTTTTCTTTGATTCACTTACTTCCGTCAAATTGTTTCACTATAAAAGTTCAATGCTGAACAAGAAAAAAAGGAAATGTTTTACTTTTCAACCTACTATAGTCGATTTACAAAAATACCCTTCATATCAAAAAAATAAAATATTATGTTCGATATATAGCTGGGCAAAAAAAAAACAATAATCAATTACACACACACACACACACACACACACACACACATATATATATATATATATATATATATATATATATATATATATATATATATATATACAACCTGTATATAAACTTTAAGGTAAATTACACAAATGGACCCAGTGGTTTCGGGTAATCTATACGGATGTTTCATAACTTTCTTTTTTTAACTTGGACGGTCACTATTATTTGGTTTTGTTTCGGGTTTAGTCTTGACCACACAAGTAATGACATTTATACCCTTATTGATTTTTGTTATATTTTTTATTGTTTATTGATTATTTATAATATTAAAAACTAATAATTGCCCCACCCTCTTCATGCCATTTCACCGGATTTATCATGTCTTTCCCTCTCTCTCATTTCTATCTAAGATATCCCCACAGAACGGACTTCTTCTTCCATGAAACCTAACTTCTTATTACATTCTATTAGTATTGTCCTATAATGATTTAAATAAAGAAACGCATATGATTCCCCCTCTACTGAAACTGCCATATGCTTTATCTTTGTCTTGTTCCAAAAAGACGTTTTATTTCAAATTTATCTTCGATGAGGGGAGGGAAGCTAGAGAAACCCGATGTCAACGACACTCATTGGATTTTTATTTCAGATCCGTCTTCGATGCAGTAACTGATGCCGACGACGCTCTAACAATGAACCCTAACTTCCTATCGTTCCAACCACGAACCCTAACCATAATCAATCAGTGGAGATCTGGCAGGGAAGTGGTAACAGATAGAGGTTTTCAAACGAGAATCGGAGATGAAAGAAGAGAAGATGAGAGGGAAGAAAGCTTAGCTAGTTGCCGCTTGGTTGGGGTCTCTCGTCGGAGGGGTGGTCATCGGAAAAGCGAGTGAGGCGTAAAAGGAGAACCGGGTGAATGGAGATAAGTAAGGAGTTGGGGGTTTATTTTTTTCGTTTTGATTAAAAAACAATAAAAAAATAATAGAAAATTAAAAAATATATAAGGGCATAATAGTCCTTTTACGTCATTTAGAGACCAAGGACACAACACAACAAAAACAAAGAGATTGTCTGAGTTAAAAACAAAAATTATTATGAACCAAACATGCAAGTAAACCTCAGGGACAATCCATGTAATTTACCCTAAATTTTATGTTTAAAAAAAATCTTATATTAATATTTAACTAAACTACAGATAAGTAACCTATTAAAAATATAATATGTCATGCATATCCCTTTCATTTACTTGAATGGTGTGGAAGAAATTGAATGGTGTGAAAGAAATGTTAAACCCTACATCTATTTTCCTTCTTTTTGCTCGTTCTTGTTTTATGTTTGGAACCCTACATTTGATTTTTCCTTATTTAAATAATCGATTGTTTGTTTACTTATACATATATAATTGATTGAAATGTAAAATGTATATTATGTCCTATATAGTTTGGAACCCTGCATTTGATTTTTCCTTATTTAAAAAATCCTCGAACAAAAATCCACATATCATGCAAGGCCCCAGCTTATGACTTTCCTTTTTCCACTCTTCGACTCAAAACACAATTCAAAGGTATGATCTCCCAACCATCATTACCTCCTTATCAAGAACTAACTTCGCCTCTTTAAGGTCTCAAAGCTTTTATGGAATCGATTACCAGCCCACGAACCTGAATCATAAAATGGTCCGGAACAAGGTGTTACACCAAACATCTAAGCATGTCATGGACCTTTGTAAGTCTTCAAGCATGCAACTTGATTCTATTTTATGTGTAGATCAAGAATTTTATGCATTTTTTGGACCATTTCATGGAATTTATTGGGAGTTTGGCAAACATAATATCCAAAGTTTGAGTCTTGGGGTCTTGTGGACCCATTGGAGTGTAATGACATGATTTTTATCCTTACTTTTGATCCATGTATGACTTTGGGTAAATTTTGAACCAACTTGAGATCTAGAATTAGTGTTAGGTTGGTTTGATGCATCAAAATTGATAAAGTTGGAAACTTTATCCATTAAGACCACATTCTGATGTATTCAAGAAGTTTAGGAGCTTTGGTCTTAAGGGATGAAGACTTTTAAAATGAAAGTTGTCTAGACGCTAGGGCCAGACGTGCCTTTTGAACTGGTAATAACTATTTTTTCGATTTTCAAAGCTCAACGCCTAAACTCATGGTCGCGGCGTGCCTGACTGTTTACCGTTGAATTTTGACCAATTTTAGTTTTTGTCAAACTTTAAGGAATTGAGTTGTATGCTGGTGGATTTGCCTCTGACTGTATCTTAGGTGGTTTGTGTTGTTGATACATTTGAGTACATGAGTGGGTGTTTGTCCATCTCTTTGATTCAAGTGAGTTTTCTCACTATATCGTGCACCATATTGTATGTAAAACATGATAGGTTGGATGGGTACTATTAGGGCATGTATGTGTGTTTAGAATGGTTAGTCTATATGATGGTATGTATTGGAACATATGAGAAGTTAACTGTAAGCCTTTAGACACACTATGAGAATGTTGGTACCTAGGGCAAGTTGGTTGTAAGCCTTCATACCCACTAGGAGAATAGATGAAAGTTCAATAGTTTTTTGGGATGATGTCTTTATGCCTATAGGCACACTGAGGTGTTGACTATGAGCCTTGTATGTATGCATTGTTTATACAATGTCATATATAGTATTCTGGGATCTCACTAATATATGTGGATTAAATGTTTTTCAAGTAGTTCTATTGATGTGGGAAGTAACCAACTTGATTGTACGATGCATACATCATTGATGTTTTACATTTTAGACTTTCACTATTTTTGATTATTCAGATACATTGTATTTTATGTCCTGGTTTTGTGGTTTAAAAAAACTTGGTATTTCTATGTTTATGGAAAATAGATTTTTTACTTATGTTTTAAAAAGAAAATTTGTATGGAATTTGCACATTACACCAAGTAAATACCAGTTCTTCAATTATAACACAAAACTCCACATTCTTCATTTGTTCTAAATCAAAATAAATAAGCACCACGTGAAGTAGGAGTTGTATTGTCATCTAAAGATGGAGGTGTAGATTAGGGTGGTATTAAACCCTAATATGTTGTATGTCTTTGGTTGACCAATCATCACGAGGGGTCGAGTAGTTAGGCCCCAAAACCATTACAACTCTTTGGATCTAGATTGAAGTGGAAAAAATGATCACAATACATTACTAAGGGATAAAAGAAAATTTTGGGTCTGTTGAGGGAGATCTCATGCTCCCTGCAGACAATTAACCTCTATGGTAAGAAAAGATGTTGACAACCCAAACTGCCTCTGGTTACAGAGGCTTTGTCACATCAATTTTTCCAGAAAACTCGAGTTGCTTGGCGTTTATTTCAGAACTATACTACTTACTTGCCAAAACTCATATTTCACAAATTTTGGAAAGATTTTAAGTTGTTCAACATTCCTATTTTCTCCATTAATGTTGGTTTCTTTTTTGTGCATAAATTGGAAACTACCTTTCATGGATTAGCTGAAGATTGGATTTCTTACAACTCGTACACAGGGTCAAAATCTTAATTATAAAAAAATAAATGCACATCATACATCAAATATTAACAAAATTAAGATCATATTATTATACATATTAAATGACATCTCGGCTGGTGAACAGTGAGGAGTTTTGCGACCGAGGAAAACTGTTTTTTTGGAGGCAAGCTGATTTTCATTGGAGCGGCTTGTATCGTGGTTTCAAGTCGCGTCTTATTGCTTGGCCACTTCACTGCCTTCTTCTCCTCAACCCACATGTCTTCCTTGTATCTGGAAGACACCGATTTCTATCTTTTGCGCACACAATTCGTCGAGTTCATGTTTCATTCTATTTTGCTTCTCCGCTTCACCAACATCGTTAGTGAACAGATGCAAAATCGAAATTCAATTCCTCGATTTTCCATCTTCCATAAATCTTTGAATTTCCGTTTTCCGACAAAAAATGTGTCCCTACAACTCATTCAGAATACGAATGATAACAAATTAGATGGCTCTGGGAAGAGCAGGCTCCCTCTACATCCCGCTTGTGGTTAAAGACTGGTTGCTCCTCGAATTTGCATTTGTTTTTACTCTCCATGTTTGCTCTTCTCAATTGGATTAGGGCTCCATTTCAAATTCATTTTACGCTCCTCCGTTTTTCTAAACAATTATTATGTGTATCGGTCGTTGATCTAATGTCATTTGATTTTTCTTTGATTCACTTACTTCCGTCAAATTGTTTGACTATAAAAGTTCAATGCTGAAGAAGAAAAAATGAAATGTTTTACTTTTCAACCTACTATAGTGTCGATTTACAAAAATACCCTTCATATCAAAAAATAAAATATTTTGTTCGATATATAGTTGGGCAAAATAAAAAAACAATAATCAATTACACACACACACACACATATATATATATATATATATATATGTATATATATATATATATATATATATATATATATATATATATATATATATATATATATATATAAAGTTTAAGGTAAATTACACAAATGGACCTGTGGTTTCAGGTAATCTATATGGATATTTTCTAACTTTTTTTTAACTTGGACGGTCACTATTATTTAGTTTTGTTTCGGGTTTAGTCTTGACCACACAAGAAAGGACAATTATACCCTTATTGATTTTTTTAAATTTTTTTTTATTGTTTATTGATTATTTATTATATTAAAAACTAATAATTGCCCCACCCTCTTCACGCCATTTCACCAGATTTATCATGTCTTTCCCTCTCTCTCATTTCTATCTAAGATATCCCCACGGAACGGACTTCTTCTTCCATGAAACCTAACTTCTTCTTACATTCTTATAGCATTCTCCTATAATGATTTAAATAAGGAAACGTATATGATTCCCCCTCTACTGAAACTGTCATGCTTTCTCTTTGTCTCTCCCACTCTACCGATAGAGGTAGGAGAAACATGAATACCTAACTTCCTCTTGTTCCAAAAAGACGTTTTATTTCAAATTTATCTTCGATGAGGGGAGGGAAGCTGGAGAAACCCGATGTTAGCGACGCTCCATGGATTTTTATTTCAAATCCGTCTTCGATGCAGTAACTGATGCCGGCGACGCTCTAACAATGAACCCTAACTTCCTCTCGTTCCAACCACAAACCCTAATCGGAATCAGTCAGTGGAGATCTGACAGGGTAGTGGTGACGGATAGAGGTTTTCAAACAAGAATCGGAGATGAAAGAAGAGAAGATGAGAGGGAAGAAAGCTCAACTAGTTGCCGCTTGGTTGGGGTATCTCGTCGGAGGGTGGTCATCGGAAAAGCGAGTGAGGCGTAAAAGGAGAACCGGGTTAATAGAGATAAGTAAGGAGTTGGGGGTTTATTTTTTTCGTTTGGATTTAAAAACCAAAAAAAATAATAGAAAATTATATATATATATATATATATATATATATATATATATATATATATATATATATATATATATATATATATGTATGTATTTATATAAGGACATAATAGTCTTTTTACGTCATTTAGAGACTAAGGACGCAACACAACAAAAAGAAAGAGATTACCTGAGTTAAAAACAAAAATTATTATGAACCATACATGCAAGTTTCCCAAAACCACAGGGACAATCCATGTAATTTACCCTAAATTTTATGTTTAAAAAAAATCTTATATTAATATTTAACTAAACTACAGATAAATAACCTATTAAAATATAATATGTCATGCATATCCTTTCATTTACTTGAATGGTGTGAAAGAAATGTTAAACCCTACATTTATTTTCCTTCTTTTTCGATCTTGTTTTATGTTTGGAACCCTACATTTGATTTTTCAAAATTTAAATAATCGATTGTTTGTTTACGTATACATCTATAATTGATTGAAATGTAAAATGTATATTATGTCCTATATAGTTTTATCACAAATACGAATTATAGGTAAAAAGTAAAAGCAGTATATAAATATTTTTCTGCACTAACTAGAACACAAGATAGCCATATCCTTGTACTACAATAATCAAGAACAAACTAAAGCCTTGTGAATTTGAACAAAATAATAATAATAATAAATAAATAAAATAAAAATAACGCAAGTGATGCAATTAGTTCCTCAATGATTAATCAGCACATATCACCGATCCACAGTTCACTCCTGAAACTACCCAAATCTTTTGTTTCTTTGTATGGTCTTTCTTATATATATATATATATATATATATATATATATATATATATATATATATATATATATATATATATATATATATATATATATATATAACAAAACAATACATACCAGGTCATATTTATATCACCTCCAATTTTAAGACAGTTTCCGAAATGAATTTATATAAAAAAATGCAATTAAGTGTCAATTCATTTAATAGAAGTAAGTTTTTGGTTTTCTTTATATGATTTTTGATAACGTAAAGAATATGATTTACATTTTGCAACAAACCCCAAACATGCATAACATGATCATTTCGTTGATAAACAATAAAATTCAAAAAAATAAAACTACTAATTCGTGTTTTTACATGGAACTATCTTTTCAGAAATTTTAAATAAACTAACAGAAATAGTCCCTGTGATTTATAAAAAGTCATAATTTTAGCTCAACTTTATATTTCGTTACATGGGTCGTCCTCGTGATTACATGTTGCTGCTGGATGGTTCTTTAGTTGTTTGAATCTAACTTCCCTTAGAATAAACTTCAAAATGCAACAAGACCGATTTCTATAACTTGGTTTCTAAAAGACTAAACTGAACAAATGGTCTCTGTGGTATGTCGAAAATTGTACTTTGGTCCAAAAAAGTTTGGACTTGCACCAGAAGTCCAAAGTTTTCATTTTATTGCTTGTTTCGTCCAACCTGTTCTGATTTTTTTCAAAATGACATATTTACCCCTATTAATATGATTTCTCTTTTTTCTTATTTGTTTTTTATGAATTTCAAATTTAAAAAAACAAGAAAATAAAAATAAAAATAAATCTCTCTCTCTCTCTCTCTCTCTCTCTCTCTCTCTCTCTCTCTCGCTCTCCCACACACACACACACTATTTCTCTTTCCCTCTTCGTTTGTTCTTCATGGTCGCCAAGTACCCTTGATCATCGACTCCACCACCGTCGTCGCTGTTAGCCACCACTGCCATCAGCCCCTATCGTCTCCACCACCACCAACCTCTGATAGATCTGAAAGCCAACATTACCTACAACAAACCATAATCGATTCCCACCACTTCGTCTTCTCCATCGAAAACCATCTCCTTAATCCCTATTTTTGACAGAAACCATCACCAACTTCCAAAACCCTAGCACCGCCACCTTATCTCATATGGATTAGGGTTTTCGGTGAAGAAGGACGACGGCGACAGAGGGTTTTCTTCGAAGAAGAAGGATCTGAGATAGACGACACTCGCCGAAGAAGAAGAGAGAAACGGAGACGGCGTTTGTGGCTCGAGTTTCCAGAAAAAGCCTCCGTCGAGGTGTGAAGACGACGTCGTTTATCGACGTTGATATGAGTTTTCACATCTTCGCCGCCCTTTGTATTTTTTAGTACATCGTCTCCTCTTTCTGTATCTCTATTCTTTCACCGACCGCGCCATCTATTCTTTGGATTACCATCTTCATTGAGTTACGATTCTGCTAAGAAAGATAAAGAAATAGATAGGTGGTGTTGTTCCGACCGACAATAAATTTGTGGTAGTCGGAACCTCGAATCGCTGAAAGTCAGTGATGGAGGTGGCGTTAGTTTCTTTTTGTGAAAGTTTAGAAGGGAGAAAGAGAGAGGTACGAGAAGGGGAAGTGCAGGTGGGGTTGATTTTCTTTTTTCTTTTATTTTTTAGTTATTTTAATATAAATAAATAGGAGAGAGAGAGAGAGAGAGAGAGAGAGAGAGAGAAAGATTTATTTTTATTTTTATTTTCTTGTTTTTTTAAACCTGAAATTCAGAAAAAAAAACAAATAAGGAAAAAGAGAAATCATATTAACAGGGGTAAATATGTCATTTTAAAAAAAATCAGAACAAGTTTGACCAAACAAGCAACAAAATGAAAACTTTGGACTTTTGGTGCAAGTCCAAACTTTTTTTTGACCAAAACGACAATATTTGACATACCACAGGGACCATTTGTGCAGTTTAGTCTTTCTATAATGTTTCTTAACTTTTTTTTAGGAATAACAATTTTATATAAATCCTAACAACTTATTACATCTTAGTCATCATCGTATAACGAATGAGAAGATAAACGGACGACAAGTTGAGCCCTAAACCTTTTTGTATGGTAAAGTCAATTCTTTTGAGGACTACATCCATAGATATATGGGATATAACATTGTTATGCATGATCCATTGTACTCCATTAAGAAGCTATACCGCATTTGGTACAAGAAGACCAAACGTATCAAATACAAATAGTATGAATACGTGTTGATTTTCCATGCACAGTTTTTCATGTTTGGTAACCTTGCATGTAGCTGCTTTAATATTTTTTCATTAACTATTGGTTGTGTTTGTATTAAATATATGGGGAATTATAATGTGAATAATACGTAGTGTAGTGGTTTAGAAGTTGAATTTGAATTCACACTTAATGCCATGTTCTTGAATTTTAAAATTAATGGAAGGGAAGAGATTCGAAGAAAAAAAAATTGTTAGTTGTGTTTTCGAGTTGGAAACAAAATAGTAATAATAAAAAACTTTATATTCTTAAATTGGAAGGAGATAAAACAAAAATGACATTTTATAATTTTTAACTATCAACATATTATTTCATCAAGATTAAAAATTACACGTTTTTAAAAAAAACATGGAAGATAGATCATAGAATGACAAGTAAACCTATTAATTCACATAGTGACAATTGCAAGAATCCAACCTTGTTATGACTTTGAGAAATGTTACAATAATTTGCATATAAAACTAATCTCATCCCTACATCTTCTAGCATAATGAAATAAAAAAGACACGTACCTCAAACAAAACTCATCTTCTTGATAAAAGAAAAAGAATACTAACAAAATGACAACTAATAAGAGAAGGATAATGTTGTCATATCATTAGTATTTATTTAACCCTTAATTTCTAAGGCTGTGATTTAGAAAAACCAACCATGAAATAAAAAAAATTCAGTAAACTTGATATAATGTTGTCATGTCATTAGTATTTATTTAACCCTTAATTTCTAACGTTGACTTGGTTGATATTCCGTTAGGAGGGCCACAATTTATCTGGAGTGACAAATGAGACTCTAAATTCAGTAAACTTGATAGATTCCTGGTTACGGAGGATATTTTGCACTATTTCCCTCATATTACGAGTTTTGTATTGGAAGAAATTCCAGATCAACGTCCCATTCTGTTGATAGAGCATCGTGTTGATTATGATTCGACTCCATTTCGTATTTTTCATTCTTGGTTCGAGTTGTAAGATTTTGATGGGATTATCCATACCTTTTGGTGTCTCTTGAGTGTTAGTTCAAAGGAGAGAAATCCTTGGGTTATTTTTAAGAAAAACTTTCAATTTCTTAAATCTAATCTGATGGTGTGGATTTCTAATACACATGATCAATTGTCTTTGAAAAGAAGGATTTACAGGATATGATCGAGTCTCTGGATATGCGTCTCATGGAGGATTAAGGATTAGCTACTCTCAGAGAATAACAGGTTACCCATTTGAAAGATTTGGAGGATCTGGATCACAGATCTCACCTAGAGATGGTGCAAAAAACCAGGATTCATTAGAGCATAGAAGGTGATGAAAACTCAGGGTTTTTTTTTCATGGTTTTCGTCATCTCATGTCACAACTCAAAATTTTAGACCTAGCAAAGCCTAAACCCTAACCTAGTACAAGTGAAACCACATTGCAATCTTTGTTGCATTGTATCATCTATAGCCTTAGGGCTTGTTTAAAGATCTAACAGAGAAGTATGGATTGAAACCTAAACTAAATTAGGTTGTTATAAACGAACATAAGCTAAAAGACTAAGGGATCATAAATGAACATCATATATGTGTTTTCGCCCAAAAATAATCAAGAACAAAGGGTTTTCGCCCAAGTAATTAAAGGAGAAAGGGGTTTACGATTTTAGAATTAATTCAAGAAGGATTTACGGTTTGGGAAGTGTTCCAATTGGTGTTTTCGTTTGCCTTAATCCAAAAACTCCCTTTAATGGGCCGAAAACACTTAGCTAACCCACCTTAGAAACGAAAACTCATTACTAGACCATGCCTAGTCCGAAAACCCTCTTTATACATATACTATTCATCCGAAAACACATTTAAATAACTAGATATTTTGCCAATTTCGCTTCCCAATATGATAAGGTACAATTACCAACGAAAACATCACCTCACCGCCTATCTTCCTTTCTATTTAAGTAACTTAAATGAGTTCACTCTTTCTTGATCACCCCCCTCAGACGAAATCAATATCATTTCCCTCTCAAATAGCAAACCCATTTCCTTCACTTTAAGATCAAGCAACTCTAGAGATCACTCTTCTTCCAAACAAGTTATAAGATTAAGTAAGTATTCTTCATTGTAGTGTTTATACAATACATAAGTTCTAGTTTCATCAAATTTCACACATATCATTACGTGTTTAAATCTATTAGGATTCGGCATCTTTCCCGTATTTTAGCTCGAAGGTCACCGTTTTCATCTCGATATCTAGTCACAAACGCACACAAGGTGAGCTCATACCCCTACGCTTTTCAATAACATTTTCCATGTTTTTAAGGGGGGGGGGGGGGGGGGGATACAAGTAAAACACCAGAAACGTGTGTTAATATACAAATCATTGTTTTATGTTTTATTACGTTTAATTATCTTTTATGTAGAAATACCAAATATGTAAACGGTTACATGCAAAATTTGTTTAAACAAAACGAGTATCATTTTCAAACGAAATAAAACATGTTTTAACTATAATAGGTATAGTTTGGAAAACATTCAAATTATTTTAACCTTTTGGGACCAAGAAACGATTATATAAAAATACGATTATTTTTATATTTTATAACTATTACAAAAGAAGTAACAATTTTACATACGAACGATTTCAATGCAAAAATATGTAAACTCGTTGGAAATTCGTGAGACATCGTCTTCGTTATACCTACCAAGGTATACATGGAAGTCTTGTTTTATAACCAGGATCTCCTCCCAGAGAGCGTGATACTTTTGTATAGATCTATACGGGATTGATGATCACGCACCCTGGCTGTTACAGCACGACCGACAGGTTATGGGTGACAAATATCAAACATAACGACGCTTGAAGAACGTCGCGGCAGGCAAATCATTCGTTAGCACGGTTATGAGAACTCACATGATAAATGACAATACGTTATTTTAAGTGAAATTAACAATACACTTATATTACGTGAAAACACAACTCTTCAAATGGTTTTGTAAACGAATAAAACTACAAGTCATTAACTTAAGTATAGTAATATACTTACATTTTTCTGTCTTGGATCATATTAGACTACAACTCAACTCATGGAAAATATAGGATTTTCCAGGATAATCGTCATTGATTTACAAGCAAACGATTTACAATCCAACTTTCTGGAAACAAATGCGATTACTTATATAATTTCAAAGCATCATTATTTAAGTGTAAGAAACTTATACAATTTTTGTCTTAAGGTACTAAGACTACATTCCATTCAACTAATAAGAAAAGATAGGATTTTCTGGAGAAACATAGTAACATTTTCAATGAAAAAGGAACATACTTTCTAACATAAAAATAATTATGAACTAACTAACTTTAATGTTGATACACTTTCAAAATCACATGTATTCTTAGGAAACCAGCAGTCAGGTACAAGTGCAGGTTTTGGTGAAGACGGAGCATAGTAACATTATGTCTTAGTTTTTGCTTTATACTTTTGACCTATGTTATGATCATAATGTAAATACTTTATTATCAATATAATGGTTGTTGTTGCTTTATTTACTATTATACATTTGTTGTGATACTATACATGACGTCCTCCGCCCCCGAACATTTCTGTCGTTCCGGTTTGGGGTTGTGACAGATTGGTATCAAAGCATTGTTTATAGTGAACTAAGTATATCCAACCACATAGGATACACAAACTATAAATAAAATGGGATTAAAACACTCTGACCAAGAGTTATGCTTTTAAAACATTAATATTTTATAAAAGTATATACACGTACATATATACTAAATCAATATCACAAGAAGAACAATATGAAAGTATTTGGATGGTGGGCACTACAGTCAAACCTAGACAATTATTTAATCACATTTGGGATAAATATAGTTTGATCAACTATATTTATTTGAAATACGACCAACATGTGTTTGGAAGTGATAGTGGTGTTGCAACAAGTCTAAAACTTACCAATTCTTTACAAAAAGGAATACTAGAACCAAACATAAAGTTTAAAATACTATTAGAGTATTTTATGATACTATACAGTAACAACCAATCAAAAAACTTGTCAACTTCATATACCAAGAAGCTCTAGAATCAAACATGCAATTAAAATACTATAGGAGTATTTTAGGTACTATAAATAACCTATGTGAAAAATAAAAGACCATGGCTAGCAGGTCTATGATTGTGGAGTGTATGCTCATAGGGTTATATATAATTGAGATTTTGTAGACATAGAATTTGTGATCTTCGCTCTACTTCCTCTTCGTTGTTTGGTGGTGGACTTAGAGTAGGATCACTTATTTGAAGTTCTATTTGACCTTGGTTATATATAATGTACATGATTATAGAAAGACCCGGTAAGGATCACCCCCATAAAAATTATTTGAATACAAATGTTTTATTAATCTCATAGATTCTTTAGATACTCCCATTCTCGTACAACTGACATACCTAGACATCTCAAACAACCAACAGAGGAGTTGAGATAGAACTAAAAGAGGGTTCACAAGGAGGATTTCGAGAACGGATCGGACGAAGAGAAAGGCACTAGAGAGATCATTAACAACCCTTACCCTATCAGGAAGAAAATAGAGAGCACCGTATGTGTCACACTAATAACTATGAAACTAATATAACTTAGTGAGTTAGCAACTACACTACTCACACTATGTGTTAAGTTTACCATACCTTACGTCAAGTAATAGTAAAATCACGGGAGATACTTCCTTCCAAATCCCATGAAACCTGATCAACTTAAGATTTCAATATCTATACTCTATTTTGTTAGAATAAACTTTTATACAATACCTATTTCTACTATTTACCATAAATACATCATAGGGATGTAAGTCGAAACATTGAGAATTTTACAGCAAAACGAGAAATTTATATGTATATATATATATAAATAAATAGAGTAAAACTAGCAACGAACATATTTATTTATGAAATCCTTTCACATTATATAACAGAATCATGTCTTCACATGGAAATAATCGGCCAACCAACGAAAAAGCAAATTCTACAAATAGACTCTGCCACTTTTCAAGTTGCGGTCACAACCGTCGTAACAGCCGTCATGACACAATTCAAAACTAAAGACACAAACAAAGAAGGAAAGGGTGTTGATAATCCCAATTTTAGTAACAATCAAAGGCGTCCACGAATGACTATCTACAAGAACACCCCAATCCACAAACCTAAGAACATGAAACGAGGACCCTGGAACAAGAGAAAGGGCAGCTTGACTCATGGACTCGCCAAAAGGCAACCAACAATGGCAACCCATACCCCCGTTGACCCTACAACCTCCATGCCGCTAACACTATATTATGGAGACCTCCCACACTGCAACAAGTGCAACTACCACCATTACGGAGCCTGTCGGGAGATGTATTGCAATAGGTACAACAAGAAGGGCCACACCGACAATGATTGTAGGACTCCAACTCAATACATCACTTCAACCCCCAATGTTGGAATAAATCCAGTATGCTATTTATGTGGTGAAATGGGACATTTCAAAAGAGATTGTCAAACAGAGAGGAATGATGGAGGAGCGGGAGTAGTTTAGCAACAGGATATGATGAAGCAACAACGAAACCTTTTGGGATTTTTGGTAAGTCTCCAAACAACAATATTTAAACATCGAATTTACACTAAAATATTTATCAAATAAATTAAAAATCATAAATTGTTTCGTCAACCGAATAAAACACATCATTTGTATAAAAACTAAGGATCCTTACAGATAAGATATGATGGCTTCATGTATACATTAGGGTCATACATAGTTAAACTTTTGGAGGCTTAGAGTGAGTGATTCCGCGTTATTTCTTATTTCTTGAAAATTTTATTAACAATCAAAGGCGTCCACGAATGACTATCTACAAGAACACCCCAATCCACAAACCTAAGAACATGAAACGAGGGCCCTGGAACAAGAGAAAGGGCAGCTTGACTCATGGACTCGCCAAAAGGCAACCAACAATGGCAACCCATTCCCCCGTTAACCCTACAACCTCTATGCCGCCAACACTATATTATGGAAACCTCCCACACTGCAACAAGTGCAATTACCACCATTACAGAGCCTGTCGGGAGATGTATTGCAATAGGTACAACTAGAAGGGTTACACCAACGATGATTGTAGGACTCCAGCTCAATACATCACTTCAACCCCCAATCCTGGAATAAATCCAGTATGCTATTTATGTGGTTAAATGGGACATTTCAAAAGAGATTGTCAAACAGAGAGGAATGATGGAGGAGCGGGAGTAGTTTAGCAACAGGATATGATGAAGCAACAACGAAACCTTTTGGGATTTTGGTAAGTCTCCAAACGACAATATTTAAACATCGAATTTACACTAAAATATTTATCAAATAAATTAAAAATCATAAATTGTTTCGTCAACCGAATAAAACACATCATTCGTATAAAAACTAAGGATCCTTACAGATAAGCTATGATGGCTTCACATATACATTAGGGTCATACATAGTTAAACTTTTGGAGGCTTAGAGTGAGTGATTCCGCCTTATTTCTTATTTCTTGTTTGATTGTGGATTTAGGGCAGAGTTACTTAGTCGAATGTTTTCTCAATCTTAACTATATATGATTTGTATACACTAAGTGATTATAGAGGGACTTAGTAAGGATCATATTACGAGATTTTATCAGTAATTATCGAAGTAATCTTACTGCCTATATTCGCTAAATGTGGTACAAATATTCACAGTAGTAATATCAAAGATAAAAAAAAAACACTAAAGACATATACATAAAATGCATCGTCACTCTAAACAATCACTCCTTCCAAATCGACCTAACATTCGTTATGATCAGAAGTCTCGACTTCATCATTAGAAATGTATTTGGCTTGATCCTCACCATACCATCTCCATGTGCTACGGAAAGACCCTTCGCCTCAATTGACTGTCTAACGAAATCTTTTTCAACCTATAACGACAAACCCGACACAAACCTCCGTATTGTCTCTCGTTTCGAAACTTAGAAGTGCCTATGCGAGACGTACCACGTCTTCCTAACTCACTCCGTAGACAAGAAACTTGAAGCGAAAAACACCGAGGATGTTCCAGAAGTCTGTAACCTTCCGATGTATCCCCAGTAGATCTCCCAGGAATATCACTCGTACAGCAAGTCATGTTTGAGAATAAAGACTAAGGACTCATGCGGCTAACCAATCACTGCTAGGTGTATACGTGAGGGTGGTATATAATTAAGATTCTACGGACTTAAGATGTGTGTTTCCGCCCTACCTCCTGTTCCTTGTCTGGTTGTAGACTTGGGGCAGAGTCATCCATCAGACCGTCTAATCAATCTTAATTATATACGACTTCTATGCACAAGGTGATGATAGATGGACCATGTATAAGTCTTACCATGAACTTCAGGATGAAGCTTCCCAGGACTACGAGTGAGCATTCTACCATTCGGATGAGCATAAACAAGTAAACCGAACCTATACACTCCTTACCAATCTAGATAGCGGATGTAATAGTGAAGATCCGTTGGAACGCCACGCGAGGATCAGAATTCACTTGTGGACAAGAAGATCATATGGAACAAAAGTATCCACCTCTCTCCCTAGTTCGTAACATACCACTTAGAATGCGAATTTCGGGGCGAAATTCCTTCTAAAGGGGGGATGATGTCACAACTTGAAATTTTAGATGTAGCAAAGCCTAAACCCTAACCTAGTACAATTTAAACCACATTGCAATCCTTGTTGCATTGTATCATCTATAGACTTAGGGCTTGTTTAAAGATCTAACAAAGAAGTATGGATTGAAACCTAAACTAAATTAGGGTGTTATAAATGAACATAAGCTAAAAGACTAAGAGTTTAAATCGTAAATGACCCTCATATATGTGTTTTCGCCCAAAATAATCAAGAAGAAAGGGTTTTCGCCCAAGTAATTAATGGAGAAACGGGTTTACAGTTTTGGAATTAATTTAATAAGGGTTTACGGTTTAGGAAGTGTTCCAATTTGGTGTTTTCGTTTTCCTTCATCCATAAACACCCTTTAATGGGCCGAAAACACTTAGCTAACCCACCCTAGAAACGAAAACTCATTACTAGACCATGACTAGTTTGAAAACCCTCTTTATACATATAGTATTCATCCGACAACACATTTAAATAACTAGATATTTTGCCAATTTAGCTTCCCAATATGATAAGGTACAGTTACCAACAAAAACATCACCTCACCGCCTATCTTCCTTCCTATTTAAGTAACTTAAATGAGTTCACTCTTTCTTTATCACCCCATCAAATGAAATCAATATCATTTCCCTCTCAAATAGCAAACCCATTTCCTTCACTTTAAGATCAAGCAACTCCAGAGATCACTCTTCTTGCAAACAAGTTATAAGATTAAGTAAGTATTCTTTAGTTTAGTGTTTATACAACACATAAGTTCTAGTTTCATCAAATTTCACACATATCATTATGTGTCCTATCTATCAGGATTCGACATCTTTCCCGTATTTTAGCTCGAAGGTTACCGCTTTCATCTCAATATCAAGTTAACAACGCACACAAGGAGAGTTCATACCCCTACGCTTTTCGATAACTATTTCCATGTTTTAAGGGGGGATACAAGTAAAACACAAGAAATTTGTGTAAATATACAATCAACGTTTTATGTTTTATTACGCTTAAGTATCTTTTACGTAGAAATACCAAATATGTAAACGTTACATGCAAAATTTGTTAAAACATAACGGGTATCATTTTCAAATGAAATAATACATATTAAACTATAATAGGTATAGTTTTGAAAAAAATTCACATTATATTACCCTTTTGGGACCAAGAAACGATTATATAAAAATATGATTATTTTTATATTATATAACTATTACGAAAGAAGTAACAATTTTGCATACGAACGATTTCATTTCAAAAATACGTAAAATCATTGGAAACTCGTGAGACATCGTCTTCGTTATACCAACCAAGGTATACATGGAAGTCATGTTTTATAACCAGAGTCTCCTCCCTGAAAGCGTGATACTTGTGTATAGATCTATATGGGATTGATGACCCCGCATCGTAGCTGTTAGCTACAGCACGGCCGACAGGTTATGGGTGACAAATATCAAACATAACGACGCTTGAAGAACGTCGCGGCAGGCAAATCATTCATTAGCATGATTATGAGAACTCACATGATAAATTACAATACATTATTTGAAGTGAAATTAACAATACACTTATATTATGCGAAAACGCAGCTCTTCAAATGGTTTTGTAAACAAATAAAACTACATGTCATTAACTTAACTATAGTAATATACTTACACTTTTATGTCTTGGATCATATTAAACTACAACTCAACTCATGGAAAATATAGGATTTTCCAAGATAAACATAATTTATTTACAAGCAAACGATTTACAATCCTACTATCTAGAAACAAATACGATTACTTATATAATTTCAAAGCATCATTATTTAAGTGTAAGAAACTTATACAAATTTGTCTTAAGGTACTAAGACTACATTTCATTCAACTAATAAGAAAATATTGGATTTTCTGGAGAAACACTGTAACATTTTCAATGAACAAGGAACATACTTTCTAACATAAAAATACTTATGAAATCACCAACTTAAATGTTGATACACTTTCAAAATCACTTGTATTCTCAGGAAACCAGCAGTCAGGTACAAGTGCAGGTTTTGGTGAAGACGAAGCATAGTAGCATTACGTCTTAGTTTTTACTTTATACTTTTGACCTTTGTTATAATCACAATGTAAATACTTTATTATCAATATAATGGTTGTTGTTGCTTTATTTACTATTATACATTTGTTGTGATACTGTACATGACATCCTCCACCCCCGAACGTTTCCACCATTCCAGTTTGGGGGTGTGACATCACAGATGGCGTCAGGTTGTTTTTCGTGGGGTGATGGTTCATGTAGTTTGGGTGCATGAACCTAGTTTTGTTAAGGAGGAGTTTCAGAGATATTATGTGTCTTTATTTTCGCATGATAGGGGTGTCGTCCCAAGACTAATTGTAGTTATTTTATTACACTTTCCAGGCAGCAGGCTCAACAAATTGAGGCTCCTTTTTCTCGTGATGAGATTAAAAGGGCTGTTTGGGATTGTAGTTCAAATAAGGCTCCAGGTCCTGATGGTTTCTCTTTTGGATTCCTTAAGCATTTTTTGATCTTGTTGAAGAGGATGTTGTGGCTTTTAATTTGAACTTTTGCCAACATTCTTCCATAACAAAGGGGTGTAATGCGTCTTTTTTTTACTGTGATTCCAAAAGTTAGAGACCTAAAGACAATCATGGATTTTAGACATATTAATCTTATTGGTTGCCAATATAAGATTATTGGTAAACTTTTGGCTAATAGGTTGGTAGGTGTTATTGACAGCGTCGTTAGTCTGGAGCAATCTGCCTTTAGCAAAGGTAGACAGATTTTAGACGGTCTATTTCTACTGAATGAGGTGGTTGCTTAGAGCAAGGCTTCTAGAAATCCTCTTATGTTGTTCAAAGTGGATTTTGAGAAAGCCTATGACTCTCTTTCATGGGATTATCTTTATGATATCATGAAGATCATGCGCTTTGGTTCTCCTTGGTGTGGGTGGATTATGGAGCTTTTAAGATCTACTAGAGCCTCAGTTTTGGTTAATGGTTCCCCTACTCATGAGTTTTAGATCTAGAGAGGTTTCTGTTGGGTTTTGAGCAATCTAACACTTCCTAAGTGTGCATGCAACCCTAATAAACCTTGGATCTATGTTTGTCTAAATACATGCAAAATAATAATTTTCCAAGGTTCATAACCTATCTAACATGGCATGGGGTACTTTTAAACATAAAAGAATTAGATGAGATTACATACCTTTTGATGATGAGTTCAATTCCTAAGGAGTTTGAGGGCCAAGCACCAATAGTGTGAATGCCTCAAATGGAATCACAAAACACCACAAACTCTTGGAAAACTTTGAGAGAGTATACACACTTGTATTTTCAGCCACACACAAGCACACACACACTAGTTCACTAGTTCCCCTTTTAGGTGCCATTTCATGCTCCATAAGCATGCTTATATAGTGTGCATGGTTAGGATGAAACCCTAATAACCCATGTCTTTTCCTTTCCAAGGATCCATGGGTTAAAAGCTCCATGGATTATCCATGGACTTCCATATAAGCCTAGCCCATTAACAAATGAGTGTTAGCCCACACCATATAAAACTAATAGCCTATAATCTAATTAGTCTTCCTTTTAATCTCTAAATTAATTCATAATTAATTTAAGACTAATACTAATTAAATAACATAACTTCATATTAATATATTATAACTTATAATATATTAATAAACATATGTGTATAACTCTCATAAAATTATCCATAAATAGTTCGGGTGAGATGCAACCCAAATGGACCATGTCGGGTCGGGTCGAGTATATACCAAATAAGTTATGGACTTAGACACCTTATCCAACAGACTCCCACTTGGATAAGTCTAATAACTATATTTGCGTATGTTACTTCAGGAACCAACCAGCAATCGTAGCTCTCGAAAACTCCATTGAACTATGAAGAAAACTCTGTTGAACTATGAAGCGCCATTTTAGATAAGTGATCATATACTCCTCTGTTCTCATGATATCAGCCATACAAATACATGGAACAACGTCGTACTTATTGTCCAGCAGTTTGTTTCCCGATTTCCGATTTGTTTGACAAAGAACTTAATTGAACACATCAATTTAGTTCTGACCGGCCGGTACATAGGTCACAACAAAATCATCGAGGGGCCCAGATATCGCTTCTATTTCTAGAAGGAACAGATAAACTTCGACTCATATGCTTGTTCTACTACTTGTTGAGTTGTACACAAATGCACGTTTTATAACATCAAGTTACTGATGTGTTTACGTGCAATCAATGCACAACCAACTCATAGGTAACAAGTCATATCTCTAGGTTTGAAGATTTATATGATATTACCGTCTCACGATCACTCGAGATAAATTCCATGAAGTGATACAAGTGAGCGTGGGTTTATTCCAATACTCATAACTTATGAGTACTCATGAATGTTGTAGCAACCATTGCTATGACTAAACCCATTCAACCATCTACAAACTCGATTCATGACAGTCTTGATTCATACCTACTTCCAACATATGAATGACTGTGGAGTGTTTAAATAACTTAGTCATTCGGAAAGAATAACCTAGCTATTCTGGAAGTCAAAACATGCAAAGTGAAACACAATAATAATCAAATCCAATATGGTCTCAGAACCCTTTTGAATATAAATAGAACCACCTTTTATTTATCACCATATTGATTACACATTATTCATTGTATAATGTTTCAAACAATCAACTTCAGACTTGAATAAAAACAACAGTCGTCCCATGCTCCTAGCATGTACACTTTGTTCTTCTAAACAATAGTTATGCCATACTCCAAGTATGCGCACTATGTTTGTCTATGATCCTTACATTGTGATGTAGATCAATTGAACATGATTCCATTGATAATCATTTCACAATCCCAAATCCTTATTGTAAATGTGAGAATCCCCGATTCCTATCATTTACCAAAAAATCTGTTCGATTTTAAACTTTTATGCAATGTTTCTCTTGTAATGATTATGCATAAAGTCACCAAAACCTTGTCACCAGTCATTACAGAGTATTCCAAAGAAGGTCAACTTCTATGGAACGGAAGTCTCATATTCAAAGTACATTGCTTTGAACATCCTTCTTGCATTAAGGTTTTCTAATCTTACATAGATTGAATAACTTCCACCTATGGAGACATTTCCATAGTCCCATTTTGACTATCACTTCCGAACAAGAGTTACTTCTTTTCAGAATATGTCAATATGGTCCTTTCCGACATCATACTTCCAACTGTCCCTGAGCAACCAATCTTTGGCAAACCTCAGATTTGTCCTCGACAATTGCTTAATCACTTTAGTCATATCTAGTTCTAGACTTTTCCCTTCTCAATGCCTTAAGCATTTGGAAAATTTAGAAAAGATGAATATTATAGCACATGCAATCGATCCTATATCCGAAGCATATGGGACACGATTCATGATGTTTGACATAAAGACATGATACTAGACCAGTCTTTTGCTACAATATTTTTATTTGCCATGTTTTCAAAAGCTAACTATGAAGAGGGATGCCGTAGTCATAATTGAAATTTGAGAACGCAATATATATAGAATTTCCTTAAGTCGAACCATTCAGACATAAAATTCATATATATGTCCTTGACTAAAGATGATTAAAATCTCAATCTAAGCTTCTAGAATTGAAATGAAGTATAATTTCCTCTCCCTTAATTATAGCAAAACAACTTTTCAACCCCTGCAACTTCACGAATTGAAACTTTGTTTTCTATAATTAACATTGCTAACTTGCAACACTAAACATAATAATCATGCTCCCACTAACATGATGATTATCAGCATAACACTTATGCTCCCACTAGCTCTGACATACTTCCAGAAATCTGCTGGACTTCTGAAATTTAGATTCATACACCCTTTCTTAGATAGCTCACATGTGTGTCTAAACAATTTTCAGAACTATGAAAAGGGATGCCGTAATCATAGTCTCAATTGCTTAGGCATTTGCCATTTCTCACAAGTCCATGTTAGTGTGCCGGTTAACCACACACGCTCCACTAACGACTTTTAAAAATGCAAATAACACAATTGCTATCTACTTAAAATCTACTTAGTGAAAGCGTTTCCTCACCATCATTCTCATGAATCGGAGAGAAACCTTATGACACTTAGATTTTGTGGTGTATGAGTTCCTATCCATGTGAATTTGTCAAAACCATAATCACAAGATAAGGTTAGTGACAAATTCAACCTTACATGAGTTAAACTTGTTCAATCTTAGTTTTTTGTCACTTTGGTAGCACAAGGCCCACCAATGCTTCCAAGTTGAACTCTGATAACTCACATGCAAATTCAACTTATTTGAAGTAGGTACAGAAATAAGAATTATGTCAACACGATAGGTTGCAAACCTTAAGTCATGTGCTAGTGATAAATTACAGGCTTTACTCTTGATTAAATCTTGAAACTCTTTCAGGATCATTAAGGCTCCCACTGTCCCCTTGACATATAAGTTTCCCCAGTCAAGAACCATTCCTTGAAAAAACAAATATTCAAGGGATAGTGCGGATTCTTATCAAGACTAACACTTCACACAATTGGTCTTAGTTGGTCTTTGTCTCATCCAAGACATCACAACTTACCAATCTCAAATGTACAAGAGTAGAAAACATTTTACTCTTACATTTGACTAGTGTTAATAAGTCTTCCTTTATGTCACTCAAAGTTACAATCTTGGAGTATGACTCTAAGAATTGTTTTGGAACGAAGTATGACTCATCTTCTCGATCTTAACCAATCCAATGACCTCTCTTCTTAGCCATAACAATGCACTAAGATGTCCTTAGATTATGAATTTGTGATATGGTTTCATAATCATTAAGATGATCATGAAATACGATACTAAAGTACTCTCCCATCCTTTCAGATTTGAGAAACTTTTATCTTTCTGCCTAATTTGATTCTTCTCATTTGTTTTGTCATACATTGTAACCTTTCCAATGTTAAAAAATTATACTTAACCTCATAAGTATAATCATATTTACTAATCTTTAGTAAATCATGACAAATCAATCTTTGTGGTGGACCTTGACCAGCACACACCCAGTGTACCTAATTCCTTAGTCCTTCAACTGACTCACATATACATGTGATCAAAGAATTAGTCTTAATTTTCAAAGATGAAAATTCTCATTCATCATACAATACAACTTGTATGATTCCAAGTTTCTATCCAATTGAAACTTGGGTGATGAAAAACTTTCTTCATTCGGTAAATTCAGACACTACCACAAATGAAAGAATCAAATCCACTTTCCATTGGGAAGAGAAATCCTTTTCTAGATATCCAATGCTACCATTGTCAATGTCCATTTAAGACTTGGGAAGTTGTTCTTTTAATCAAATTTGCTTTACTGGTGTTCCGAATCATTGCTGATTCCACAACACCAAGCAAATAGATAACATCATTAAGGGTCATGTCATAGTCTGCCTCATAGTAGTCCCAAAGAGACTCACTATGTTACTAAGAAAGTGATTGAACATCCAAATTTCACAAGACTTTGACACCCAACTCTCCCGGCTTGTCAATATGTGACTTTATCTCCAAGATGTGAGCACACATAGACTATGCTTGCCAATAGGGCTTGAGTGACTTTAAACTTTTCAAGAACTTGTGGGTGAGGGAGAATAATTGGAGGAGGTGGAGGAAGTGAAGCATGATGTTGAGGGACACCATCTTCAAGAGATTTGGGAAGATCATAGTTGTCTGAATTAGACATCTATAGTGGGAGAAAATCAAGTTAGTTGATTCAAAGTCCTTAATATAACACCCAATATGAAATATTAAGGCTAGGACCCAACACAATATTTTATAATTTGGAAGAGGGATGCCGTAATCCAAGCTATAAAATATTTGAAGGTAGGCGAATGACGATTCACCAATTTCCACCATGAAAAACTAAATAATTTATTAGGTTTATTTTGGATTTGAAATTCCTAGATCTTTTGAGATTCATTGAACTTTTCAATGGCATGTTTCAATCTCGAGTGTGCCCTCTCAAATTTTGTGACTGGGATGCCGAGGATCACAAAACAAGGTGTGAATAACCATACCAATTCACTTGGTACCCTTAATATTATCACCCAATCAATGTGCCGGTTAACCACACACGCTCCATTGATCTATGACAAACATTAAGTCACCCTTCGTGATCCTTACTAGTCCAAGTTAGTGTGCCGGTTAACCACACACGCTCCACCAACGACTTGGTAAGGTACAAAGTGTGAATTCCATGGGCTAGCACCAAATTCACATTTTTCCTAAAGTAACTAAGATTGGGAATTAAATAAAAAATATTCAGTTACTTTATAATATTCATTATACTTTTAATGAGAATTTAAAGTCATTGTCCTACCCGTTCGGCTAACGACCCTCCACCAGTCAAGCAAGCGGTGGGTGAGAGTGGACACCCATTAAGTCGCCATTTTATAGGCAACAACCTTATACCCACCTTATAGACCGGCTTCGTGAATGAGGCCTACTAACGGTAAAACGACTTGTTCTTATACATATATATAATAATTAACCATTAATGTTATAAATAGTATAAGTGTTGAATTTTAACTTTTAAAATTCTAAGTGTTGGAATTAAAGTTTATTAAAGTGTGTGAAACTTTTCCAAATTCCAAAACTTGAGGGTAAGTTTTGAAATTATTCAAAACTAATTAATTCCATGATTTATGTGTTTAAAGTAGTTTTAATCCAAAAACTCTTCAAGTTCCATAACTTGAGGACAAGTTATGGAAGACTTTAAACTAATAAAAGAATTACTTTTCTTTATTTTATAACTTATGGAATTAATTAAGGTTACACTTTATTTATATATTTATTAATGAAGTGACTCTTGAACCTCCATAACTTAAGGACAAGACTCTTCATCTTTTGTAACCATCCAAGACTTTTCATTTCATAACTTATGAATTAAAGGTTCATAAAAATGAAGACTCTTCATTTTCATGTAACTTATGTGTTTTAAGTGTGTGTTAAATAAAAGTGACCTTTGGATATCCATAACTTGAGGACAAATTATGGACTCCATTAAAACACATAAATGATCAAGAATTAATTCTAAACAATTCAGCAAATAATTCCTATCATCTTCTAAATTCATAAGAACATGAACATGATCATCAAAAATTTCAAGAATTATATGAACACATAAAATCATGGAATTTTGATATATGCTATTATAAATGGATTAGAACAACCATTACACCAACTAAAATAAGTTTTAAAACATCAAAACAGTTTAGGGTAAAGTTTCTAGTCCATTTCCAGCAACAAAAGTCGAAATTCTGCATTCTGATCATTCTACTCGCCGAGTGCACGAACCTACTCGCCGAGTAGGATGAATTTTGCCTTGAACTCGGCGAGTCCCCCCATGGACTCGGCGAGTCCATCAGCCAGACAGCAACAATTTCAACTTTTTTTCACTATTTTGCATCAAGTATCAAACAAGCAAGCCTAGGCTCTGATACCACTGTTGGGTTTTGAGCAATCTAACACTTCCTAAGTGTGCATGCAACCCTAATAAACCTTGGATCTATGTTTGTCTAAATACATGCAAAATAATAATTTTCCAAGGTTCATAACCTATCTAACATGGCATGGGGTACTTTTAAACATAAAAGAATTAGATGAGATTACATACCTTTTGATGATGAGTTCAATTCCTAAGGAGTTTGAGGGCCAAGCACCAATAGTGTGAATGCCTCAAATGGAATCACAAAACACCACAAACTCTTGGAAAACTTTGAGAGAGTATACACACTTGTATTTTCGGCCACACACAAGCACACACACACTAGTTCACTAGTTCCCCTTTTAGGTGCCATTTCATGCTCCATAAGCATGCTTATATAGTGTGCATGGTTAGGATGAAACCCTAATAACCCATGTCTTTTCCTTTCCAAGGATCCATGGGTTAAAAGCTCCATGGATCATCCATGGACTTCCATATAAGCCTAGCCCATTAACAAATGAGTGTTAGCCCACACCATATAAAACTAATAGCCCATAATCTAATTAGTCTTCCTTTTAATCTCTAAATTAATTCATAATTAATTTAAGACTAATACTAATTAAATAACATAACTTCATATTAATATATTATAACTTATAATATATTAATAAACATATGTGTATAACTCTCATAAAATTATCCATAAATAGTTCGGGTGAGATGCAACCCAAATGGACCATGCCGGGTCGGGTCAAGTATATACCAAATAAGTTATGGACTTAGACACCTTATCCAACAGTTTCCGACAAGGTGATCCATTGTCTCCCTTTTGTATTCATTTTCGCTATGGAGGGACTCCATCTTTCTCTTCTTAGGGAAAAGGAGACTAACATGTTCAAGGGGATTTCTATATATTGGATTGAGATGTCACATCTTTTTAATGCTGACAATTCTATTTTGATTTCTCCTTGGGCTGCTGAAAATGTCAACCGTATTATTCGCATTCTTAGATGTTTTTTATGGCTTAAGGCCTTAGAATCAATTTTTGCAAAAGCAAATTGATTGGATTAGGAGTTTCTTTTAACCAGGCGGAGTGTGTGGCTAGATTGACAGGGTGTGCACCAACTGATCTTCCTTTTACTCATCATAGTATCCCAGTTGGTCAGAATATGTTCAAGATTTCTTCTTGGTCTCTCATTTTGATTCATTTTCGGTCCAGGTTGTCGGGTTGGCTGGCTAAGGGTAGTTGTTTTGGAGGTCGTCTTACCTTGTTCAAGTCTATCATCGACTCTTTAGGGAGTTATTTGATGTCGATGTTCTTAACCCCAATTTCTTCTTTGTAGGCTTTGTGAGCAAAATTTCTTCTAGGGTGCTGATATGGATGACAGATGTATGCATTTGGTATGTTTGGGATAGAGTTCTCGTTTCTACATAAGAGGGTGGTTTGGGAGTTGGTTCTTTCTTCTCCTTCAACAGAGCTATGCTTTTTGATGGTGGTGGCGGTTCTTTCATTGTCCTAACTTACTGTGGGTCAGGGTGATAAAATATATTTATGGTACGGACGGTGAGTGTGGTTCTCTTATTCCAAGAAGATCTTGGTCGGGTCCTTAGAATGATATCGTTCGTATGTTGAGCTATCTGAGAGAGAAATGTTACGATCTTCAGTCATGTGTCCTATCAGTGTGGGAGATGGGAGATTCGTTTCCTTTTGGCATGATGTTTGGATGGGAGGTTCACCTTTGTCAGTTACTTTTCATAGGATACTTGCTTTGGATATCCACATAAATGATGAAGTTAGAGATCGGATGGACGTGGGTTGGCTTATGGAATCTCTTAGACGTCCTCCTCGTGGTGGCATAGAGCAAATTCAGTGGCATACTTTGCTCTCTTTGTTGCAGGATTTTCAACTAACTTTGGTTACGGATAGATTGGAATGGCTCCTAGATGTGTTAGATACTTTCTTTGTCTCTTCTGTTAGAGCTTATTTAAATGGTGGCGTGTTGTTTTCCGTTGGCAGTGAAACCTGATGGAATAATTGGGTTCCTATAAAAATTAATATTCTTGTTTGGAGGATTTATTTACAGAGTATTCCCACCAGAGAGAGACTTTCTCATAGAGGTATTATGGTGAATTCGATTATGTGCCCTCTTTTTTCTCTCAGGAATGAATCGGTTGATCATATTTTTGTTGGAAGAGTGTCCAAGGTCATTAACTATTGGTAACATTTCTAATAATAACATGGTCCTTTTGGGTTGCCCTCAAGACCCAAATTGATTAGAATAAATAAAGGAGAAATTCGTTTATTAATTATCATGGTTAATAATTAATTAGAAACTAACTGGAAATATATTTTGGAAATATATTTTGGGAATTAATTAACAGTTTAAATAATTAAAGGGTTGGATATTCATTAATCGATAGTTGGTTAATAAGTAATGTTCCAGAATCCTTATGGGAATAGGGTTGGATGAAAATCACTACATCCCACATGGGAAAGGAGTGAAATTTCATGGTTATGCTCCCATCCCACATGGGAAGGACTACAAAACCTAAGGAGGCTTCCAAGGCTATAAATAGGGCCTTAAGGATTTCATTCCTCCTTACACCTTGGCTTGAAGTTTCGCCAACCCTTCTTCCTCTCCCTCGTAGGGACAATTTCTAACCTTCTTAGGGTTTGTGAAGTTAACATTTCTCCTAGTTATTTTTATTCCACTCTTTGGTGTCATTGGGTGTGATACCATTAGAGGGATTCTGGTATGGGTCCTATCAAAAGCAACTTCATGCAGGATCAAGATCTCACGCATGGAGATCAAGGGATACGTAAGAGGTATGTTTTCTTCTTTATGTTTTTGTTTTCTAGGGTTGATGTAATTAGCATGAAGCCATAAAACCAAAGGTTGCATGTACACTTCGGTATATCAAAGTTTCGATTTTCCGCTACCTAGTTTAGAGTGTATTTGATGCGTAGAAATTCCAATAGTTGTATCAGAGCCATTGGTTCATGGTTACATTCACCCTAGGTCTATATTTTCTAATAATACTTGTTTGAAATAGAAAGAAAGAAGAACAATTGAAAATTTCGTAAGTGTTAAAACCTAATCGCTGCTCACGACGTGAGAGCATAGGGCTCAAGTCGTGAGCACGACATAATTCGGGTTTCGATTTTCTTCCATTTTTCAAATTAGAAGTTTTATCAAATATGGATAATTACCTCATTCAAAAATGTTTTAAATCTGGAAAATTGATAAATATTATTTAAATATGATTATTTAAATTTGAATATTTATTTATTATTTAAATAGTGAATTTAAATATTTAATATTATTTATAATAGAGATTTATAAACTTGAATATTAATCCCTCATGATTTATTAATTGTTACATTGCGTCATCGCAATTAATTAGAATTAATAATAGACAACTGAATTTAAAAAGTTTTAAATTTACCCTTTATATATATATATATATATATATATATATATATATATATATATATATATATATATATATATATATATATATATATTAGAATTGTGTGTATTATATGTATAAGAAAGTTACAACATATGCCCTCGTATGTTTCAAATATTGACATTGTCATTCTTACCATAACTAGGCTCACCCATTCTAATGTAGGGGTTTAAGGAGATCTCTATGACTCCTAATAAGGTCGGTTTTTAATATGCTTCGCGCTTACCACCCTTACCGTCTTATTGCATTTTGAGAATAGAGTTACCGAAAGGGTTTGATAGTGATAATGGTCAATCTAAAAGTATTCTAAATACAAGTAATAAAATAAAATCTCGTTTTAATAATAGAATGTGAGTTTATATTATCCATGAAAATTGCACATTCTCTTTATATTATATTGGTGGAGCTCATGTGGTTAACTGGCGTATCAATCTAGAGTATAGTTAAGAATGATATGGAACTCGCGTGTCTCAAGCGTAACTTGAGTTGGGGCCATGCGATTTTGCATGGTTAATTCTCAATCTATTTAATATGAATCTTATGTTATCTACAAAAGTTGCACATTCTCTTTATAATTTGTTGATGGAGCTCGCATGGTTAACATGCACGTCAATATGAGAGTATAGGTAGAGAATGATGTGGAACTCGTGAATCTCAAGTGTAAATTGAGCCGGGGACCACACAATTTTGTATAGTCGATTCACCATCTGTTCAGTGATGTGTGGCCACCCCGTCATTGAATCTGAGATGAACCTAATCCGAGATTAACATGCCATTGATAGTCAATGAATCTCAAAGATCTAGGAATTTCGTGGTGATCGAAATTGGCAAAGGGCTTTGCCTACCTAAATACCTTTATGGTGTGTTTACAACATCCCTTTACACATTGTGGAGCCAAATATGGATCCTAGCGTTATAAAATAATTTTATTTTGGGTGTTATTTTCTAAGGATAAGTAAAATAAACTATAAAGGAAATTAATATTGAATGATATCTATAACCTTATCCACTAAAATCTACTGCTTCAAAACTTGAAAGGATTAGCCATGAGGACGATCAATCTTGTCAAGTTCTTAGTTTGGGAATAGTTCTCATAAACGAAAAGAAGATCAATCTTGTCAAGTTCTTAGTTTGGGAATAGTTCTCATAAACGAAAACAAAGATCATGTTTTTTTATAAAGTTCTTCCTAGGTTACTCCAGATATTGCATTCTAATATATTAGAAAGAGAAATTGTCAAATGTACGTTGTAAAATGACATTGAAGTAAAATGGAATTTCCTTGAGTTAGGAGTTGACTAGGGTTATTCAACTAGTTGACATGTACACATAGTCAGTTCATTCTGAGTTTGATATGAACAACTTGGAATGCCCTTAAAGGAGTTGTGTAGCATGTTGAGGTTTCCTTTGGAACTAACATGACCAATCATAGAAGCTCAAACTTCAAACCACTGTCACAAATTTACTATCATGAATAGAAGTTTCAAGAAGAAGAAAGACTACTGCCCATGGTTTAAAAGGCTATTAGTGTTGGTGTACCTAATCTAGGCCCAAATGCGAAGGACAAAGGAAGGCTTATTCTGAGACATGTTTTGAGGTGAAAGGACCGAAATATGAAGAATTAAAATTTTATCATGGATCACGATCCCTTGCTACTTTCCATATGATCAAAAGATAACTAGTTCTCCCATGTTTGGTGCTCAATCAAATATATGGATTTATAATGCCATCAAAACATTACTTCTAAACCTTGAGTATTTTTCTAAGGAATAAGTACTGACATTTCCAAGAATGTGCAGTGACTAAAATGAAGTAAGATGACTGAAACATGGAGAAGATAATTTGATCTTGAATGCCAAGCCCTTGCTACATTCATAGGATCAAAAGATAATTCTATTCAAATGTTTAATCTATGGTATTATAATTGAAATTGTGTTATACTATGATTCATGAGATAGTTCTCTAACATGTTAAAAGAAAGTCATGAAATCTATGAAACTAGTATAGTAGCAATAGTTCAAAGTTGATTCGAATATTTGAATAAGGTGTATTATTGTGGTGCAAATATATTTTTAAATTAGTTCAACTAATGGATCATTCAGATTGACTATGATAAGCACTTATTCCAATACATCCAAAGGTTTGGGTGAAATGTATTATTGGAATCATTGTCTTAGATACATAAATGAGAAGCGCATTACCAAGTATCCAGCTGGAACGGATTTTGGATATTATTTGACCTCGAGTCTTATGATAAATTCAAATCTTATTTATCAAGATAGATGATTAATACATCACCAGGTGATGTGAGTATCTGTTGGAATTAGTTCACACTAATGGACCGTTCAAATTAACCACAATACATGGTGAGAACAACTTTATATGAACATGAGTCTGGATCATTTCAGGTGTTTAGAGCTCTCATAAAGTGAAGCTAAGAATCAATTGGGCAATAGGATAAGACACTCATAGTGAGCATCTCAGTCCAAAACCTTATCGATCATCTAAGTAATTGTGAAAGAGTTTCACGAACTATCTCTACCCATAACACTACCACTAGGAAGTGTTAGTTGGATAGAGAAACAAATAATTAATTGATTTTGTACTTGATGAGCTGCAATATGTTTACTAACAATTCATGGATTGTACCAAGAATAGTGTTATGAAAAGTCCATTGGTCTTGTACCAACTAGTAAGGTTCATAAAACACTCTATGATATGTAAAGTGGGATTCAATCCTCATTACCACATATGGAAGTATAAGATTATGAGGCTTACACTTGTCGTGAAGCACTCAACAATCTAGGACTTGGAATAGAGATGTGTTATCTTGTTGGAGAACCCATCAAGCATTTTGGATAGTTGTTTAACAATCCTTCTGAGAACAAAGGGCATGTTTCTTGAAGGGAAGTCTTCAAAGAGAGGGAGTTGATTTCAAAAAGGGCTAGTGGGAGCCACATTGATCTTGATAAGATTCAAGAGTCAACCGATGAAGAGCCTAAAGTTGGACATATCATTCAATTTGGAATTGAAAGGGATACTAAGGAAACTGACATATTTCCACTTTTTCCTTATAGATCTGATAGAGGATGTCATACACCTTGTTATATAAAAAATTACATTAATGAGGTAAATGAGTCACTGGTATGTAGAAATCAGAGTATACCGGCTATCAGAAGCTGTGGTAGGGAAGGAAGACTTGGAAAGCGAGATTTAGTCCATGTATGTTGAAATTTGGTAGATCAAGCACTTGGACTTAATGATTAGGTGTAAGTGGATTTTCAAGATGATACAAGCATGGATAGGAACAGACACATAATCAAACAAAGATAAGTTATGAAGGATGTGTAAGCTTAATAAGTTCATTTATGGACCAAAATAAGCATCTCGCAAGTGGGATCATTATTTTAGTGAGAAAGTTCAAAGAGTTTGAATTTCGAGAAATAATGATAATCTATATATATGTCAAAGATAATGGGAGTAAATGTAATCTTTGTTTCAATAAGAAAGTTTAAGGGGTTTGAATTTTGAGAAACATAGATAATGTACGATTCATAGGAAACTATGTTCTTACATAGCAAGTGTAAAAGTTTGGCTTGGTATGGGAATTACTTCGCTATAAGGGTGAACGTACCTCGAGTATGGATCCCTAGTCACACAAGCGCACAAAAAACATACTTAGTAAGTACCAAAATATTTGATAGTGAGTCAAATATAAAGACATGTGACATCCCTAAATTCACGGTCATTTTAAAAATTCTATTTATGCCTATTTAAAATATCAGAGTATTCATTTTAAAGAATAATGTTGCGGAATTTGTTCCTAGAAAACTTGACAAATATATTATCAAAGCATTTCCGAATAAATGTATTTTGTTTATATTAAAACTTTGAGATGTCATTGTCAATACATAAACATAAGCATAAACAAACTTTACATTCATTTACACTAATGATTTGCATCTACTTTTATCTCTCAGTGTAATGTGTCTTCGTATTGATACATGTTGTAACATCCCGATTTCCAGGTATGAGATTTATTCTTTAAAGCAAGTTTTCCTTTGGAACCCGACAAGTTGATAACCTCAAATCGGCATGTTGAAGGACTTTTGGGTCGTGGTTTTTTATGGACCAACTGGGTGAGTTGGTGAAGGGAACTCGACGTGTTGATGATTAGTTGGGAAACCCTAAATTTTAGGGTTTTGCACCCTATATACCCTACTTAAGTCCTTAAGGCTAATCTTTTATTAGCCTCCAAATGCTCATATCGGCCCTTCTGAACCCTAATCATCATCCCCTATCATATTGTGATTAAGTGTGGCATTTTTGGTGCAAAAAAAGAAGGAAGAAAGGATCTAGGAAGCAAAGCTCTCATCTTCAGTTTGAATCTCTTCCGGACCTTTGTAAGTGTCCAAGATTCGATTTTACTCCTTTATGTAGCTAGATCTTGAGTTTTGTCCATTTTTCTCCTTATTATTGGATATTACAATGGATGTACTTCATAATGTTTGCAACTTTATGAATCTTCGGGTCAAGATAACCTTGTAGTGGTTTGGATCTGGTTTTTAGGCAAGCTTTGATGCCATGCATGGAGTTTAGGTCATATTTTCCTCTTTTTGACCCATTTTGGGTTCAATACATGCATTGGACATGCATGTATATAAAGCACCAAACTTTGGGTCAATTTTGAGGCTAGGATCTCTTCTGGAAAGCTTGGGCTCCAAATCTCAAGGATTTTATGCCTGTTGGTCAAACCCTTGAGTTTTCAATCCTTATGGAGGGGTTTTTGAGCACTTGGAATATCCCTAAAGGATAAATTTGGAAACTTTATCCTTTTAGACAACATTTGAGTTTAGATCTGAGCCTTAGAATCCTTGGAATCGAAGAGTCAACTGAATGTGTTAAGCCCGGGAAAACTCGGCAAGTTAGCTGGGATTTTCCTGACCTTCTGATTTCTGTAGGAACTCGATGAGTTGGGTCAGTATGGACCGTTGACCTTGACTTTGACCATGGTTGACCAAGTTTGAATTTTGAGGGCATTTTGGGTATTTTGGGATTTTGATGGAATTGGTCATGGTGGTTGTAGGCATTGAGTCGGGAGCTGAGATTCAGAGTCAGACCTTATCAATTATGCACTACTTGTGAGATGAGTCTTCCTCGTTGTACTCGCGGGTCGAAGGCACTAAGGCCGGCCCTTTGCATTTGTTATCTCGCTATGCATCCTATAGTGTTGTAGTGATCTATTAAGATCAATATCCTGGTATTAGGATGTTGTTATGCTTAGTGATCTATGAGATCCGTCTATCTATTTGTTGACCAGTTAGTAGTACATTTATCTGTATTATGTGCACATGATTGGTTGGTGGATGAGGCTTCACTGCTTTATGTGTAAGCCAACAAGTTGAGGCATTCTAACCCAATGGTTGAGGGCCTAGGGTATTCCATCCCGAGGATGATTAAACCCATAGTTTGTTGGCATTCCAACCCAATTGTTGGCGGGCCTGGGGTATTCCAACCCGATGGTTGATTGGACCATACTATGTTGTTATTATATTTGTGCTATTTGTTATGTATTGGTATTTTGGGGGAACTCACTAAGCTTTGGGGTTACACTTTCGGGTTATGTTTCAGGTACTTCAAAGGATCACGGGAAGGCAAAGGCGTGATCGTGCATCTCCTCATGTTTTGTTTCATGATTTTAGGATTACTCTGATATTGAACTCGTTTAGAAAACTATTTGTAAACAATTGTTGTTTTTGACTTTATTTAAAAGTTTAAAATTATCATGAATTTTATGAGTGTTACACTTGTGATACAAATAAACTGAGTGGGTCAGGTTGGGAAACCTGGTGAGTACATAGGGTTTTCAACCTAAAATAATAAAGTTATTATGTTTCATCATCAAACAATTAACCCAATTACTCATCCCAATTATCTTCTTTATTCTTAAGTATCTTTCCTAAGGATCATCTATTCCTTAATATTTATTCCTAAGGATTGTCCTAAGGAATAGACACAAATTCCACCACTGTCAGGGTTTGTATAACAAGCACTAAGTCCTTAGCTGTCGATGTTATCTATTAGGCACTAAGACTTTAGCTTCTAAGATTCTTCTATAGGGCACTAAATCCATAGCTGACAATGTTTATTTGTAAGACACTAAGTCCAAAGCTGTCAGCGTTCATTTGTAAGGCACTAAGTCTATAACTGCCAATGTTCATTTGTGAGGTAATAAGTCCATAGATGCCACTATTTTTAGAGTACATCTGGTGAAGATATAGTTCAAAAACACCTACAGGTTGCAAGCCTGCTAGCGTTCCACTAGACTATCTAGAATTAGTCAGTGTTCGGTACCTATACTCTGCTAGATGATTGGATCACCATTTGGGTCAAGGCTTCTCATCATCTTTCACCTCTCATCATCTATATCATCTTTCATCTCTCATCATTCGTCTCATCTTTCATCTACCCATCTTTACTCATCATAATTATAGGTATAAAATACATATTCAGTTTAAATCGAACAAAACATGTATATTTTGTTCATCAAACATAGATATCAAGAACATGAATAATATACACACATAGCACGTAATTTGTATTAAATACTTTCATATCTATGTGTAAGATGAAATAACTATGCATTCACTTGTTAAAGTGAGGACTCCAAACTCGGGCAACGCTTCGCTTCTAACAATTATATTTTCCTTCGACGAAACATTGTATCATTATCACTAGATCTTAGTCTAATATTTATTGCAACTAGGTAATATTGTTTTTCCTGTATTATAAAAGTGTTAAACAATACTTTTCAACTACTATGTACAGATAAGGGCCAGACATGTATCATCGTAGGACAAGACCATTTTGGCATTTAAGCTGTTATGAAATCCAACAACCCTATGTGACCCTTCAAACTAGATTCCCCATACCGCAAGCAGTTAAAAGGTATTATAATAACAATTTTTATAATTTATACTTAGCACATATATTTCTTATATGTTCTTAATAACGATAATGAACTTAAATATAAGTTATACGTAAAGAAGGGTTAGCATAACTCACTTAAAAGGAAGTTTAGCGAAAAACAAGGCTCTGCGCGGACAGAATTTTTGAGTCGAAAGCTCTGTTTCTCGGAGCCTTCTGGTGCTCCGGGACTTGCCTCTAACACTTCGGAAGTGCTAGGGAATGGGATGGGTTAAGAGAAGTAATTGAGAGAAAAAGAATGGGAAAGGTGTGAGAAAAATGGAAGATTTGCGCCTCTCTTTATAGGCTAAGAAATTGCTCAAAATGACGTGTTGATGATCCTTACACAACGTATTGGTGTGGTGAAAGATCCCAACTTTAGTATTTGTGAAAGACCCAAACTTACATACTTCACAATATATTTACTCCAAAACATGCTACATGCATATTCAAAAATAATATTTTACATTGATAATTTGATTACAAAAGACTGGATACAAACCGACTAAGTTTTTAGTATATTACAAAGTGTTATATCTATTACATAACTACCCAGGATATTATAGTTTAATACACACGTAAACTCAAGTACAAAAGTAATAGTATAAACTATTCTAAATCTTCCAACAGTATATGACTATACTGGATTCTCGTTTCCTGCAATTGTTAAACACTGAGAGGGGTAAGCGGTCACGCTTAGTGAGTTCAATAAAAGATACAATATAACATTATGCCACATATATACTTCAATATGGTAGAAGCAAAGGGAAGAAGGAACAATAAAGGAATATGTAAATCATGCGACAAGCTTTTCATATCAATCAATGAGACATAACAATTTCAATACTTGATATACATCAATAAAGCTTCGACCCAATTGGCACAGAAGACATACACTTTCTGATTAAAAATTTTGGTAGATTTTA
Organism: Lactuca serriola; assembly: GCF_051521515.1. Classification (NCBI taxonomy): domain Eukaryota; kingdom Viridiplantae; phylum Streptophyta; class Magnoliopsida; order Asterales; family Asteraceae; genus Lactuca; species Lactuca serriola. Next base: position 114,760,068 of record NC_136410.1, on the reverse strand, counting down.
GGTTTTTAATCCTATCTAACCTTCTGCCAATGCCATAGAATAGAATTCATTCTCTTACGAGACATGCTCTACATGGCCAGAGGCTACATACCAGTACCACTATGAATCTAAGTCCTTTCATTGATCACATGGTTAAAGGTACAACTTTGCTATCATAATAGCGGAAATAATAACACGAGGTGATAACACGGAAAAGCACATAGCAAATATAACACATAACATACAATCGTTCCTATATATTGAACTCACCGTGAAATAACCGAGGATTAAATGATAATTTGCCAGCACTTCGGCTCTAAATATAACTTTTTGTGACGAAACCGGGAAATTTAGTTAAAAACCGGCCTTGCTCGGGCAAAGTTTCAACTTGAAAATATAATTTTCTTGGGAACTTCGGGGTGTCGGGACTTGCTTCGGGTGTTGAGAATGATATTGGGGCTTTGGAGGGGTTAAAAGTGGGCTAAAGAAGGTTTTTAGAGTGAAAGAGTATCAAATTTTGTAACATAAATCAGAGAGCTTCACATACTATTTATAGTGGTTGCTGACCCCTCATACCCTGGGCGTACCAGCGAGGGTGTGGTGCGTACGCATTGTGGTCTTGTATGCTGGGCGTAGCCACGTACGCTGGGCGTTCGGAGCGACGTGGCTTATCTTCGGATTCTGGGCTTCATACGTGTCCGATACGTGGCTGTATGCAAATAAGGAGCGAAGTGGTCTGTAACATCCCGAGTTTATGAGTGCAAGTTCAGGGTTGAAAGTGAAAATGTATAAGGGCAACTCAGCGAGTCCATGGGTGGACTCGGCGAGTAGAGTCGCGACTCTGGTCGCATGTTAAGTGGCCAACTCGGCGAGTCGGCGGCTGGACTCGGCGAGTTGGTGTTGGGTGAAGAAAACACTAATCTTCGGGGTTTGCCCCCTATTTAAAGGATGTTATGCCTTCTCTTCAGCCTCTATTTACCCTGAGAGTTCCATAGAAAACCCTAATCGTGAGAAACTCTATTATTGAGAGGATTGAAGCTTGGAAGAAGGAATTTGTGAAGAGAAGTTGGAGGAATTCGAGGATAGCACCAAGAGGGCTTGTGGATCTGAAGTCTACATCAGTTTGGGCTCATCTTTGGGGTAAGAATCCTCTGTCTTGAACCCTTTTTCCCTTATTGTCATCCATGGTGGTTGTTTTGGGTTTTTGGAGGATTTCATGAGTCATTTCGGGATTGGAAGATGGATCTGAGGATGCTACCTCAAATCTGGAGTAGTGATGATCCAAAATCGCATAAAGTCCCTGTGATAAGTGATTGGTGAAGCTATCTTGTCCCAAACCCAAACCCTAAAGTGTAAAATGCCTAGATCTCTTTGGATTCACGTAAAGTTCGCCACATTACGTGATGGATGGTTTGTAGGAGGCTAGATCTACGTTTTGGATCAATTGCATGGCCTGGAAGGTTCTGTTTGGAATGAGATCTTGAGGCACTCGGCAAGTCACAAGGGTGTACTCGGCGAGTTGCTTGAAGATGTTCTAGAACTCGGCGAGTTGGAAGAACAACTCGGCGAGTAGGTTGAAGATAGCCTTGGACTCGGCGAGTCTGGTCGTAAGGTCCTATCCTTTCTTCTGGTTGAGCTGTGAATCAGTGAGTCAAAGGATGACTCGGTGAGTCGAGTGTGAAAGGACTCAGAGTTGTTGGACTCGGCGAGTCTCGGGGTGACTCGGCGAGTTGAGTTGAGGATTGGGGAAAATTCTGAGCATGGGGACTCGGCGAGTCATCGGGTTGACTCGGCGAGTAGAGTCAGTCAGGGGTTGACTTTGACTTTGACCAAGGGTTGACCAGTTGACTTCCTGGGGCATTTTGGTAATTGTTGGATATTGTTTTGAGTTCAGTTTTTTGGTGGTTGTCTAGTGGTGGAGATCGTATGATTGATCGGAGCAGCTTGGGTTATCTGTTCAGTCAGCAGTTTCGAGGTGAGTTATCCTCACTATATCAACAGGGTCTAAGGCACCAAGGCTGGCCTTTTATCGGATTGAGATCCGGGTATTTGTTGTTATGATATTGCTTTGATATGTTGCATCCTGGTAGCTAGGATGGTATATGTTAGAGACCTGGTTGAGGTCGGTATCCTGAGATGTAGGGTGATGCTATGCTAGTGACCGGTTAGGTCGGTATCCTAGTTAGGATGATGATATGTTATGTGATCTGTTAGACCGGTTCGTTGACTGTGAATTGTTATATGATTGTATGTTTATGTGGACATGGTTAGTTGGACTGGAGTTGGGTTGAGGCGGGTCCTGCTTTGTGTTGTAGGCCAAGATACCCAGGGCGGATCGGTTGTCCCGAAGGCCCAGCGAGCGGTCCGGATCGGCTGTAGGCCCCAAGAGGGCGGACCAGACGTGCCGAGGCTCGGAGATTGTACTAGGCCGACTGAAGGCCAGGTGTGGGTAGACCAGTCATACTGTAGACTCAGAGAGTGGACCAGGTGGATTGAAGGCCCGGTGTGGGCGGACCAATCACACTGCAGACTCGATGTATATGGCTAGACTCGGAGAGTGGACCAGGTGGATTGAAGGCCCGGTGCGGGCGGACCAATCACACTGCAGACTCGATGTATATGGATAGACTCGGAGCGTGGACCAGGTAGACTGTTGGCCGGAGCGGCGGACCAGTCACACAGTAGACCTGAAGTGCATGGTTGTTCTGTGATCGGATATGATATGGCATGTTATGCGTGTATGGTATATGTGGTTGGTATTTTGGGGATATCTCACTAAGCTTTCGGGCTTACAGTTGTGGTTTTATGTTTTTCGGGTTCTTCAGGAGACCGTGGCACGGCAAAGGCGTGATCGTACCGCTCCTCATGTTTATGTTGTGATGTGATTCTGGGAATACTTTAATTTAACTGTATTGAAAACCTTTTTGTAATAATTTAATGAAATCGGGTTGTTTTTGAAAAGTTTAAATTGGTTGGAATTTTTCGGTCGTTACAAGTTGGTATCAGAGCCTTGGTTTGAGTGAATTGGAGGAACACTCGTGTGACTCCAGTCTCAAATCGTGGAGGGTTTTCAAAAGAGAATTTAAAACGGTTTTCAAAATGAGTAAAAGGAGGACGCGGAGGTACGATCAGCCGGAGCCAGTAAGTAAACCCAAAATACCATACATGATATTTGTTTTTGAGCTTTGATAGAACAACATGCTAGTGCTAGGCTAGGGATCTTCAGGATTTCATGATAATGTTGCCTGATTTATGATGCCTGTTAGCCTAGGGATTCCTTGTGGGAGATTTCCAGTGTTCCTCTAGTAGTGAGGATTGAGCGCTTGCTATGTATGTTTTACACTAGGGTGTTGTGGTAGTACTTCATACAAATATGGGTAGGTGTGGAAGGTAGTATGAGCCCGTACTACTGAAAGCATAGGACCCATACGCGTATCAGGGAAACCATGACCTCTAGGGTTGGTTTGAGAGTTGGTTCCCGGGTTATTGGGAAGTGTCTGAGATTTTGTGGTGTTTTTTTAGTATGGAGATTCCGAGGCATGCTGGGAGTGGATCCGGGTCAGGAAAGGGAGCAGGAGAGGGAGTTTCGGGCGGGTCAGTACCGCCCGAGGTTATTGGTCAGATGAGCACGTGCGAGTTGGATGCGAGGATTCATGAGATCCTGCATAATGAAGTTGTTGCGATGTTTCGGGCTGAGTTGCCGGAACTGTTTGGGTCGATCAAGACCGCCATGGTTGAGTATTTCGATGAGCGCTATGCAGCTCTCGCTGAGACAGCTGCCGCGGTGGCTACAGCGGCTGTAGCAGCGGCAGGGGGAGGATATGGTCGGGGTTTTCAGTATCGGGACTTCGATAATACGAAGCCTCCCACCTTTGATGGAGTTTAGGACCCGATTGTTGCTATGAGATGGTTATCGGACGTGGAGGGGTGTTTCTTCACGTGTTCATGCCCTGCTGATCAGAGGGTTAGGTGTGCTCTGAACCTGTTGAGGCTCGGGGCGAAGGATTGGTGGAGATTGACCATGGGGTCATATTCGGATGCGCAGAGGGCTGCGGTTTCATGGGATCAGTTCAGAGAGATGTTCAGCACTCGTTATGTTCCGCGGGTTGAGAGAGAGAGAGATTGGCTCAGGAGTTCCTTAAGCTGAAGCAGGGTTCGGAGTCGGTGACTGAGATCACTAGGATGTTCACTGAGAGGGCAATGTTCTGCCCTGAGTTCGCTTCGGAGCAGGCTCAGATGTCTCGATATCTGAGCATGCTCAAGAGGGATATCAGACAGTTTGTGTCTACGCAGAGGTGCGAGACTTTGTTGGAGTTACAGGAGGCCGCCAGGCGGCGTGAGTTAGAGATTGAGTTTCAGTTACGTGAGCTGAGGCAGGCTCCGGTGCAGTCGCAGCCGGCGCCGAAACGGTCTAAGACCGTTGATTCTAGGGTGGGAGATCAGAGCAACCACGCTTGTGGGAAGTGTGGGATGGGTCACACCGGAGCTTGTAGGTCCGGTGGTGCATGCCGCAAGTGTGAAAAGGAGGGGCACTATGCGACGGACTGTCGGCAGTCAGCATCGGTTCGGGATTTGAGGATTTGTTATCATTGTCATCAGGTTCGACATTTGAGGGTCAACTGTCCATAGCTTGTTGCAGGACCGGTGCAGGCTCCAGCACCGGCCACTTTGAGGATCACGGATGGAGCGGAGCCCCCAAGGGCTCAGGGTCGTGCTTTTCAGCTTACAGCAGAGGATGTCAGAGCAGTGTCGGATGCAGCTGCGGTTATGTTTCTTACTTGATGTCTTGTTATCTTTTGTTTATTGTGGAGCATTGTTTATCTGCTAGTTTCATTTTGTGGTTTTTGATGTGGTATTCATTGTTCTTTGATGGTTATGGTTTGGTCATGGGTTAGTGTTTGGAATTTTGTTGGTTATCATTCATGAGGGTTATTAGTGGAAATCTGGCATTGGTCTGAATGTCGGGTAGCATCTGTAGTCTGAGGAGTGGTTAGCTGAAGATTGAGTTTCTTTCGAGCAGGGTGATCAGTGTGGAAATGTGATTTTTGTGAAATTTGCTAGTGATAGTGGGAATCAGTCCGTGTGTAAGTGTTGGTTTTGTGCAGGTTTGTTTTGGGAGGTCGGTGATTGCGACCGGTGATTGATAATCAGTGCTATAAGTGGGGGGAATTGGAAAATTCTCCGGAAGACTGATGAGCATGTAAGGTTGTTTAGCTGTATGGGATTTAGTAGTGTTCTGTCAGCCAAGAGCATAGGCTGGTATGAGTAAATGGCAGGCATGCGAGGTGAGATACAGACTTAGGGTACCTGATTGGGGAGGACCTAGGATCAGGCCGGGTTTGAGTTTGTGTAATGGAGATAGAGTTCGGAACCCCTAGAGGGCTAGAACAGTATGCATGGGAGGATTTCCCGGAGAGATAACTCAGAATAATGAATGTTGGTTGAGCGGTCCGGATAGACTGAAGGCTGGTAGGCTTACCAGTCAGGCCGAAGGCTCGGAGAGCGGTCCAGCCAGACTGAAGGCACTACAGGGTGGTCCAGATTGGCTGAAGGTTCTGAGAGTGGTCCAGATTGACTGAAGGCCTGGTAAGGCGGTCCGTTCATGCTGAAGACTCTGCAGGTATCGTTAGACCGGTTCGAGGAAAGGGATTTTTTTTTTGTTGCGATGTGTTAGCATTATAAGGTCTGGCCCCGGGTGTTGATCTTGATTAGTGGAGATGGTGCATGGACTCGAGAGTCCTTGCAAGCAGATTCAGAGCATGTGTGTTGCATGGAAAGCGGTTAGGCTATAAAGGAATGATGTAGCGCTGAGCGAGCACTATGGCACTTGTCGTAGTGACAAGGCGGCCAAGTGGATTTCCTTGGTAAAGGAAAGAGAGAGGAGTGTAACTCCGAGAGGGAGTGCAAATTCATGGAAGTGAAAGCGGTAGAGCAAAGTTATGATTAGAGTGATCCAATTATGGTCTTTGAGCAGCATGATTGCGGCAGTGGCATGGAATCACATCCGGATGGGATGTCTGCTGAGGTCGCGGAAGGGATTCCACGGGTGTAGAGCCAAGAGACTCAGAAGGGATGTAGGGATGGAGTCTTGGACTTCCAGCTTGATTCTGATCAAGGAGTTGTGTATGTAATGGTGGTTCATCCGGGGGGGATGATTGGAGGTGTCGTCAGTGCGTTGGGTTTTCCCAACCCGAGAGTACTAGGGCTAGTTCATCATGTGCGTGTGATTTCAAGAAGAGAACTCATGGGAGTTGCTCTGAGGCTGAAGAATGTGTCATTCTGTCAGCAGGGTGTGGATAAAGTTGGACTCGGATCGGGAACCCGATGGTTCAGGGTTATATCTAGCTCGTAAGAGTCAAGTGATTGTGGTGATCAGGATCGAGAAAAGTGCCATGGAGTGGTACTCGGCTGTTAAGTGTGGAGCCTGATGGGTGTGCTTATCAAAGGGTAATGCCGGTGGCCGGCTTGAGATGGTGGTCAGGACACCGCAAGAAAGGAGAAAGTGAGTTTCGGGTTTCGATGGTTGTGCTTTGAGGAACTTGGTCTGGTTAAGACTAGGTGATGCAAGGCAAGAGTATTTCGGGAGTTGAGTTGCCGCTGGCTTCGAGGACGAAGCCTAATTTAAGTGGGGGTGAATTGTAACATCCCGAGTTATGGAGTGCAAGTTCAGGGTTGAAAGTGAAAATATATAAGGGCAACTCGGTGAGTCCATGGGTGGACTCGGCGAGTAGCGTCGCGACTCTGGTCGCATGTTAAGTGGCCAACTCGGCGAGTCAACGGCTGGACTCGGCGAGTTGGTGTTGGGTGAAGAAAACCCTAATCTTCGGGGTTTGCCCCCTATTTAAAGGATGTCATGCCTTCTCTTCATCCTCTATTTACCCTGAGAGTTCCAGAGAAAACCCTAATCGTGAGAAACTCCATTATTGAGAGAATTGAAGCTTGGAAGAAGGAATTTGTGAAGAGAAGTTGGAGGAATTCGAGGATAGCACCAAGAGGGCTTGTGGATCTAAAGTCTACATCAGTTTAGGATCATCTTTGGGGTAAGAATCCTCTGTCTTGAACCCTTTTTCCCTTATTGTCATCCATGGTGGTTGTTTTGGGGTTTTTGGAGGATTTCATGAGTCATTTCGGGATTGGAAGATGGATTTGAGGATGCTACCTCAGATCTGGAGTAGTGATGATCCAAAATCGCATAAAGTCCCTGTGATAAGTGATTGTGAAGCTATCTTGTCCCAAACCTAAACCCTAAAGTGTAAAATGCCTAGATCTCTTTGGATTCACGTAAAGTTCGCCACTTTACGTGATGGATGGTTTGTAGGAGGCTAGATCTACATTTTGGATCAATTGCATGGCCTGGAAGGTTCTGTTTGGAATGAGATCTAGAGGCACTCGGCGAGTCACAAGGGGGTACTCGGCGAGTTGCGTGAAGATGTTCTAGAACTCGGCAAGTTGGAAGAACAACTCGGCGAGTAGGTTGAAGATAGCCTTGGACTTGGCGAGTCTGTTCTTGGACTCGGCGAGTCTGGTCGTAAGGTCCTATCCTTTCTTCTGGTTGAGCTGTGAATCAGTGAGTCAAGGGATGACTCAGTGAGTCGAGTGTGAAAGGACTCAGAGTTGTTGGACTCGGCGAGTTGAGTCGCGGATTGGGGAAAATTCTAAGCATGGGGACTCGGCGAGTTATCGGGTTGACTCGGCGAGTAGAGTCAGTCAGGGGTTGACTTTGACTTTGACCAAGGGTTGACCAGTTGACTTCCAGGGGTATTTTGGTAATTGTTGGATATTGTTTTGAGTTCAGTGTTTTGGTGGTTGTCCAGTGGTGGAGATCGTATCAGTGATCGGAGCAGCTTGGGTTATCTGTTCAGTCGGCAGTTTCGAGGTGAGTTATCCTCACTATATCAACAGGGTCTAAGGCACCAAGGCCGGCCCTTTATCGGATTGAGATCCGGTTATTTGTTGTTATGATATTGCTTTGATATGTTGCATCTTGGTAGCTAGGATGGTATATGTTAGAGACCTGGTTGAGGTCGGTATCCTGAGATGTAGGGTGATGCTATGCTAGTGACCGGTTAGGTCGGTATCCTAGTTAGGATGATGATATGTTATGTGATCTGTTTGACCGGTTTGTTGATTGTGAATTGTTATATGATTGTATGTTTATGTATACATGGTTAGTTGGAATGGAGTTGGGTTGACGCGGGTCCTGCTTTGTGCTGTAGGCCAAGATACCCAGGGCGGACTGGTTGTCCCGAAGGCCCAGCGAGCGGTTCGGATAGGCTGTAGGCCCCAAGAGGGCGGACCATACGTGCCGAGGCTCGGAGAGTGGACCAGGCCGACTGAAGGCCCGGTGCAGGCGGACCAGTCATACTGTAGACTCAGAGAGTGGACCAGGTGGATTGAAGGCCCGGTGCGGGCGGACCAATCACACTGCAGACTCAATGTATATGGCTAGACTCGGAGAGTGGACCAGGTGGATTGAAGGCCTGGTGCGGGCGGACCAATCACACTGCAGACTCGATGTATATGGATAGACTCGGAGCGTGGACCAGGTAGACTGTTGGCCGGAGCGGCGGACCAGTCACACAGTAGACCTGAAGTGTATGGTTGTTCTGTGATCGGATATGATATGACATGTTATGCGTGTATGGTATATGTGGTTGGTATTTTGGGGATATCTCACTAAGCTTTCGGGCTTACAGTTGTGGTTTTATGTTTTTCGGGTTCTTCAGGAGACCGTGGCAAGGCAAAGGCGTGATCGTACCGCTCCTCATGTTTATGTTGTGATGTGATTCTGGGAATACTTTAATTTAACTGTATTGAAAACATTTTTGTAATAATTTAATGAAATCGGGTTGTTTTTGAAAAGTTTAAATTGGTTGAAATTTTTCGGTCGTTACATGGTCAATCTGAGGCCTATTCCGAATAAGTTGGGTGTAAGCCTCTACGCGGGGCGTACTACTTCGGATAAGGCTTGAAATTTTCATTTATTTTTATTTAAAAAAACTTCAAAAATTCATATCTTTTGCGTACGAGCTCCGTTTTTTACGTTCTTTATATCCACGTGTAGGTGAGATTATACTCTATAACTTTTTTTTAGACTCCGTTGGCTAACTTTGAGTTCATTTTTAATATTATATTTATAATGGGTCGGGATAGGAAAAGTCCGTTAAAAATTCATAACTTCTTCATCCGATGTTCGTTTTCGTCTGTCATTTTATTGTTGTACTACTATTGACGAGACCTTCGATTCCTGTTTAGGTTGCGTCGCCTAAAATTCACTCGATCTATATTTCGAGTTTTTAGTTGTCTACTGTTATTCCGAAACTTAGAAAAATCATAACTTCCTCATACGAAGTCAGATTTGGACGTTCTTTTTATGAAAATTCTCGATTTAACGAATACTACAACTTTAGTTTAGGTCATAAAGCTAAAAAGTAGTTTATCGAAAACTAACTTTTTATGTCATACGGCGTCGTGCCGGTTCTGTCGCGAAACTTCAATAAGTCATAACTTCTTCGTTATAACTCGGATTTCGATGAGGTTTTCGCCTAAACGTTTCTAACGAGATTCTTTACAACTTTCAATAATATAATTTTACTTATTTTCAACTTTATATTTTCGTTAATTTTCAATATTTGACTTGTGATTGGAATCTCATAAGACTTCCAATATTTTCCGAGTGATTCTCAACATAGTTTACTTCATTTCCAGTAAAAACTATCTGTTATAACTCAACATTCAAAATCATATAATATTCCATAACTGAACATATATGTTACAAATACCTCCTTATTTTGAGGATTTCCTCCCTGAAATCACAACGATTTAAATAACTGGAGATATTTCTCTCTTATATCATTCTTATATTCCCAAGTATAATTTGGGCCTCGATCCTAATCTCTGAGTTAAAGAGAAATCAATTCTCATTGCATACTCTTACTCCGTCATGAATTTGGGTTATAGACTCAACCCAAGATAGAGTCTTCACTTTTGCTACAACAACAATTCGAATGGTAATATTCTATTGAAATTTGATTTCAAAACACAAAAGACACATAAAGAATCATACTCTTATTTCTATTAGTCAAACACTATCATAGAAGAAACCTTCCTTCACGTTCTAATGTGATATAATATCTTCATAACTAGTAGCATTTCTAGCTAATAGTTGCTTAATCTTTAATGAAAGTTGTTATACTTTTATCGACTACCTCGACCATCTCCTTCTTCAATCTTCCAACTAAAGTTTCGTTCCTACACAAGACATGGTTCTCTGAACGAATCAATTCATTTCACAGATCTATATTAGTCGGAATCGATTCTTTATGACCACTAAGGTATGAACGAAAATCATTTTCTTAGTCATCACCGAAACAAAGGTAATGACATACTCGAACAAAAACGGAATCGATTTCTAGTTTCTTGGTAACCTTGTGACTTTCCCTGATCCAAGTGTGAGTCCTGTGCTTCCGGTAGTATAGGCCTTTATTACCATTCACACCTACTCATACTCGTCCCGAGAATTGTCTCGCAGTTTTCCAAGTCACCATTCAAAAGCTTTCACAAAGCGACTTTTCACATATGAGTGTGTTCAAACAAGTATCTATGACAATTTCTCCTAGACTCAACTAGGAATTTCGCATTTCTATCAAACATATCTTAGATTTCCTATACTCATCTTCTAGGATTCTTTTCATGTATATGCTCGATCTACCATATTCTAATAGTTTTTTTTTTTTTTTCATAAGTCGATAGAAATTTTACTTCCAAATTCTTCATAATTTTTTTTAAATCTTGCACAACATCAATTGCGATTTTGCTGAAGTATTGATCACAATCTTTGGTTCTTCTAACTCTATAAACAATCATTGCTTCAATCTGGACAGCGGTGGAACAACTTCGTAGATTGCACCAACACATTTATCCCGTCCAAATGTGTTTCAAACACACATCATTCTTCCAAAGATGTTATTATTTCATCAAACATACTTTAAATGTACAATACCACTCTATAGGTATTAATACACTATTTATGATATCACTTAATAAATATTATTTTACGATATCCCTCGATCGTTTATCTATAAAATTGTCGACGTCGACTATCATAATTCTTTTTATCACTTCGAAAAGTTTCTTATCAATTATAACATGAAAATTTTAAAATCTAGAATACTTAAAATTTCTTCTTCCAGACCCAGGTCGGCAACAAACATTAAAATTTCTCATGTAATAGCAATATAGACAAGCAATTTGAAAAGAATGCGCAAATTCATGAGACACAATAGAATCGGAGGCACCAGAGTCAAATCAGATGTGAGCAGGTCTAGAGTTGACAAGAAATGTACCCGTCACAACATTCGGGTCTATGTGTGCCTCCTCTGTGGTAATCTGGAATGCACGACCCTTAGCTTTTGGCACCTCATCCTTTTTAGTTGGAGTATTCTTTAGTTGTTGGACGGAAGCTTGACTTCCCGCCATTTAACTAGTAAGAGTAGGGCAAAAACGCTTCTTGTGGCCAGTAATACCACATGCATAGCAAGTAACATCCTTCCTTGGGCAAGCTGGCTTTATGTGACCCACTTCTCCACATCCATAGCAGACCACAAATTTCTTTTTCTATTATGCATTTGCCCGGATGATTCTTTCCACAAATGTGACATGATGGCGATTGAATAGAAAAAGATTGTGATATATCGCGACCACGAACGGCGCTCTGAGATTGCAATTGCTGGCTAGGTTCAGATTGAACGGATTGAGTTGGTGGAATAGAGGAAACACGAACAGTTTGATCGATACGTGGATGATTTGGAATAGAAAGAGTGGCACTACGTATCTCTAACTCATGCTCATGCTTTCGGGCATACTCAACAGCTTTTTCAAAGGACAGAACATCCCGATTAGCTACGAAATCATGGATTTCATACTGCAGTCCATCCAAGAATAAATGAATTTTATCGTCTTCAGTTGGGATATACTTTGCAACAAACCTTGCTCTTTGATTGAATTGAGTTTCATACTCATTCACGGTCATTCCTTCTTGCTTAATCTCAAGAAACTCTTTCTCCAATCTTCTCCTCATGTCTAGAGGACAATACATCCCTAGCAAACGAGTTTTGAACATCTCCCAGGATAAATTATCCTGGTCATACTCGTTGAGAGCTTCATATGTTGCTTCCCACCAGACTAAGGCTTCTCCGACGAGCATCGCATAGGCATAATTAGCCTTGTCTTCATTATCCACATGAGAGATACGAAATACTTTATCTTTGTTCAAAATCCAAATTAAAACAACTATGGGGTTAAGGACACAAGAAAACTCTATAGCACCACTACTCTTGAAATATTTGAACGAGGGACGTTTCGCCTCTCTTTTTGAAGATTTTCTGATGACTTTTTCTTTGTCTTTATCACCATTCTTCTTGTTTTCTTCAAGAGTCTGCCGAATAATACCAGTAAGTTTACCGAAGATTTGCTACTCACGAGGGGATATTGGAGTATTTAGTTCCTCAGGACGAGGATCTCCACCCACTTCTGGTGTATGGCTACCTTCCTGTTCAGCCATTCTTTTGAAAATTCGAAGCAACATAGTATTTTAGAATATTAGGATTTATTATTACCTAATACTTTTACTTAAATATTTCTTATGGCCTGTATCCATATATTTATAATGAATTCGTTCATATATTGAACTTCCGACGGTTTAAGCCTAAATACCAATTTGTGGTATATAATTCACTTAAACTACCGCTCTGATACCATGATTGAAAGATCCCAAATTTTGTATTTGTGAAAGACCCAAACTTGTTGGGTTTTGAGCAAACTAACACTCCTAAGGTGTTCATGTAACCCTAGAAACCTTGGATCTATGTTTGACTATAATACACGTAAAATAATTTTTCCAAGGTTCATTACCTATCTAGCATGGCATGGGGTACTTTAAAACATAAAAGAACAAGAAGAATTACATACCTTTGATTGTGAGTTGATTCCTTTGGAGTTTGAGAGTCAAGCACCAATAATATGAATGCCTCAAATGGAAATCACAAAACACCACAAACTTGGAAAACTTTATGAGAGAGTATGTCTAGCTTCTAGAAATCGGCCACTCTTATGCACACACACTTAAGTGTCATTTCAAGCATCACAAGCCTCTTTATATAGTGTAGATGATTAGGGTAAACCCTAACGACCCATGTCTTTTCCTTTTCGAATGATCCATGGGTTAAAAGCTCCATGGACCATCCATGGACTCCCATTTAAGCTTAGCCCATTTCATAATGAGTGTTAGCCCACACTATTTAAATATAATAGCCTAGGTTTAATTAGTCACCTTTTGATCACTAAATTAATTCATAATTAATTTAAGATCAATGCTAATAAAATAATATGATTTCATATTAATATATTATAACTTATAATATATTAATAAATCATAAACATACTATTCTCATAAATATTATCCATATATATAGTTCGGGTGAAGTGCAACCCAAATGGACCATGTCGGGTCGGGTCAAGTATATACCAAATAAATTATGGACTTAGACACGTTATCCAACAGACTCCCACTTGGATAAGTCTGATAACTGTATTTGCTTACATTACTTCAGGAACCAACCGGCAATCATAACTCTCGAAAACTCTATTGAACTATGAAGCACCATTTTAGATAAGTGATCATATAATCCTCTACTCTAATGATATCAGCCGGAAAAATACATGGAACAATGTCTTACTTATTATCCAACAGCTCGCTTCCTGATTTACGATTTGTTTGACAAAGAATTTAATTGAACACATCAATTTAGTTCTAATCGGGCCCGGTACATGGGTCAAACAAAATCATCGAGGGGCCAAGATATCGCTTCTATTTCTAGAAGGAACATATAAACTTCGACTCATATGCTTGTTCTACTACTTGTTGAATCATACACAAAGGCACGTTTTATAATATCATGTTACTGATGCGTTTTCGTGCAATCAATGTAAAACCAACTCATAGACAACAACTCATATCTTTAGGTTTGAAGACTTATATGATATTACCATCTCACGATCACTCGAGATAAATTCCATGAAGTGATACAAGTGAGCGTGGGTTTATTCCAATACTCATAACTTATGAGCACTCATGAATGTTGTAGCAACCATCGCCATGTATAAACACCTTTAGCCATCTACAATCCCAACTCATGACAATCTTGATTCATACCTACTTCCGACGTATGACCGACTGTGGAAAGTTTGAATAAATTTATTATTCTGGAAGTCAAAACATTCAAAACTGAATCAATAGTAAATAATTGACAATGATAGCAAAACCTTACTCATAAATAAATCACAACTTTTATTTATCATCAAATGTTGATTACATTTTACAAGTTTCAGAAATAACTATCTAATCTGTAAAACTAATACCGTCCCTCAGCTCGATGAGCCTTGCATGCTGCAAATGTTTAACCCTCGTCAGACCCTTTGTAAGGGAATCCGCAGGGTTCTCATCCGACGATACCCTCTTTGCCACGAGGAGGCCTTCTATCTTGTGTCTTATGAAGTGATATTTCCTGTCAATGTGTCGGGATCTTCTATGATCTCTTGGTTCCTTGGCTAAGGCAACCACACTATTGCTGTCACAGAAAATCTCCATAGGCTCCCTAATAGCTGGTACAACTCCAAGATCTCCGATGAATTTCTTCAACCATATCACCTCCTTTGCCGCTTCACTTGCTGCTATGTACTCTGATTCACAAGTTGAATCAGCTACCGTCTCCTGTGTGGAACTCTTCCAAGTGATTGCCCGTCCATTTAAGGTAAAGACCCAGCCCGACTGAGAGCGGAAGTTATCCCTGTCGCTCTCAAAGCTAGCATCACTATACCCCATTACCCTCAAATCATCACTCCCACCAAGGGTAAGGATCCAATCCTTAGTCCTTCATAGCTACTTGATATTATTCTTTATCGCAGTCCAATGAGACTTTCCAGGATTCCCCTGATATCTGCTGACCATGCTCAAAGCAAAAGCCACATCAGGACGAGTACAAATCATAGCATACATGATCGAGCCAACATCAGAAGCATATAGTATTTGACTCATCTCAGCTATCTATTCCTCTATACTCGGACTCTAAGTTTTACTCAGTTTGGCATTTCTTTGGATCGGCAAATCTCCTTTCTTGGAATTCTGCATGTTGAACCTTTTCAACACTTTATCCAAGTAAGTACTCTGACTAAGTCCAATTAGTCTTTTACTCCTTTCTCTTAATATCCTTATCCCTGGGATATAGGCAGCTTCCCCAAGGTCCTTCATAGAAAAGCACTTCCCAAGCCAGGACTTCACTTCCTGCAAAGTTGGGACGTCATTTCCTCTAAGTAGTATGTCATCCACATACAGTACCAAAAAACTGACTATACTCCCACTAGCTCTGACATACGCGCAGTACTCATCTTCACTTCTTGAGAAGCCAAACTCTTTGACCTTTTCATCAAAACAAAGATTCCAGCTGCGAGATGCTTGTTTCAATCCATAAATAGATCTCTCAAGCTTGCACACCCTATTAGGATATTCTGGACTGACAAAACCCTCTGGTTGAACCATGTAAATATCCTTAGCCAGCTTCCCATTAAGGAAAGCGGTTTTGACATCCATTTTCCATATTTCATAATCATGAAATGCAGCAATGGCCAACATAATCCTAATAGACTTAATCTTCGCTACTGGTGAGAAGGTTTCATCATAATCAATACCCTAAGTTTGAGTAAAACCTTTTGCAACCAGTCGTGCTTTGTAAGTATGCACCTTTCCATCCATGTCGGTCTTCTTTTTGAAGATCCATTTGCACCCAACTGTCTTACGGCCTGGTACATTGTCAACCAAGTTTGAAACTTGATTGTCATGCATAGACTGTATCTCGCTATGCATAGCCTCCTTCCATTTAGCAGACTCTGGGCCTACCATGGCTTCCTCAAAACTGTTAGGTTCGTCCAAATTTACTAGTGTACTGTCACTGATAAACGTAACACGTTCCGTAGTAATATGGAATCCATAATAGAAATCGGGCGTGTTCCTAACCCTTGTGGAACACCTTGGAGGTACAGACTCGTCAGCTGGTTCAACAAGAGTTTCCTCCTCAGGTTGATTGCTAGTGTATGAGGTTCATTCACCACTTGACTCATGAATTTCTTCAAGATCAATTTGCCTCACACTGTTTACTTGTCTTTATAAATTCTCTCTCTCGAAAGACTCCTCTTCTTGCCACAAAGACCACATTCTCACTGGGTCTGTAAAAGAGGTAACCAAAAGAATTTCGTGGGTAGCCGATGAAAATACACCTCTCACTTCGAGGTTCGAGCTTATCCTGATTCTTGCGTGTCATGAAAGCCTCGCAACCCCAAATCTTAACGTGATCTAGATTGGGAAGTTTCCCACTCCACATCTCGTGACGTGTTTTGGTAACCTTCTTTGTAGGGACTAGATTAAGGATATGGACGGAAGTCTCTAAGGCATACCCCCAAAAAGAGATTGGTAACGAAACTCGACTCATCATGGAACGAACCATGTCCAACAAGGTCCGATTATGCCTCTCAGCTACACCATTCAGCTGTGGTGTCCTTGGAGGTGTCAATTGTGAGACAATCTCACATTCCTTAAGATAGTAAAGGAAATCAGTACTAAGATACTCACCACCTCGATCGGATTGTAGCATCTTAATGTTCCTGCCCAATTGATTCTCTACTTCCTGTTTAAACTCTTTAAACTTTTCAAAGGTATCTGACTTATGCTTGATTAAGTAGACATAACCATACCTACTGTAATCATCAGTAAAAGTCACATAATAGCGGTTAGCATCCGTGTTACAGTTTTAAATGGTCCACATACATCATTATGTACAAGGTCCAACAAACCCTCACCCCTTGCACAAGTACCAGTGAAGGGTGATTTTGTCATTTTTCCAAGCAAACAAGTTTCACGACTATCATCCGACTTTAGGTCAAATGACTCGAGACTCCATCCATTTGGAGTTGGCCTATGAGTTTCTTCTTTACATGTCCAAGATGACAATGCCACAATAATGCCTTATCCAAGCTAGTAGATGAATCAATACACAACACATTATTTCCTAGGTTGTCTACGACATACACAGTTTCATACACACCATCACAAGGCAATGCTTTAAAATAAAGAACATTATTAAAGAAAGCATTAATAAGACCACATTCATTATCAAATGAAAAGGTAAAACCTTTTTTGTACAAACCATGAAAAGAAATAATATTTCTCGCCATTTCAGACAAGTACACACATTTATTCAATTCTAACTTTTACCCACCACTTAGCAACAAGGTATAAACTCCAATCTTGGAAACAGGTGAAGCCTTCCTATTTCCCATAATCAGGTTTATCTTCCCGTGCTCCAAATCCTCACTTCTTCTTAGGCCCTGCAAATAAGAACATATGTGAATACAACATCCTGTATCAAGCACCCAAGAGTAAGAATATGGTGAGTTATTAGACAATATTGTGTGAATACCTGCATGGGTGGGTTTCACTTTCCCATCCTTTAGATCCTGCAAGTATTTAGGGCAGTTTCACTTCCAGTGCCCCTTATTCTGATAGTGGTAGCATTCAACATCCTTAGGGATGGCAGAAGGAGTGACATAACCACTTTTGGTTCCAGATGAGGAGCCTTCAAGAGACTTTCCGTTGGTACCCTTCGAAGGGGTCTTCCTCTTTTTTCCTTTTCCCTGCCTTATAGCCAAAACAGGGGTTGTAGAGTAGGAGTAGAAAAAATCGACTTACCTTTAAGACCACTTTCGGCGGTCTTCAAGAGTCACTGAAGCTTGATGAGTGTGACCTCCTCCTCGTTCATATGGTAGGTCATTCTGAATTGGTTATTACAAGGAGGTAAGGAGTGCAAAATGATGTCAGTTGCCAACTCCTCGGGGAAGTTCACATTCAGTTTCAGCAGACGGTCCACAAATCTTTGCATCTTCTGCATGTGGTCCGTGAGGGGTTCACCATCCTTCATTCTAGTTGTTATCATGGAGGAGATAATCCCATACCGCTCTTGACGAGCACTTTGATGGTAGCGGTCCATCAAATCCTGGTGCATCTCAAAAGGGTACAAGTCCTCATAGGACTTCTAGAGTTCGGTTGTCATAGTGACCATCATGATGCATGCCACGTTGGTGGTATCTCTCTCATGAGCCCTAAAGTCAATGATCTCCTGAGGAGTAGCAGTGGACTCATCGAGTTCCTTGAGCTCCTTGTCGAGGACATATTCCTTGTCCTCGTGGCGTGTGACCATCCTGATGTTTCTTATCCAATCATTGAAGTTTGAACCATCAAACATGACTCTCCAACAAAGGCTCATGAGAGAGAAGGAGCAGGTAGGGTTAGAGCCCGAAGCATTGTTGCTAGAAGACATCTAAAAAGAAGAAGGACAAGTTTAGATTAGATATATAGAGTCCTTAATAAGACACCCAAATGTAATATTAAGGCTAGGATCCAACACAATATGTTATAACTTAGAAGAGGGATGTCGTAATCTAAGCTATAACATATTTGAAGGTAGGTGAATGACGTATCACCAATTTCCACCATGAAAACGAAATTAGGTATTAGGTTTAATTGGTTCAAGAAATTCCTAGATTCTTTTGAGATTCATTGAACTTTTCAATGACATGTTTCAATCTCGATTGTGTCCTTCAAGTTTTGTGACTGGGATGCCGAGGATCACAAAACAAGGTGTGAATAACCATGCAAACTCACTTGGTACCCTTAATATTATCGCATAATCGATGTGCCAGTAACCCACACATGCTCCACCGATCTATGACAAACATTCAGTCACCCTTTGTTATGCTTACTAGTCCAAATTAGTGTACCGGTAACCCACACACGCTCCACCAACAACTTGGTAAGGTACAAAGTGTGAATTTCGTGGGTTAGCATCATGTTCACATTTTCCTAAAGTAACTAAGATTGGGAATTAAAAAACATAGTTACTTTATAATAATCATTATACCTTTAATGAGAATTAAAGTCATTGTCCTACCCGTTCGGCTAACGACCCTTCACCGATCAAGGAAGCGGTGGGTGAGAACGGACACCCTTTAAGCTGCCATTTTATAGGCAGCAACCTTATACCCCCCCCCCCCCTTATAGACCGGCTTCCTGAATGAGGCATACTAACGGTAAAACGACATAAATATATATATATATATATATATATATATAAATATAACAATTAATCATTAATGTTATAATAGTATAAGGGTTGAATTTGAACTTTTAAAACTCTAAGGGTTGGAATTAAAGTTTATTAAAGTGTGTGCAACTTTACAAATTCCAAAACTTGAGGAAAAGTTTTGAGACTATTCAAAACTCTTCATTTCATAACTTATGAGTTAATGGTTCCTAAAAATGAAGACTCTTCATTTTTATGTAACTTATGTGTTTTAAATGTGTGTTTACAGAAAGTGACCTTTGGAAATCCATAACTTGAGGACAAATTATGGACTCCATTAAAACAAATGATCAAGAATTAATCATAAACAATTTAGCAAATAATTCCTATCATTTTCTAAACTCATAAGAACATGAACATGAATATCAAAATTTCAAGAATCATATGAACACATACAAAGCATGGAATTTTAATATAAGCCATTGTAAATGGATTAGCACAAACATTACACCATCTAAAACAAGTTTTAAAACACCAAAACAGTTTAGGGTAATGTTTCTAGTCCATTTCCAGTAGCAAAATCGAAAAAACTACACTCTTCATGAACTCGTCGAGTGCATGAACTGACTCGCCGAGTTGGTTGAAGATTCGCTTGGACTTGTCGAGTCCCCCCAATGGATTCGGCGATTCCCCTGTGCAGATTGCATAAAAATCGAATTTTCAACTATTTTGCAACAAGTATCAAGCAAGCAAGCCTAGGCTCTGATACCACTATTGGGTTTTGAGCAAACTAACACTCCTAAGGTGCTCATGCAACCCTAGAAACCTTGGATCTATGTTTGACTATAATACATGCAAAATAATTTTTCCAAGGTTCATAACCTATCTAGCATGGCATGGGGTACTTTCAAACATAAAAGAACAAGAAGAATTACATACCATTGATTGTGTGTTGATTCCTTTGGAGTTTGAGAGCCAAGCACCAATAACATGAATGCCTCAAATGGAAATCACAAAACACCACAAACTTGGAAAACTTTATGATAGTATGCCTAGCTTCTAGAAATCGGCCATTCTTATGCACACACACTTAAGTGTCATTTCAAGCATCACAAGCCTCTTTATATAGTGTAGATGATTAGGGTAACCCTAATGACCCATGTTTTTTCCTTTTCCAAGGATCCATGGGTTAAAAGCTCCATGGACCATCCATGGACTCCCATTTAAGCTTAGCCCATTTCATAATGAGTGTTAGCCCACACTATATAAATATAATAGCCCATGTTTAATTACTCACCTTTTGATCACTAAATTAATTCATAATTAATTTCAGATCAATGCTAATTAAATAATATGATTTCATATTAATATATTATAACTTATACTATATTAATAAATCATAAACATACTATTCTCATAAATATTATCCATATAAATAGTTCGGGTGAAGTGCAACCCAAATGGACCATGCCGGGTCGGGTCAAGTATATACCAAATAAGTTATGGACTTAGACACCTTATCCAACAAAACTTTCATACTTCACAATATAGTTACTCCAAAACATGCTTCATTCATATTCAAAAATAATATTTTACACTGATAATTTTATAACAAAAGACTGGATACAAACCGACTAAGTTTTTAGTATATTACAAAGTGTTATATCTATTACATAACTACCCAGAATATTATAGTTTTATATATGCGTAAACTCAAGTAAAAAAGTAGTAGTATAAACTATTCTAAATCTTCCAAGAGTATATGACTATACTGGATTCTCATTTCCTACAATTGTTAAACACTAACAGGGATAAGCGGTGAAGCTTAGTGAGTTCAATAATAGATACAATATAACGGTATGCCATATATACACTTCAATATGGCAGAAGCAAAGGGACCAAGGAACAACAAAGTTATATGTGAATCATGCAACAAGCTTTCTATCACACCCCGAAAACCGATGGTGGAAACATTTTCGGGGTTGACTCCACGTTGAGTATCAAATCCAATGCACATAGTAAGTAAAGTAAAGCAACCATTACATTACATATTGAAAAGTTTTACATTTGTTTTGAAAAGTAAAGTGTACATGTGATACATAGTATATTTATAAAGCTAAAGGAAACTGGTCTTCTGCGCACTCCATTTTTGGACAAAAGGATCTTCGGGTACCTGTTCTAACGCTAACCTGAGAACACAAGCGGTTTGAAAATCAGCATAACACTGGTGAGTTCATAAGCGGTTTTTGATTTGTGAAAATGTTGAAGTTTCCTTTCTGTTTCTGAAAATGTTACACACACCAAGAAAATCCCATATTTTCTTAAAAAGGTTGGTTATTGTTTCTCAACATGTAAAGTAAAGTAAAGTTGTACACTGAAAACACTTTACTCTTGTGAAAATGTATAGTTGGGTTATCTGGTTTGTTATATTGTTTTGATTATGTACCAATGTATTCCCAGGAAAGTCCCATACTTTCCTGATTGTGTGTTACCAATTGTGAAAGATGTAAAGTATTCCGATTTGTTACACTTTTCTAGTTATGTAAACGTTTCCCCCAGGAAAGTCCCATACTTTCCTGAATGTTGGTTATCAATGTAAAAGATGTATTTTGTAACCTGGTTATCTTGTGAAATGTGTTAAGTTATTCATTATTACTATTAAGTAAATCTCTGTTATCCTAATTGCGAGTTCCATAACCATACGATAGACTAGATATGGCAATAAGTAGTCCACATCACCTTATGACTTTCATCACCCTTGAACCATTTCGGTTCGGCTGTAGCTAGCAGCCAGGTGTGGGGTAGTCAGCCCCGTATAGATCTATACACTCAAGTCACGCTCTCTAATCCAAGAGATTCTGGTTACGGGTGTAGTCCTCCACTCGCGTATCTCTGTGGAGTGTTCACCGAGGACGTGTCTCCAATCATACAGGACTAACAAATTTACTAGTAATAATATGATAATCCTCCACTCGCGTATCTCTGTGGAGTGTTACCGAGGATATACAGTGTACAAGTTTTATGTTTCAATGGTTCTAATGTCATGCTTTTAACTGATAAAATGTGGAAAACCATTTGTGAAATATATATAAAACATAACGGTTTAAAGTCCATTTCACAAATATATGTTTACGTGATCTGCATGTTCAAACGGTTATCAGTTGTATCAATCAGTGTTAAAAGCATATAAAATGTGAAACACACACATGAAAACAAGTTTTGAGTACAAGTAATCCCTTGTACTTTGCTTGTGTTCCCCCCTGAAAACAGTGAAAAATAGTGAAAAAGGGTAGGGGTATGAACTCACCAAACGAGGAAATGCGATAGTTTCGGACACTAAACGTTGGTTCGGGGCTTGATGACTCGCGATGTTCCTATGTAAAATGAAATAATGTCCAAATATATCTAGTTAGATTTACAATTACTAATTAGATGGAACATTACACTCCAATTAGCTAAAACACCTCAAAACGAGTGTTTAGAGTGACCCGGGTGACATCTACGGACGTGTATTGATGCGAGGGACTTGGGATTTGAGTTTACTCCCCAAGAGTAAACTCCCTAATGACTTTTCAGCCATAAAACCCATACATACATGATTTCACATCCGTGAACTCATGTTTGGGTGATTTTGAGTGCTAAATGGCTTAAATGGATATGGGGACTGCTAGAATGGATTTTTCAAATGCCTTGGAATGGATTGAATGAGCATATACATGACTTATGGGAGTTCACGGCTCTAAACTTGGAGTTTACAGCCGTAAACTCTCCCATGCTCAAACTATATTTAATTTGTGGTACTTCGAACAATCACATGTGATTCTAGTTAATTTTCCAAGGCTTGGTATGACTTTACGGCATCAAATGACACACAATTAGGAGTTTACGGCCCTGGAGCACATGCTATGGCTGTAAACTATCAAATGAAGAGTTTTGATATGTTTAAGGTCTCCAAACTATATTTAGATGGTTCTAGGATTTACCACAAGGCTATTGGTTAAGTTACAAGGCATTCTAACATGTAAAAATGAGTTTACTCCCCATGTTTGAGAGGTTTACGGCCCAAGAACATACCTTGGCCATAAACTCATGTTAATCCCTCAAAATCCAAGTTTAAGGTGATCCAAGTCCGGGTTTGTAAGCCTCAAGGTCGTATCTAAGTCCCAACAATGATTTGGAAGGGTTAAATTGCTCAAAAACCCCATTTTTTATGTGTTTACGGCCCAAGCATATACCTTGGCCGTAAACACATGTTCCAGGTCCAATTTCACGAATTAAACATGGATTTGAAGGCTTAAGAGGTTGGATAACAAGTTAGGAAGGTTACCTCTACGATTTGGAGCCTTAAATCTTTGATTTTGGACCTTAATCTATGATGAGGAGAGAGGTTAGAGAGAGAGTAGTGAGAGAGATCCAAAAGCTTCAAATGGAAGTTTAGAACACTTTAAATAGTGTTCGGGAATTGGACACGGCGGAATTCTACCCGATACCGGCGTTAGACGGGGCTTTTGGTCGCACCCGGCCAAGTTGCCGTAACCCGATATGGTTGATTCTAGAAATGTTCCGATCACTAGAATGGGGTGTTAGAATGATTTCTAAATGCATTAAGACACCCATTAAGTCATTTTAGGTCATTACCATTTAATGACTTAATTTAAATGAGGAAATCGGAAATCGGATTTGAAAACGACGATTAGTTGATTGAATTTGATTACGAAAAGAGTTACAAGAAGTGGTATAGAATTTCGGGTTGTTACATTATCCCCCCGTTAGAGGGAATTTCGTCCTGAAATTCAAAATTAAGATACAAGACAAGATAAAAATCATGGATTTGGAAAGAGTTGAGGATACTTCTGTTTCATTGAGTCTTCCCGCTCCCAAGTGAACTCCGGTCCCCGCTTGGCATTCCAGCGAACCTTCACTAACGGGATGCGACTTTGCTTTGTATGTTTGACTTCTCGATCCATGATTTCAATCGGTTCCTCAAAAAAGTTGAGGTTTTCATTGATCTCTATCTCGTCTAAAGGAATCACTAGGGTCTCATCGGACAAACACTTCTTGAGATAGGAAACATGGAAGACAGGATGAATGTTACTGAGCTCGTTGGGTAAACGAAGTTTATAGGCTACCGGACCGATCCTGGCGAGGATCTCGAAGGGTCCAATGTATCTAGGGTTAAGTTTCCCACGCTTACCAAAGCGTATAGTGCCTTTCCAAGGTGAGACCTTCAACAGAACACGATCTCCAACCTGGAATTCCAGAGATTTCTGACGGTTATCAGCGTAATTCTTTTGGCGATCTCGTGAAGCTTTCAATCATACCCGGATTTGAATGATCTTCTCAGTGGGTTCGCGGATGATTTCAGGACCAGTGAGAGCACTGTCGGGGACTCGACTCTTAGCTAGCTGTGTATCCCCCACCTCGGCCCAGCACATAGGGGATCTGCAGTTGCGACCGTAAAGGGCTTCAAACGGGGCAGCCCTGATGCTGGTGTGGTAACTGTTGTTGTACGAGAACTCGATCAAAGGTAGATGTGTGTCCCACGACTTTCCAAAATCAATGACACATGCTCTAAGCATGTCCTCCAGGGTTTGGATTTTTCTCTCACTTTGTCCATCGGTCTGAGGATGATATGTCGTGCTCATGTCTAGTTTGGTTCCAAGAGCCTTCTGGAGAGACTGCCAGAATCTGGAGGTAAACCTGCTATCTCGATCAGAGATAATGGACGCAGGTAGGTACACCGTCCAGTCGGACTACCTCTTGGATGTAGATTTGTGCGAGTCTTTCCATCTTGTATGATTCTTTGATCGGGATGAAGTGAGCGGACTTTGTCA
Organism: Lactuca serriola; assembly: GCF_051521515.1. Taxonomy (NCBI): domain Eukaryota; kingdom Viridiplantae; phylum Streptophyta; class Magnoliopsida; order Asterales; family Asteraceae; genus Lactuca; species Lactuca serriola. The sequence goes on along the minus strand of NC_136410.1, from coordinate 114,735,068 downwards.
AACAATCGACAATTACCCAAATGGTGTCATACCCACTCGGACACTTGGGTAGTTTGGTGATGAAATCCATGGTAATCATCTCCCATTTCCATTCGGGTATCTCGGGCTGTTGGAGCAGACCCGAGGGTTTCTGGTGCTCAACTTTAACCTTGGCGCAAGTCAGACACTTGCCCACAAACATAGTTATCTCATCTTTCATGTTTGGCCACCAGTATTGTTTCTTGAGATCCAAGTACATCTTGTTAGAGCCCGGGTGAACAGAGTATTTGGTCTTGTGCGCTTCCTGCATGACAATCTCCCTGAATCCTACGGACTTAGGAATCCAGATTCGATTCATGAAGCAGTAGACTCCGTCACCTCTGATCTCAAGTTTCTTTTCCATTCCTCTCATGGCTTCGATTGACACGTTCTTGGGTTTAAGGGCTTCTAACTGGGCTTCTTGGATTTACATGGATAACTTGGAATGGATGGTCATCGTCAGGGTCTTCACCTTTCGGCTTGACCTCTCCTTTCGGCTAAGGGCATCTGCTACCACATTGGCATTGCCGGGATGGTAACGGATTTCATACTCATAATCACTGAGTAGTTCTACCCATCGCTGTTGCCTCATGTTCAAGTCTTTCTGATCAAAGATGTGTTGCAGGCTCTTATGGTCAGCAAAGATCGTATACTTGGTTCCGTAGAGGTAATGTCTCCAAATCTTCAGTGCAAAGACTACGACTCCTAACTCCAAGTCATGTGTGGTATAGTTGACCTGGTGTGCTTTCAATTGTCTAGAGGCATAAGCAATCACCTTTCCTCTTTGCATAAGCACACAGCCTAAGCCTTGATTAGACGCATCGCAGAAGACAACGAAATCCTCTGTCCCTTCGGGTAGGGACAGGACAGGCGCGCTACACAAGGCTTTCTTCAACGTCTGGAATGCAGTTTCTTGCTTATCACTCCAACAAAAGGGTACACCTTTCTGTGTTAGAGTGGTTAAGGGTTTGGCGATTCTGGAAAAGTTTTGGATAAATCTCCGATAATAGCCGGCGAGACCCAAGAATTGTCGGATTTCTGTGGGTGTCTTCGGTGCCGACCAATTCTCTATCGCTTTAATCTTGGAAGGATCTACATGAATACCCTCCTCGCTTACCACGTGACCGAGGAATGTTACCTTCCGAATCTAGAATTCACACTTGGAAAATTTTGCGTACAACTTCTCGGATCTAAGGGTTTCCAACACTAGCCTCAAGTGTTGTTTGTGGTCTTCTTCGCTTCTAGAGTAGACAAGTATGTCATTAATGAATACAATGACAAACTTCTCTAGATAAGGACGACACACCCGGTTCATTAGGTCCATGAACACTGCCGGTGCGTTGGTTAGACCGAAGGGCATCACTACGAATTCGTAGTGTCCGTACCGAGTTCTGAAAGTTGTTTTGGACACATCACTCTCATGAACTCGTAGCTGATGGTACCCTGACAGAAGGTCTATCTTGGAGAAGTAACTGGCTCCCTGGAGTTGATCAAAGAGGTCATCTATTCGTGGAAGAGGATATCGGTTTTTGACGGTCAACTTGTTCAGCTCGCGATAGTCGATACACATCCGGAAGGATCCATCTTTCTTCTTGACAAACAATACCGGAGCTCCCCAGGGTGAGGAACTCGGTCTAATGAATCCTTTACTGAGCAACTCATTGAGTTGACTGGATAACTCCTGCATTTCTGCTGGAGCTAAGCGATACGGAGACTTTGCCATAGGGGTAGCTCAAGGAATTAGGTCAATACGGAACTCGACCTGACGCTCGGGAGGAATTCCTGGAAGCTCTTCGGGAAACACATCAGGAAAGTTACAGACTTCGGGGATGCTCGCGAGGTCTTTAACTTCCTATTTCTCGTTGATTACATGGGCTAAGAATGCAATGCACTCCTTTCACAAGAGCTTTTGAGCTGTGATGCAGGAAATGATACGAAGATTGGGACTGAGTTTATCGCCATAGATTACAAGAGTTTGACCCGAAGGAAGGTTGAGACGGATGGCTTTTTCGAAACAAAGGATATCCGCATGATTGGGACTCAACCAATCCATGCCAATGATGACATCAAAGTTCTTTATGGAAACCGACATAAGGTCGATAGGAAACGAATGGTCATTCAGGGTAAGGGTACAACCTACGAACACCTCGCTAGCGCTTTCTTTCTCACCGTTCGCCATCTCGACGGTAAACGTTTCAGTTAAAGGTTGGGAATTATGTTTTAGGTTATGTTTGAATGTATGACTAATAAAGCTCCTTTCAGCACCCGAATCGAAAAGAATTCTAGCATATGAGTTGTCGAGAAGGAACGTACCTGAGACTACAGTGGGATCGGCGATTGCTTCCTCTCGTCCTATGGCTAGGACTCTCCCGGTATTATCAGCTGTTGACTTCTTGGGGCAGTTCCTTTTAAAGTGCCCAACTTCACCACAGTTGTAGCAGGTTTGACGAACGCCTGCTCCAGAAGATTGATTGGCCGATTGGGCCGGAGCCTTGCAAAATCGGACGGTGTGCCCCTTCTTACCACAATTGGTGCAGGATAGTTCTCGACAGGGGCCAGGGTTGTAGCTGTGGTCCCACAACAGAAGCAGCAGCAACGGGGGTAGTAGCAGCATGGACTGCTACAGTCTGTTGTCTCTTGGAGGACCCTTGGGAAGATTGACCCTTCTTCTTCTTCTTCCAGAACTTTCTCTTCTCACCACTCCGTTTAGTCGGCTCAGAAGCGGTGGTGGTTTCCTCGATGTCATCACTGTGATCAATTAGAGTTTGGGCTAAAGTCTTGGCACTATCATAGGTATCCGGACGGGCAGCCAAAACATGACCCTTTTTCGGTTGGGTTAACCCCTAAATGAACCTTTCAATCTTCTTATTTTCAGGAGTGACTAGTCCCGGGCAGAGAAGTGCGAGATCATCGAATCGGGAAGTGTATGTAGCAATGTCGGAACCTTTCATCTTTAGGTTCCAGAACTCGTGCTCTAGTTTCTGCATTTCACCACGGGGATAGTACTCAGCAAGGAGGAGTTCTTTCATGGCTTCCCAGCCCATGGCATTGGCTACGGGTAGGGTCAGGGATTTGACTCGGCCATTCCACCAATTCAAGGCTTTATCAATGAAGGTACAGGCTGCGATCTTGACTTTATCAGACTCAGCACATGCACATATTTCAAAAATGGATTCGATTTTCTCGAACCATCGGGATAAGGAAATGACACCTCCAGTGCCATCGAAGGATGTTGGCTTTGCATTCATGAAGTCCTTATAGGAACCCTCCTTTCGGTGTCCCTGATTACTTTCTTGATCCTCATTTTCATTGCCACCTCCTGAACCACCGGAACCACCGGTGTTTAGTTGAGACATAGCAGCTGCCACCACGGCGGTAACAACTGCTTGGAATACCACAGGGTCAATTCCAGGAGGAGGTGGTGGCGGAGGGTTGTTGGTCTTTGAGTTGGGTCTCTTTCTGGGAGGCATCTTGATCTAATAAGATCAAGAAAGAGAGGATGATAAGTCCTCTGAATTGAATCGAGAGATATGACAAATATGTATTCCGAATAAGCGATAAGGCAGGAAAAAGTTATCAAAGCAGGTTAACTATCGCTAATGGAATGATCAAGGATCTATACGTGAACGAGGATTTCTAGAAAGAATCGGCTCAAGAAATACTCCCATAGTATTTCATGATTCGCTACGACACTGGCTCGATGTTTGTGGTATTAGGGTAAGTTTTAGGCATGCCGCATACCACAGTCACTCCCAAACACATGTTGGCCGTGTCTTGAATGAATATAGTTGGCCAGGATATATTGATCCTAGACACGACTACATAACTGCCCAGGTTTAACCGCAGCGTACGACACCCATTTACTTATGTTTTGTTCTACTTGTAGTTACGGATCTCGACGGTTTGGTATACTTATATACTTTTGAAAATACTTATATTTTGTAGGATACTTTTAGTTTAGAGCACTTAGGCCCCTTAATGTTTATAGTTTTATACCATGTAAGGTTTGGTATACTTTATTAACTATAAACAAGGGCTCTGATACCAATTTGTCACACCCCGAAAACTGAAGGCGGAAACATTTCCGGGGTTGACTCCACGTTGAGTATCAAATCCAATGCACATAGTAAGTAAAGTAAAGCAACCATTACATTACATATTGAAAAGTTTTACATTTGTTTTGAAAAAAGTAAAGTGTACATGTGATACATACTATATTTATAAAGCTAAAGGAAACTGGTCTTCTGCGCACTCCATTTTTGGACAAAAGGATCTTCGGGTACCTATTCTAATGCTGACCTGAGAACACAAGTGGTTTGAAAATCAGCATACGCTGGTGAGTTCATAAGCGGTTTTTGATTTGTGAAAATGTTCAAGTTTTCTTTCTGTTTCTGAAAATGTTACACACACCAAGAAAATCCCATATTTTCTTAAAAAGGTTCGTTATTGTTTCTCAACATGTAAAGTAAAGTAAAGTTGTACACTGAAAACACTTTACTCTTGTGAAAATGTATAGTTGGGATATCTGGTTTGTTATACTGTTTTGATTATGTACCAATGTATTCCCAGGAAAGTCCCATACTTTCCTGATTGTGTGTTACCAATTGTGAAAGATGTAAAGTATTCCGGTTTGTTACACTTTTCTAGTTATGTAAACGTTTCCCCTAGGAAAGTCCCATACTTTCCTGAATGTTGGTTATCAATGTAAAAGATGTATTATGTAACCTGGTTATCTTGTGAAATGTGTTAAGTTATTCATTATTACTATTAAGTAAATCTTTGTTATCCTAATTGCGAGTTCCATAACCATACGATAGACTAGATATGGCAATAAGTAGTCCACATCACCTCATGATTTTCGTCACCCTTGAACCATTTCGGTTCGGCTGTAGCTAGCAGCCAGGTGTGGGGTAGTCAGCCCCGTATAGATCTATACACTCAAGTCACACTCTCTAATCCAAGAGATTCTGGTTACGGGTGTAGTCCTCCACTCGCGTATCTCTGTGGAGTGTTCACCGAGGACGTGTCTCCAATCATACAGGACTAACAAATTTACTAGTAATAATATGATAATCCTCCACTCGCGTATCTCTGTGGAGTGTTACCGAGGATATACAGTGTACAAGTTTTATGTTTCAATGGTTCTAATGTCATGCTTTTAACTGATAAAATGTGGAAAACCATTTGTGAAATATATATAAAACATAACGGTTTAAAGTCCATTACACAAATATATGTTTACGTGATCTGCATGTTCAAACGGTTATCAGTTGTATCAATCAATGTTAAAAGCATATAAAATGTGAAACACACACACAAAAACAAGTTTTGATTACAAGTAATCCCTTGTACTTTGCTTGTGTTCCCCCTGAAAACAGGGAAAAACAGTGAAAAAGGGTAGGGGTATGAACTCACTAGACGAGGAAATGCGACGGTTTCGGACACTAAACGTTGGTTCGGGGCTTGATTACTCGCGATGTTCCTATGTAAAATGAAATAATGTCCAAATATATCTAATTAGATTTACAATTACTAATTAGATGGAACATTACACTCCAATGAGCTAAAACACCTCAAAACGAGTGTTTGGAGTGACCCGGGTGACATCTACGGACGTGTATTGATGCGAGGGACTTGGGATTTGAGTTTACTCCCCAAGAGTAAACTCCCTAATGATTTTTCAGCCATAAAACCTATACATACATGAGTTCACGGCCGTGAACTCATGTTTGGGTGATTTTGAGTGCTAAATGGCTTAAATGGATATGGGGACTGCTAGAATGGATTTTTCAAATGCCTTGGAATGGATTGAATGAGTATATACATGACTTATGGGAGTTCACGGCTGTAAACTTGGATTTTACAGCCGTAAACTCTCCCATGCTCAAACTATATTTAATTTGTGGTACTTAGAACAATCACATGTGATTCTAGTTAATTTTCCAAGGCTTGGTATGACTTTAGGGCATCAAATGACACACAATTAGGAGTTTACGGCCCTGGAGCACATGCTATGGCCGTAAACTCTCAAATGAAGAGTTTTGTTATGTTTAAGGTCTCCAAACTATTTTTAGATGGTTCTAGGATTTACCACAAAGCTATTGGTTAAGTTACAAGGCATTCTAACATGTAATAGTGAGTTTTGATGGGTTTTAGTCCTAAGAACATCCTATGTGCTCATACAAACCCTAATGCTTAGATCTAGGTTTCTCTATTGTACATGCAAGTTATCAAAGACTATAAACCCTAATTCTAGTATTCAAATAATCATATTAACATGAGAATAGGTTTATAATGTTACCTTGATTGTTATGTAGTAATAACAATCCCAAATCTCCTTGTATTGACTTTGGAAGGCTTAGAGTCACAAGTGTCACTCCTCTAATGGTTCACAAACACCATAAGCAAGAGGATGAAGAGGAGAGAGGATGGAGGCTACCAAAACTCGTGTGAAACCTTAGCAAGAAGCATACCACGTTTTTGGTCATAAGGGATCTCTTTATATAGGAGGCAATTAGGGTTATCTAACAAGGAAACCCTAATTTGGATGCTTAAGCCCTAAGCAACCCATGGAGCCCTTTCCATAAGGCCTTGTACGATTTCATATGGGCTTCCCCATAGAATTCGTCCACCTTATAATAAAAGGCAATCCATGGCCTAAATTGCAATTATCTTATAATTACAATTCCAGTCCCTTAAGTTTAATTAATCTCTTTTAGTCACAAAACTAATTACCAATTAATTATTGACTAATATTAATTAAACAATATGATTTCTCCTTCAATATATTATTCTCATAATATATTAACAAATCATATTTAATCCTTTCTCTCCATAATTCATCCTATCAAGTTGCTTTTGTGAAGGCAACCCAAAAGGACCATGCACCATCGGGTCAAGTACATACCAAAATAGTTATGGACTTAGACACTAATCCAATAGTCTCCCACTTGGATAAGTCTAATAACTATTATGCGTATGACTTCAGATCCTGATCTGCAATCGTAGCTTTCCAAAGCCACTGTCAACTCTGATCATATCAGATACGCGTGTCCTTAGATAAGGGATCATATATTCCTCCATTCTAGATATCATATGAGATATGATTTCAAATCATTCTCTTTGTACTATATCTCGATTTCTGATTTATGAAGACTGACTAATTGAACAAATCAAATTAGCCTTAGCCCAGCCGAGCATTTACGTTTGTGATCACTAAATCATCGAGGGGCCCAAAGATATCGCTTTTATCCTACCTTGGATAAAAGGAACGGATAAACTTTGATACAATGCTTGCTTGCACTTACTCACCGAATCACACACAACAATATGTTTTATAACACCAAGTTACTAGTGCGTTTACATATTATCAATGTGCAACCGATTTGCAAGATACAACTCACACATCTCGGTTTCAAGAATATAAGATATTATCGTCTCACCAATCACTCATGATACAATTCATGGAGTGATCCAAGTGAGTGTGGGTTTAATCCAATGCTCAAATCATATTCATAAGCACTCATGAACGTTGCAGCAAACATTTGCTTATGTCTAATACTCTTTTAGACAATCCACACACCAATTCACGACAGTCTTCATTCATATCTACTTCCAACATATGAACGACTGTGGCCCGTTCGAATAATTCGATTATTCTTAATAAATCCAATTATTCTGGAAGTCAAAACATGCAAATGTGAAACACAAGAATAATACTAATCCCATATGGCCTCAAACCTTTGAGTATAAATAAAAATCCTTTTATGTATCACCATATCGATTACTCATTATTTGTCGTTTCGGGTAATCAACTTCTTACTTGAATTACTACACTTGTCCCTATGATTCATACTTTTGTGAAATAGATCACATTTCCAATCATTCTGCAAGGCAAAGCATGCACATAATGTTTACCTATGGTTCTTACTTTTGTGAAATAGATCACATTTCCAATCATTCTCATTTCACAACTCTAAATCTTTTTTCATAAGTGTGAGAATATCAAATTCTTGTTACTTATAAAATATGCTAGATTCTAACATTCTATGCAATGATCCTTTCGTAATGTCACTGCACCAAAGTCACAAAGACTATTGCCAATGATATTACAAAGTCCTCTATCGGACATTGTTACAAGACAATTCCTTAGATATGATGTCTCTCACTCAAAGTACATTCATTTGAACATCCTTTTGTATAAAAGTTTCTAATCTAGACATAGATTTTAAATATTCAATTCCCAATATGGAGACGCTTCCATATTTTCCATATGACAACTCATTCTTAATAGAATCTTATCTATTCGTAATGATGTCGATATGGTCCATCCAATATGGAAACATTTCCATAATTTCCATATAACAACTCATTCTTAATAGAATCTTTTCTATAATAATGTCGATATGGTCCATTCAATACCATGCTTCCAACTACTCACAAGCAACCAATCCTCGTCGAACTTTGGATTGTCCTTTGATAGTTGTTTAATTATTTTAGTCAAAACCGATTCTAGTCCTTTTTCCCTCTAAACGCGCTAGACATTCGGAAAATTTTAGAATGGTCAAACATTAAAGCATTTGCAATCGATCCTATACCCGAAGCGTATGGGACACGACGCATAATGTTTTGTTTGATATGTTCTCAAAATTCGAATTGTGAAGAGGAATGCCGTAATCATAATCGAAATTTTAAGAACACACTATGTACCTTTGACTAAATTTATTAACATGTCTCAACCTAAGCCTTTAGATTTGAAATGAAGCATAATATTCTCTCCCTTAATTATAGCAAAACAACTTTACAACCCTTACGACTTTGCAAGATATAACTCTTGTTTTCTATAATTAATATTGCCAACTTGCAATACTTTCCTTAATAATCACACAATCATAACATTTATGCTTCCACTATCATGATGATTATTATAAAACATAACACTTATGCTCCCACTAGCTTCAACATGTATTCATAAACATCTTAACTTTCAAAAAACAATGCTTATTGAATTTCTTAAGTTCATGTTTCTAATACTTAGTGCTTTGATAATCTTTTATCAAGGCTTCTTGAACTTATACACCTTTGCCTTAGATAGTTCATATGTGTGTCTAAACAATTAAGACTAATTGCCAAACCTCACAATTCAAATCATGGAAAGGGATACCGTAACCATAATTGAATTCGAGAATGCAATTTTACAATCACTATCTTCTTAAAATCTTTCTTAGTGAAAGCATTTCCTCACAATCATTTTCATGAGGGAGGAAATCTTATGACACTTAGATTTAAATGGTGTATTTTTTCCTATCCATGTGAATTTGTCAAAACCAAAGTTTACGACAAATTCAAACTCATATGGATCGAACTTTCTTAAGCTCGATTTCTTGCCTTATGGTAGCACAGCTGCCCACCATGTCTTCCAAGTAGTTAAGCAGCTCACCTTTTCTTATCAATGTACTTTCCATTGATCAAGGTCCTTTCCTTTTATGCATTCAAATGAGAACTCATAGGACTCACATGCATAATTAACTCAATTGGAACAGCACATAAACAAAATAATGTCAACACGATAGGTTGTAAACCTCAACTCGTGTGCTAGTGATGATCGATAAGGTTTATTTGATTTGTTCTTGAAACCTTTCAAGACCATTAAGACTCCCACTGACTCCTTGACATATAAGATTCTCTTGTCAATAACCATTTTTTGACAAACAAATATTCAAGAGTTAGTGTAGCTTTTATCAAAACACTTCATAAATTAGTCCTAGTTGGTCTTTGTCTTATCCAAGACATCACAACTTTCCACATTTGATGAATGTTATAAACCTTTAATACTTATCACTCAATGTTACAATCTTAACTTTAAGACTTGTTTTGGAACGAAGTATGATTGACTTATTGATTTAACCATTTCTTCAATCCTTGATTCCTCTTCTCAAACATACAATTGTACTAAGACTCACTTAGAGGATCAATTGAGATATGGTTCTTAATCATTAAGACCTATCATAACGCATAAAAGCTACTATCCCTTCTTCTTAGAATGGAGAAACTTTTATCTTTATGCCTACACGATTCTTCTTATTCGTTTTGCTATTGATTTAAACTTTTTCAATCAATTCATAATTACACTTAATCTTGTAAGTATAATCATATTTACCAAACCTTTAGTAAATCATGACAAATATCTTGGTTACTCTTATGGTGGACTTGATCAACATGCAACTTTGTGTATGCGATCTCCAAGTCCTTCACTTGACACCTTGTCAATGAATTTGTCTAATTTCCAAATATGAAATTTCTCATTCATCGTGCAACCAAGTTGCATGATTCCAAGTTTATGTCCAATTGAAACTTGGGCGATGAGAAACTCTCCATATTTGGTAAATTCTCAACTTTCCATAAATAACATAATAAGAACCAAATCCATTATTGCTAATAATAGAAACATTTTAACATCAATTTTTCATACACGCCATTGCAAGGATAATATAAAAATCAAAATTTATTTTATGCGGAAAAATTTGTCCTTACAATGCAACTCATTGAAAACTATGCTAATACATCTTTCTTAGCAATTTAATTCTAACTCTAAGTAGTAGCTTAAGAATCTAATTTCCGAGAAATGCGATCGAAATCCATTCCTTCACGGTTAGATTCTGCTCACTTCTTCCTTTAAGCTCCCTTTCCTTTCTTCGATTCTACAAAACATCAATTGTAATCTTATCACATTATGTATTAAGAATCTAGAATAGAAGCTTAAAAGAGTTAGTTAGTGGATTTTACCTATATTAGAGCCATACGTTTCGACTCTCCCATCTCTTAGATCTCTTAGGTAAATGGGGCAGCTTCGTCTCTAATGCCCTTTCTCTTGGCAATAAAAGCAGATTGACTCTCTTGGAACAGGACATGGAACTACTTCAGACATTGCCTTTCTCTTATGATCAAACCTTTCGATCATAGCATGTCTTTCGTTGCCATCATCCATATCCATGAAGGCAGATTCACCAATCAACTTTGCTTTTCTATTGCGCCAAACCATTGTTGATTCAGCAGCAATAAGCATATAGGTGAGATCTATAAGGGTCACGTCGCGGTTCATCATATAGTACTCTCTTACGAACTCACTATATGAGTTAGGAAGTGACTTAAGAACCCAATCAACAGCCATTTCCTCACATATGATGGATCCCAATATTCTTAACCTATCAAGGTGTGACTTCATCCCTAGGACGTGTGCACACACCGACTTTCCTTCTTTTGTTTACTTGCCAAAAGGGCTTGAGTGAGCTTGAACTTTTCAAGCCTTCGAACTTGTGGGTTAGGGAGAATAATTGGAGGAGGTGGAGGAAGAGAAGCATGATCTCTTGTTCCTCGATCGAATCGTGGAATATCATCTTCATGTGGAATGCTTGTTCCACGGGATTTGGGAAGACCATAGTTGTCAAACTTTGACATCTACAAAACAGGAGAAAACGAATTCAAGTTAGTTGATTGATTGAGTCCTTAGTAAATCACCCAAATGAGATACTAAGGCTAGGACCCAACACAATATTCTACAACTCGGGAGAGGGATGCCGTAACCCAAATTGCAGAGCATTTGAAGGTAAGTGAATGATGATTCACTAATTTCCACCACGAAAAACGAAAAAGAAATTTTAAGTTTTAAATCTATGAAAACTCCTAGATCCTTTGAGATTCATTGAACTTTCAATGGCATGTTTAAATCTCGATATGCCCCTCTTGTTTGTGATTGGGATGCCGAGGATCACAAAGCGGGTGTGAATTAACCATGCAAACTTACATGGGGCCCTCACATGTTACAGTCATCTATTCGATGTGCCGGTAAACCACACACGCTCCACCGAACTATGACAAACATTGAGTCACCCTTTGCTACCTTTGCTTAGAACCATTTAGTGTGCCGGTTAACCACACACGCTCCACTAACGTCTTCAAAAGGGCACAAAGTGTAATTTCATGGAATTGCATCAATTCACTTTTGCCTAAGTAACTAAGATTGGGAATTTTTAAAACATTTAGTTACTTTTGTACTTTATTATACTTTTAATGAAAGGTTTTGTCCTATCCTACCCGTTCGGCTAACAACCCTCCACTAGTCAAGAGTGTGGTGGGTAAGAGTGGATACCCATTCAATCACCAATTTATAGGCAATTTCCTTAAACACCCCTTATAGACCAGCTTCATGAATGAGGCCTACTAACGGTAAGACTGACTTTTACTCATACATATATATAATGTTAGACTTTTAATGTTATATATATAGTATAGGGTGTATTTTACACTTTTAAAATACTAGGTGGTCTAATTTAACAATTATACTTTTAATTCAATTAAATTGTAAACCTAAATTTTTATGGATTTATTAAACCTCTTTTAATTATACACCTTAATTAATTAATAAAACCATAAGGGTGTGATTTGAACTTTTTCAAAACTATACTAGAGTTTTAGAATTTAACATTCCTAATTAAACTTTTAATCAACTTTTAAATTCCAAAACTTGAGGGAAGTTTTGAAACATTTCAACACATTAGGGTTTAGGATTTAAATATACATCAAAATTAAACCATTTAATCAAAATTTAAATTCCAAAACTTGAGGGCAAGTTTTGAAACCTTTTTCAAAACATTAGGGTTTTAACTATTTAAATTTCAAAACAACAAAACTTTGGGTTCAAATTTAAACTATAAAACCTAAAGGGAAAATATGAAACATTTCATAACATAAGGATCAAATAACAAATAATCTAATTAACAATTAAACACATAATTATCCATATTTGATTTATTTAATGATTTCTTGCAAAACAATTTATCAATTTAGTCAAAATAATTAATCAATTATCACATAAGGAAACAATTATCTTATTAATTGATAAATATCTTCAATTAGATCAAGAATATAGTCAAATATATCATAAAATCGGATTTATATTGATCTAATATGATAAGGTAACTATCCCAAAGCAAAAACAGCAAGAAATCCCGAGATATACTCTATCTGACGAGTTGACTCGTCGAGTCAAGCTTGGACTCGGCGAGTTCAACTATGGACTCGGCGAGTCCAGCCCCCAGAACATCAAAAATCGAAATTTTTGAACATGTAATGCATCAATACAATTGAAACCAGTCTAGGCTCTGATACCACTGATGGGTTTTAGTCCTAAGAACATCCTATGTGCTCATACAAACCCTAATGCTTGGATCTAGGTTTCTCTATTGTACATGCAAGTTATCCAAGACTATAAACCCTAATTCTAGTATTCAAATAATCATATTAACATGAGAATAGGTTTATAATTTTACCTTGATTGTTATGTAGTAATAACAATCCCAAATCTCCTTGTATTGACTTTGGAAGGCTTAGAGTCACAAGTGTCACTCCTCTAATGGTTCACAAACACCATAAGCAAGAGGATGAAGAGGAGAGAGGATGGAGGCTACCAAAACTCGTGTGAAACCCTAGCAAGAAGCTTAGCCACGTTTTTGGTCATAAGGGATCTCTTTATATAGGAGGCAATTAGGGTTATCTAACAAGGAAACCCTAATTTGGATGCTTAAGCCCTAAGCAACCCATGAAGCCCTTTCCATAAGGCCTTGGACGATTTCATATGGGCATCCCCATAGAATTCGTCCACCTTATAATAAAAGGCAATCCATGGCCCAAATTGCAATTATCTTATAATTACAATTCCAGTCCCTTAAGTTTAATTAATCTCTTTTAGTCACAAAACTAATTACCAATTAATTATTGACTAATATTAATTAAACAATATGATTTCTCCTTTAATATATTATTCTCATAATATATTAACAAATCATATTTAATCCTTTCTCTCCATCATTAATCCTATCAAGTTGCTTTGGTGAAGACAACCCAAAAGGACCATGCACCATCGGGTCAAGTACATACCAAAATAGTTATGGACTTAGACACTAATCCAACAAGTTTACTCCCCATGTTTGAGGGGTTTACGGCCCAAGAACATACCTTGGCCGTAAACTCATGTTAATCCCTCAAAATCCAAGTTTAAGGTGTTCCAAGTCCGGGTTTGTAAGCCTCAAGGTCGTATCTAAGTCCCAACAATGATTTGGAAGGGTTAAATTGCTCAAAAACCCCATTTTTATGTGTTTACGGCCCAACCATATACCTTGGCCGTAAACACATGTTCCAGGTCCAATTTCACGAATTAAACATAGATTTGAAGGCTTAACAGGTTGGATAACAAGTTAGGAAGGTTACCTCTACGATTTGGAGCCTTAAATCTTTGATTTTGGACCTTAATCTATGATGAGGAGAGAGGTTAGAGAGAGAGTAGTGAGAGAGATCCAAAAGCTTCAAATGGAAGTTTAGAACACTTTAAATAGTGTTCGGGAATTGGACACGGCGGAATTCTACCTGATACCGGCGTTAGACGGGGCTTTTGGTCGCACCCGGCCAAGTTGCCGTAACCCGATATGGTTGATTCTAGAAATGTTCCGATCACTAGAATGGGGTGTTAGAATGATTTCTAAATGCATTAAGACACCCATTAAGTCATTTTAGGTCATTACCATTTAATGACTTAATTAAATGAGGAAATCGGAAATCGGATTTGAAAACGACGATTAGTTGATCGAATTTGATTACGAAAAGAGTTACAAGAAGTGGTACGGAATTTTGGGTTGTTACACTTTCCATATCAATCAGTGAGACATAACAATTTCAATACTTGATGTACATCAATAAAGCTTCGGCCCAATTGTCACAGAAGACATACACTTTCTGATTAAACATTTTTGTAGATTTCAGGCTTTTAATCCTATCTAACCTTCTGCCAATGCCATAAAATAGAAGTCATTCCCTTACGAGACATGCTTTACATGACCAGAGGCTACATACCAGTACCACCGTGAATCTAAGTCCTTTCACTGATCACATGGTTAAAGGTACAACTTTGCTACTTTAATATCGGAAATAATAAAATGAGATGATAACAAGGAAAAGCACAAAGCACATATAACACATAACATACAATTGTTCATATATATTGAACACACCGTGAAATAACCGTGGATTAAATGATAATTTGGGCAGCACTTCGGCTCTAAATATAACTTTCTGTAACGAAACCGGGAATTTTAGTTGAAAACTGGCCTTACTCGGGCAGAGTTTTGACTTGAAAATATAATTTTCTCGGGAACTTCGGGGTGTTGGGACTTGCTTCGGGTGTCGGGAATGATATCGGGGCTTCGTGGGGGGGGGGGTGGGTTAATGTGGGCTAAAGAAGGTTTTTAGAGTGAAAGAGTATCAAATTTTGTAACATAAACCGAAGACCTTCACATTTTATTTATAGTGGCTGCTGACCCCTCGTACGCTGGGCGTACCAGTGAGGACGCGCGGTGTACGCATTGCGGCCTTATACGCTGGGCGTAGCCGCGTACCCTAGGTGTTCAGAGCTACGTGGCTTCTCTTCGGATTTCGGGCTTCATACGTATCCGACACATGGCTGTATATGAATAAGGAGCGACGTGGTCAATCCGAGGCCTAGTCCGAGTACGCTGGGTGTAAGCCTCTACGCGGGGCGTACTACTTCGGATAAGGCTTCGAATTTTCATTTATTTTTATTTAAAAAAACTTCAAAAATTCATTTTCTTTTGCGTACGAGCTCCGTTTTTTACGTTCTTTATATCCACGCGTAGGTGATTTTATGCTCTACAACTTTTGTTTAGACTATGTCGGCTAATTTTGATATCATTTTTAATATTATATTTATAACTGTCTGAGACAGGAGAAGTCTATAAAAAATTCATAACTTCTTCATCCGATGTCCGTTTTCGTCTGTATTTTTACCGTTGTACTACTATTGACGAGACCTTCGATTCCCTTTTAGGTTGTGTCGGCTGAAAATCACTTGATCTTTATTTCGAGTTTTTAGTTGTCTACTGCTATTCCGAAACTTAGAAAAATCATAACTTCCTAATACGAATTCAGATTTGGACGTTCTTTTTAGGAAAATTCTTGGTTTAATGAATACTACGACTTTTGTTTAGATCACTAAAGCTAAAAAGTAGTTTATCGAAAAATCACTTTTTATGTCATACGGTGTCGTGCCGGTTCTGTCGCGAAACTTCAAGAAGTCATAACTTCTTTGTTATAACCCGGATTTCGATAAGGTTTTCGCCTAAACTTTTCTAACGAGATTCTTTACAACTTTCGATAATATAATTTTATTTATTTTCAACTTTATATTTTCGTTAATTTTCAATATTTGACTTTTGATTGGAATCTCATAAGACTTCCAATATTTTCCGAGTGATTGTAAACATAGTTTTACTTCATTTCTTGTAAAAACTATCTGTTAGAACTCAACGTTCAAAATCATATAATATTTTATAATATTATTTACTTTTAAAATTAAATAAAACGATAACCGAACGTTTATGTTACATGTGCCAAGTGTCACCATCTGGTGGCAATGCATGGGGAAGAAGCAGTGGCTCAAATCGCACCACGTGTCACTCGCTGATCACTCCAAAAACTAATTATATTTTAAAATCTGTAACTTTCTCATATCAGCTCTGTTTTTTACGTTCTTTATATCCACGTGTAGGTATCGATGGGATCGACTCCGTCGGCTAATTTTGACTTTATTTTTATAGTTATATTTTAACAGGCTTAGACATATAAAGTCCGTTAAAAATTCATAACTTTGTCATGCGACGTCCGTTTTCGACTGTCTTTATATTTTTGAGCTCCTATTAATGAGTGCTTCAATTCTAATTTAGATTGTGTCGGCTAAAAAACGATCTATCTAAAATTCGATTTCTGGGTTGTGTACTGCTATGCTAAATCTTAGAAAAATCATAACTCCTCATATGAAGTCAAATTTGGACATTCTTTTTATGTACGTTCTTGGTTTAACGTATATTAAGACTTTCATGTATATCTCTAAGGCTAAATAGCAGTTTATCAAGAATTCATGTTTTAAGTTACGCGGTGTCGTTTCAGTTTAACCGTAAAACTTCGACGGGTCATAACTTTTTCGTTATAACTCGAATTTCAGCGTTCCTTATATGTAAGGTTATTTGTTCTAAATAAGCTTTTATCAAAAAGTAATTTTTGACATTCATTGTCTCTAAATTGACTAACCCGAATCTAGGGGCATTACAATTATCTCCCCCTTAGGATAATTACGTCCCAAAATCATCAACAAAACAGGGCTTGTATGATGACTCCATAAGTTGTCTTATCACTTTGGACATTCAATCGTGACGTTCAAGTCACAATCTCGATCCTTATTGGAGACTCCCACTCCTTCGTTAGCTCGTCAGGGACGATGCACAAGGCAAACTCCATCTTTTCCGTGAAGGAATTAGTATACTCATCAATGCACATGTTGCCCTTTTTCAATGTCAGAAACTGGTTCTCCAGCTCTAGCATGTTTCGGGTTAATCAACACTTGCATTTAAAGTGTACCAAGAATTCAGCCCATGTCAGTTGTAGTGGCTCATTGGGGATTATGATATTTCCCAAAGAGTTTCACCAACAAACAGCGCCACCCCTAAACTGACGCACAACATAAATGGTTTGTAGCTTGCCCTTGCAACCACATGTTATGAAAGCTAGCTCCATTTCAGAGATCCAGTCCATAACTCTAATTGGATCTTCTTTCCCATTAAAAGTTGATGGATTGCAAGTCGTAAAGTGTTTATACTTGCATCTATTCCTTTCAATTCCTTCTTCTTGGTTATTTCTTTTAATCACTAACGGTTTAGCTTGACTAAGGATTCTACTGTAATTTCCTTCTTCTGACTATCCTTCATTCAACTTAGGTTGTACAATAGGTACAGTAGGTGAAGGGTTTTAAGCATTCTAACACTCCTATGGTGTACATGCAACCCTAGAAACCTTGGATCTATGTTTTACTAAGATACATGCAAATTTGCTTTTCCAAGGCTGTTAACCTAACTAGCATGGCATGGGGAACTTTGAAACATAATAAGCTAGTAGAGTTACATACCTTTTAGTAATGTTTGATTGCTTGGAGTTTGAGAGCCTAGCACCAATAATGTGGATACCTCAAATGGAAGTCACCAATCACCACAAACCTTGGAAACTTGAGAGAATACTAGAACACTTCTAGAAATCTCCACCCTCAGTTCTCACATGAAAAACTAGTGCCATTTCAAGTGCCAATGACTCCTTTATATAGTGTGGTGGATTAGGGTTACATCCATGTAAACCCTAATACCCATGACCTTTCATTTCCATGAGATCCATGGGTTAAAGCTCCATGGACTATCCATGGACTTACCATGCAAGCCTTGCCCACTCTAAATAAGCATTAGCCCACACTATATAAATAAAAGAGTCCATATTTAATTAGTCACACTTTTGATCACTAAATTAATTCTAAATTACTTTTAGATCAATACTAATTAAATAATATGATTTCATGTTAATATATTAGAACTTATAATATATTAATAAATCATAACTTATAATATTCTCAAAAGATTATCCATATAAATTGCTCGGGTGAAGTGCAACCCAAATGGACCATGTCGAATCGGGTCAAGTACATCTCAAATATAGTTATGGACTTAGACACCTTATCCAACAGTCTCCCACTTGGATAAGTCTAATAACTATAGTTGCAATTATGAATTCAGGCACCGATCGGCAATCCTAGCTCTTAAAACTTTGTTGAACTATGAAGCGCCATTTTAGATAAGGGATCATATAATCCTTTGTTCTAGATATCAGCCGGACAAATACATGGAACAATGTCTTACTTATTGTCCAACAGTTTGTTTCTTGATTTCCGATTTGTTTGACGTAGAGCTTAATTGAATACATCAACTTTGTTCTAATCGGTCCCGATACATGGGTTAACACAAAATCATCGAGGGGCACAGATATCGCTTCTAATCCAAGAAGGAACAGATAAACTTCGACTCATATGCTTGTTCTACTACTTGTTGAATCATACGCAAAGGTACGTTTTATAACATCGAGTTACCAATGCGTTTTACTACAATAAATGCATCACCAACTCATAGTTAACAACTCATATCTCTAGGTTTGAAGACATATATGATATTACCGTCTCACGTTCACTCGAGATAAATTCCATGAACTGATACACGTGAGCATGGGTTGAATCAAATACTCAGAACTTATGAGCACTCATGAGTGTTGTAGCAACACTTTGCTATGTCCAACATCTTACACATCTACAAGCCAACTCATGATAGTCTTGATTCATATCTACTTCCAACGTATGACCGACTGTGGAGAATTTGAATAATATGAAATACAATAACATAATTATTCTGGAAGTCAAAACATGCAAAATGAAACGATAGTAAACGATTGACAAAAGATAGCAACACTTTACTCATAAATAAACAACAACTTTTATTCATCATCAAATGTCAATTACACTTTACAAATTTCAAAGCTATCTAATTACTAAAACTAATATCATCTTTCAACCATATGCACCTCGCGTGCTGGAGATTCTTAACCCTACCCAGTCCCTTCGTGAGGGGATCTGCTGGGTTCTCGTTCGATGATACCCTCTTTGCCACGAGGAATCCTTCTACTATTCGATGTCTGATGAAATGGTATTTTCTGTCGATGTGCCTAGATCTCCTATGATCCCTTGGTTCCTTGGCTAAGGTAACCACACTTTCACTATCACAGAAAATCTCCATAGGCTCCTTTATATCTGGTACAACTCTAAGGTCTCCAATGAAGTTCTTTAGCCATATAGCCTCCTTTGCTGCCTCGCTTGCTGCTATATACTCTGATTCGCAAGTTGAATCAGCCACTGTCTCCTGCTTGGAACTTTTCCAAGTAATTGCTCCCCCGTTTAAGGTAAAGATCCAGCCTAGCTGAGAGTAGAAATTATCCCTATCAGTCTGCAAGCTAGCATCATTATACACTACTACTCTCAAGTCATCACTCCCACCGAGGGTAAGGACCCGATCCTTAGTCCTCCGCAGGTACTTGAGAATGTTATTTACCGTAATCTAGTGAGCCTTGCCAGGGTTCCCCTGATATCTGCTGAACATGATCAATGCAAAGGCCACATCAAGACGAGTACAAGTCATAGCATACATGATCGTGCCTACAATGGACGCATACGAAACTCGACTCATCTCTGCTAACTCAGCCTCTATACTCAGGCTCTGAGTCTTAATCATTCTGGCGTTACTCTGGATTAGTAACTCACCTTTCTTGGAGTTCTGCATGTTGAATCTTTTCAACACTTTATCCACATAGGTGCTCTGACTAAGTCTAATTAGTCTCTTACTCCTGTCTCTCAAGATTCTTATCCCTAGGATATAGGCAGCTTCTCCAAGGTCCTTCATAGCGAAACACTTCCCATGCCAGGACTTCACTTCCTATAGGGTTAGGATGTCATTTCCTATGAGTAGTATGTCATCCACATACAGTACCAAGAAGCTAACTATACTCCCACTAGCCTTGAAATATACACAAGATTCATCTTCACTCCTCGAAAAGCCAAACTCTTTGACTTTCTCATCGAAACAAATATTCCTTCTGCGAGGTGCTTGTTTCAATCCATAGATGGATTTCTCAAGCTTACACACTCAATTAGGGTACTCTACGTTGACAAAAACCCTCTGGCTGACTCATGTAAACATCCTCAACCAACTTCCCATTAAGGAAAGCGGTTTTGGCATCCATTTGCCATATTTCATAGTCATGAAATGCATCAATGGCTAGCATAACCCTAATAGATTTAATCTTTGCTACTGGTGAAAAGGTCTCATCATAATCAACTCCCGGAGTTTAAGAAAATCCCTTTGCAACCAGTCGCGCCTTATAAGTGTGTTTATTACCATCCATGTAGGTCTTCTTCTTGAGGATCCATTTGCACCCCGACTGTCTTGCGACATGGTACATTGTCAACCAAGTTTCAAACTTGATTGTCATACATGGATTTTATCTCGCTGTCCATAGCCTCTTTCCATTTAGCAGCCTCTGGACCTATCATGGCGTCCGTGTAGCTATTAGGTTCAGCCAGACTTACCCGTGTGCTATCACTGATAAGTGTATCACATTCCACAGTAATATGGAAACCATAGTAATGCTTAGTTGCATTCCTAACTCTCGTGGAACGCCTTAGAGGTACAGACTCTTATGTCGGATCAACAAGAGTTTCCTCCTCAGGTTGATTGCTAGGGTTTGAGGTTCCTTCACCACTTGACTCTTGAATTTCTTCAAGGTCAATTTGCCTCCCACTGTTTCCTTGGCTCATGAACTCTCTCTCACGAAAGACTCATTTCCTTGTTGCAAAGACGACATTATCACTGGGTCTGTAAAAGAGGTAACCAAAGGATCTCTGTGGGTAGCCAATGAAAATACACCTCTCACTTAGAGGTTCGAGCTTATCATGAGTCTCGCGCCTCACGAAAGCCTCGCAACCCCAAATCTTGATGTGGTCTAGATTAGGAACTTTTCCAGTCCAAATCTCGTGAGGTGTTTTGGCAACCTTTCTGGTAGGGACTAGATTAAGAATATGGGCGGTAGTCTCTAAGGCATACCCCCGAAATGAGATTGGTAGCGAAGCTCGACTCATCATGGAACGAACGATATCCAACAAGGTTTGATTGCGCCTCTTAGCCACACCATTAAGTTGTGGTGTCCTGGGAGGTGTCAATTGTGAGATAATCTCACATTTCTTAAGATAGTCAAGGAACTCTATACTAAGATACTCACCACCTCGATCAAATCGAAGCATCTTAATGTTCCTGCCCAACTGATTCTCCACTTCTTGTTTAAACTCCTTGAACTTTTCAAAGGTTTCTGACTTATGCTTGATTAAGTAGACATATGTATATATACTAAAATCATCAGTAAAAGTCACATAGAAGCGGTTCTCTTGTGGTGGTTCTGAAGGGTCCACACATGTCATTATGTATGAGGTCCAACAGACCCTCACCCCTAGGACAAGAACGAGTGAAGGGTGACTTTGTCATTTTCCCAAGCAAACAAGATTCACAACTATCATCCGAATTTAGGTCAAATGACTCCAAGACTCCATCCTTTTGGTGTTGGCCTATCCGTTTCTTGCTTACATGTCCAAGACGACAATGCCATAATGATGCTTTATCCAAGCTAGTGGAAGAATCGATGCACAATACATTATTTCCTAGGTTATCAACAACCGAAACAGTTTCATACACACCATCACAAGGTAATGCTTTAAAATAAAGAATATTATTAAAGAAAGCATTAATACCACCACATTCATTATCAAACGAAAAGGTAAAACCTTATTTGTATAAACCATGAAAAGAAATAATATTTCTCGCCATTTCGGACGAGTAACAACACTTATTCAAATCTAACACTAACCCACTACTTAGCAACAAAGAATAAACTCCAATCTTGGTGACAGGTGAAGCTTTTCTTATCCCCCATGATCAAGTTTATCTTCTCATGCTCCACATTCTCACTTCTTCTTAGTCCCTGCAAATCAGAACATATGTGAATGCCACAGCTTGTATCAAGGACCCAAGAATTAGAATGGGGTGAGTTATTAGACACTATAGTGTAAATACCGGCATGGATGGGTTTTACTTTCCCATTCTTAACATCTTGCAGGTACTTTGGGCAGTTTCGCTTTCAGTGCGACTTTTCATGGCAATAGAAGCATTCAGCCTCTTTAGAGTTGGCAGAAGGAGTGACGAAACCTTTCTTGGTTCCACTTGAAGAGGAGCCATCAAAGGACTTTCACTTGGTACCCTTCGAAGGGCTCTTCCTCTTCCTTCCTTTGCCTTGCCTGATTGCCAAGACAGGGGCCGCGGTAGGAGTAGGAGTGGTAACAACCGATTTACCCTCAAGTCCACTTTTGACGGTCTTCAAGAGTCCTTGAAGTTTGCTGAGTGTAACTTCCTCCTTGTTCATAAGGTATGGCATTCAGAATTGATCATAACATGAAGGTAAGGAGTGCAAAATGATGTCAATTGCCAATTCCTCGGGGAAGTTCACATTCAATTTCAGCAAACGGTCCACATACCTTTGCATTTTTTGCAGGTGCCCCGTGATGAGTTCACCATCCTTCATTCGGGTTGTTATCCTGGAGGACATGATTTCATTCCGCTCTTGATGAGCACTCTGATGGTAGCGGTCCATCAAGTCCTGGTGCATCTCAAAAGGGTAGTAGTCCTCATAGGACTTTTGGAGCTCGGCTGTCACTGTGGCCAACATGATACATGCCACTTTGGTAGCATCTCTCTCATGTTCCTGGTATTTAGCGATCTCTTCAGGAGTAACAGACGGCTCAAGTTCCTTAAGCTCCTTGCCGAGGACATATTCCTTGTCCTCATACCGAGTGACCATCCTGATTTTCCTTATCCAATCCATAAAGTTGGATCCATCAAAGATGACTCTCCCATTAAGGTTCATGAGGAGAGAAGAAGTAGGTAGGGTTTGAGCTAGAAGCAACATTGTTGGAAGACATCTGAAAAGAAGGACAAGTTTAGATTAGATATAAAGATAATCCTTAATAAGACACCCAAATGTAATATTAAGGCTAGGACACAACACAATATTTTATAACTTAGAAGAGGGATGTCGTAATCCAAGCTATAAAATATTTGAAGGTAGGTGAATGACGATTCACCAATTTCCACCATGAAAAATGAAATAAATTATTATGTTTTAATTGATTTTTAAACTCCTAGATTCATTAATATTCATTGAACTTTTCAATGGCATGTTTCAATCTCGAGTGTGCCCTTCAGCTTTTATGACTGGGATGTTACGGATCACAAAACAAGGTGTGAAGTAACCATGCAAATTATTTGGTACTCTTAATGGTTATCACTGAACTGATGTGCCGGTTAACCACACACGCTCCACCGATCTATGATAAACCTTAAGGCACCCTTTGCCTACCTTGTTAAGTCCAGGTTAGTGTGTCGGTTAACCACACACGCTCCACTAATGACTTAATCAAAGTGCAAAGTGTAATTTCATGGGTTAGCACCTTATTCACATTTTCCTAAAGTAACTAAGATTGGGAATTTATAAAAACATTTAGTTAGTTTATAACCTTCATACTTATAATGTGGATTAAAGTCATTGTCCTACCCGTTCGGCTAACGACCTTCCACCAGTCAAGGAAGCGGTGGGTGAGAGTGGACACCCATTAAGCTGTTATTTTATAGGCAACAACCTTATACCCTCCTTATAGACCGACTTTGTGAATGAGGCCTACTAACGGTAAAACGACTTGTTCTTATACATATATAATAATTATTAAACTTATAATATTATAAAGTATAAGGGTTTAGTTTTAACTTTTAAAATTCTAGGGGTTGGAACTAAAGTTTTACCAAAGTATGTGAGACTTTACATGTTCCAAAACTTAAGGGCAAGTTTTGTAACTTTCAAAACTTTTCATCTTTCATAACTTATGAGTTAATGGTTTATTAAAATGAGAGACTTTTCATTTTATGTAACCTAATGGACTTTAAAAGAGTGACTTTTGGTAATCCATAACTTGAGGACAAATTACGAATTCCTTTAAAACACATCAAGATCAAGAATTAAAATACCAAGCAAATTGCAAATAATTCCTATGATCTTCTAAACTCATAAGTTCATGAACATTCATATCAACAATTTCAAGAATCATTATAAAACCATACAAAACTTGAAATTTTGAAAATAGTCATTGAAAATGGATTAGCATAACCATTACACCATCTAAAACAAGTTTTATTAGACCAAAACAGTTTAAGGTAATATTTCTAGTCCATTTCCAACAGCAAAACTCAAAAATCTGCATTTTGGGGCTCCTACTCGTCGAGTGCACGAACCTACTCGACGAGTAGGATGAATTATCACATGGACTCATCGAGTCCCCCCATGGAGTTTTGCCAACCCTTCTTTCTCCCCAACTTATGGACGATTTCTAACTATCTCAGGGTTTGTAAAATGTCATATTATTCCATGTTTGAACTTTGAAAAATGTCAATTTCATTAGTTCTATTTTTTAAACTTTTTTTATCCCCGTAATATATATATATATATATATATATATATATATATATATATATATATATATATATAATCTGATTTTCCTACATATCACCTCTCCGGCTTTCAAACCTTTTTGTATGGATGTATAATCTAGAAGTGGTCAACAATTTGACGTAAATTGTTTTGGTGTAAATTTAGAACTTTCGTTCGTTCATTTTAAAAAAATTACTTGCTTTTTTCTTTGTTATGAACGGGTCGGTATGAATTCGAGTTTGTCTACGTTTCAATGTAATTTTTTTACGTTTTCATGCTTATTTTTATGTATGCTTATATGAACTAGTCTACATATAATACATTTTTAATTATTTAAACTTCTTTTCGTTAACTTAAAAATATCTTACTTATTTTTATGTACATGTCACATAATTAGGTTTGCTTAATTTTTATTTGCTTGGCTTTGGCCCTGATTTTTGTGGTTTGTCAACTTAAATTTTCTTAAAATTCTATTTAACATTTAACATGTAACAACTTTCTTTCTAGTACTTCTACATTACTATGGTCGCAATGTACCAAGAGTAAAATCATAGTTTTAAACAAAAGGAAAATGAAAGGACAAAAAAAACTATGTGATCTTTTCGGATATAGCTATTAATAGCATCATTATACCATTTCAGGGTATATTTTCACAAGTTATTTAAAATAAATCTTTTGTGAATGATGATAGTTAAAACTTAAAACGTTAATATATTTTTTTCTCTTTTCTTTCTCTTGGTTTGAATATCGTGTCAGTTAAATTGATGATAAAATATAACAACTGACTAATAAATTTTATAATATTTGAAAATTAAAACATGTTGATACATTTACGTATGTTGTGAAAAAAAAAAAATGTAATATTGCGATTGATAAAGGTTCTGCAATGAGATTTTTGTCTGGACAACAAGTGTCACGTCGGAGCAATTTCCGGGCAGTTATTTGTCGCAATGTTAATGCTTTCCCAACCCAAGCGAATTTTACTTTTCTTTTTCCAATTTCAACTTTCTATACCAATATTTACTTTTTAAATTTTGTTTATGTGTATGGTCAAAATGATCGTGTTTAATATTGTCCATAAACAATAATTCGACCCTTTTTGTTTAGGTTACATGGATTTTTTTAAGGATAATGCAATATTCAATATAACTTCAAGTTTTGGTAACCAAAGAGGAATTTCACGATAGATTTGTGTTCGATTAGAAAGTTTCTTATTAGAGGAACCAAAAATATTATGTCAATTAGTCTATATACCAACATAATTGTCCAAAAGGGATAAGCATCACAAATAATAGATGGTTTGGATGGTTATTAACGCGCAAACAACTTGCGAAGGTAATTATCTTTTTCGTTTTGTTTACATTTATATAAATTCATTTTTATTTGTACATATTTGACCATTTAAATTGTTAAATGTGTTTACATATTACCATTGTTATCTGGTATGTGCTTACATATTAGCATTTGTCACATGCTATACCAGGTGACAATGGTAATATGTAAACACATTAAATGGTCAAATGTATAAAAAAAAGTTGTTTAAATGGGAACAATTTCTTTTAGACAAAACTTCAAAAATGGTCCATGTGGTTTTCAAAAATATTAAGTTTAGTCCTTAAGTTCAAAAAACCTCACAAATGGTCCCTGTGGTTTCAAAACTTTTAATGTTTAGTCCTTCCGTCTAACTCCGTTAGCTTTTTACCATTAAGTGAGGGGCATTTTCGTCATTTCAATACCCAGGGACCATTTATGAGGTTTTTTCTTATTTTAATTAAAAATAAAAAATAAAATTTAATATGTAAAGGGTCCACTCTCTCTCTCTCTCTCTCTCTCTCTCTCTCTCTCCCTTCATCTTTCCATTCGCGAAGCCCCACCAGAAAACTCAATCGTCTCCTCCATTTTCTGTCACTAACCACCGTACTCCACCATTGAGTTCCATCTTAATCACTCCCATTTTTATAACGAGTGGAGAGTGATGGAGAACTCCTATTTTTGTTTTTTAGGGCTTCTTCTCTCAATTCTTCCCTAATTTTTTCGCCTTATTTCCCCTAAATTTATCGATTCCTTTAATGGATTTCTTGTGAACTATAATGGGTTACATTGATTCCAAACATGTGGTTAGGTCTTCCAATTCTTCCTTACACGATTCCCATTCTTTCAAGCATTTTTTGGGTCTTAATCACGGAAGAATCATGATCATGATAATAATCACGTTACGATGATAAGATTAGTAAGAACAAGGAGAATCACGCTGTTATTAATGATCCATTATCCCAAACTTCAAGTTTTGATTCGATCATTTTCAATTTTGGAAGGTTACCTGAAGCAGCAGAGCACATCGTCGACGCCGCTGGATGGCCCTCTTGGATTTGTCTCGTCGTCGGTGAAGCCAGTCATGGTTGGCTCCCTTTAAAATCCGATATCTTCCAAAGATTCGAGAGATACATGATACTATAATGCAGTTCTTCATAATCCCAAAATTTCTTTAATTTCTATGTTCTAGGTGTGTTCTAGGTTACAGAAGTAGAAAGGTAGGTTACAATAGAAAATCGTTCTAGAAACGATTTAGAATGCACTAGTTTGGGGGTTTCTTGAATTCTCTTAGTAGTGGTGATGGTATGTGTATATGTCTGTTCTTGAGTGTTGAAGAACAATCGAGTACATGAATATGTGTTATGGTTGAGAGAGAGAGAGAGAGAGATGGGACCCCTTTAAATTTAATGTTTTTTCTTTTTTTTTTAAAAAATAGAAAACCTCATAAATGGTCCCTGGGTGTTGAAATGAGGAAAATACCCCTCACTTAACGGTAGAAAGCTGATGGAGTTAGGCGGAAGAACCAAATGTTAAATGTTTTGAAACCACATGGACCATCTGTGAGGTTTTTTGAAATTAGGGACTAAACTTGATATTTTCAAAAACCACAGGGACCATTTTTGAAGTTTTGTCTTTCTTTTATACAAATTTCTTAAGAATTTTTATAATTTTCTTACAACATTTTTATGATATTTTTTTATAGTTTTTTTAATAATGATTTAAACTTTGCTTTTATATATATATATATATATATATATATATATATATATATATATATATATATATATATATATATATATATTACATTTTTTTTATACTTTCGTATAATTTTAATACAAGTGCTTTTAAACCAAATATTTTATAAATGTTCTAAATTTTTTCTTACAAGTTTTCAACTTTTTTTTTTGTTTTTTTTAACATTTTCATACAATTTTTTTATATAACTTTCATGCATCTATTTCTAATCTTTTTTTTTAGTATTTTTAAAGTGTTTCATAAATTTTGTATGACAATTTAATATTTTTTTTATAACATTTTGTAAAACTTTCGTTAAATACTAGTTTAAAACGTTATATTAAAAAATTAAAAGTTTATAAACTTTTAATTAAAAAGTTGGAATAATATTAAAACATTTACATTATATATATATATATATATATATATATATATATATATATATATATATATATATATATATATATTGTTTTTTTATTTGCTAAGTAATATTTTCTTTTTATTTTTTTAAAACACTATCCATACTTATTGTTATATATTTAATTTTATTGTTGGATACTATTTACTTTAAAAACATTGTATATGCTTAAAACAAAAGAAACAAAAATTATAAGAGACTATATAAAATATTTCACACAACAAAAATATAATTATTAATTAACAAGTAAAGTTTAAATTGATCAATATTTAATTAATATTTAGGAAATTATGGATATTTTAAAAATAATGTTTGAAAAAAATAATACGAACAAATATGAAAAATAAAATTGCTATTAAAAGTGGGAAAAATGACTTATCAGAATAATTAATTTTTCGTTTTATTCACATTTAGGAAACTTTTTTTTGTACACATTTAAACATTTAATTTGTTAATTTGTTCGCATATTACCATTGTCACCTGCTATAGCCGGTGACAATGACAATATATGGACACATATAACAAGTTAAATGGTCAAATGTATACAAAAATACAGAAGTTGCCTAAATGTGAACAGAGCAACAAAGATGATTACCCTGGTAGGTCATTTTCCCGGTTATCAACATATATAAGCAACACAACAATATTTGACACCCATTAACAACATCACTAGTTGGGCCCTTCACTCGCATCAACAATAACTACTAATTTTATCACAAGTTTATTGTATGTGTAATTGCTAATCAACTACATATAGACTAACAACTAATGACTTACACTATGAGATTGCACTTAAAGTATGAAAATGTGTTTTTTTGTATCAAGGGCACTGCCCCTTGAACCCTGAACGAGGGAACGACCCCTGGTCATTGATGTTCGTTGCGTTTTTTGATCAAACTAGCATTATACAAGTGTCCACTTCCAAACCCTAACTCTTTTTAAATATTAGTGTGAAAACCCTTGTCACTCATGTAAATTTCAGTTACACAAAATCGTTAATGACACGAAATGAATTCTTAGTGTCATTCCTGGCTTTGGGTAATTCAAAAGGTATTAGATTCTAATATAACCAGGTGTAGTTGATTCGTCTCATACATTGATGGAACAAGAAAGTAATGATGAACTATAAATGCAGAATTAAAAGTAAAAGAACGATGTAAATAACTCTCTTAAGTTCTTTAACTGATCAATGAATATGATACATAATATGAATCCAACAAGTGAATAAAAACACAATACTAAGAACATTACCCTATTGTAGTGTGTAACACTCGGTTTTGGGAGCTAGAATTTTTGAATAATTTAAAGCTTTTATTTAAATAAATTAAATTTAATAAACTTGTGAGTTAACGGGTAAGAATAAAAGTTTAATAATAAAATAGGTAATAATAATAGTTTAAATGATAGTGGGAAAGATTAAATGCTAAAATTATAACATTTGGAGTTGCAGGGCTAAAAGTGTTAAAATGGTGAAAGTGTGCTTGTCCAAAAGGTTGATTCACTTAAATTAATTTGGACCATAAAATTCATAAAATGGATGAGGAAGGATCAATGGGGACAATTCCCAAAGCTAAAATCTACCAGTTAGTGAGTAGGGCCAATATTGCCAAATTAAAGAAAGTTAAGGGTAGAAATAAAGTAGCTTATAAGAAGCACCCTTCTTCCTTATTTAAATGAAAACACACGATAAAAAGGGAGGGGGAAAGATTAAAGATGGTAATTTCAAAGAGAAAATCTCTCTATGGTTTGGTCCAAACAATTGATATTTATTGAAGCAATAACTTGAAAGTTAGTAGACATCTAAGAGCTTTGAATATAGTTTTCTTCCCCTTCTCTTATCAAATACAAATTTTAGTTTGGATTTTGAAACAAATTCGAAAATGATGATTAAAATAGTGATTAGTTGTTAGATCTAATGTTTGTTTTAATAGTTAAAGCCCTACACTCCACGGAATCAAACCCTAATTGATTCAGGTGGAGTTTTATGAGTAATGAAATATTTAAGCTCCATTAATGGTGGGAACCCCTTAAATTTGAATTTGAAGTTTCAGATGGAACCCTATGTCGATTTTATATCATATAGGTGATTAGGGTTTTGTTTTCTAACACTATTGGGCAGTTTCCATGGTTTTAAGATCAATCTTATCATTAAATTGATGGATTTGATGTTTGAATAAAAATCTAGCCATGAGCACAAGAATTTCAATTAGGATTATGAAGTTGTTATCTGGATGATTCTATGATAATTAATGTAGTTTTGTTGCAATAAATCTATCATGGAATAAACTCAAGTAATAGGAGATTCCAAGTTTGGATGATTGGAATGAAGGCTTATATGGGTGATTCAAGAACTTCTACATAGATTCAAGCATCTACGTGCAAATGATATTCTAGTCATGAATTGATACATTGAGTATAATTAGGATGCTTAACATAAAGTATTAGTTGACCCAACAGTGATTCTAAGGATTGTTAACACATTGGATATGAGAGTTTAAAAACTTGAATGCGGTAAGTATGTATTTCATTGTTGAATGATTGCTTTCAAGGAATTATGTAACATTTGGTTTCAGTTAAGTTGATGGTTAGTTGATTTTCTTTAAGTTATGCTTTAAAGAAGGGTTTTTAGTAGATTGCGACATGGTTACTTTGTGGTCGCGACGCATGTCACATCAATAAGTAGTGATGCAACCATGTATTGGTCGCGATGTGAAGCCATCCCAACCCAAAACCATAGGTCTCGGGCATTGGGCCCTATATAAGGGTGCTAAATTACACGGTTCTCTCTTAGCACCAACCTATAATTCCAGAATGAAACCCTAGCCTCCCTTTGTGTCTTCGAGAGATTATTGACCAGTTTGTGGATTTTTTATGAATAAGAAACTTAGGGTGCTTGGAGTAGTGATTTCCATCTGAAGATTCCACCTTCTAGACCCTTCAAAAGCTTAGTAATTCATAAAGATCTATGCTTTAACTAGTTTAAAGCTTAAATCTAGGAGTTTAGTGGGATTTTAGTCCTTTTTTATCCTTTGGACTTGAGGTACTTGAAGTGTGAGCAACTCCAAAACCTTAGTATGGATTTAGGTGATCTTCTGGTCACTTTGGAGTAGAAAGGTGTGTAAAGCGGCTCTCTTTAGACCATACATAAGATTTTTATCATTTTATGATAAATATAAATTAGTGTTTGATTTTGGGATTGATTGGGTGATACGTTTGGATAAAGTTGGAAAGTTTATCCATTAAATCCCTTGTAAGATTTAGATATGAAATTTGGAACTTTTGTTCGAAAGGATTAATCACTTAACCGAATGAGTGCATGGGACTGGAAATCACGACGTAACCGTTAAAAGGGTCGCGATGTAGAGGTTCGATGCAATTAGTGATTGTTTTGTCTCTTTGTACATACGATGCAACCATTATTGGGATCATGGCGTGTTGACCATTGATTTTGGCTGTTGACTTTTTTACTAGTTTGATGTTCGGTCAAACTTATAGGGATTTAAGTTGTTGACTGAGGTTTAACGACTAAATCTTACGATTTATTAGGTGTGGCTATGATTCGTCAACATTCGATTGAGGTGAGTTATTCATTATACTACGAGTTACATTGTGTATCTTGTGTATGTTATCACATATATGTATTGGCAGAAGGTGATTATTCAAGTAGTTCATGGGATTGTTGATTGACTGGTATATTGATATGTTATATTGAGTGGTTGATGGTGGAACAACACGAGAGGTGTAAGCCTAGAATACTCATTATTAAGGGTTTGATAGTGGAACAACACGAGAGCTATGAGCATAGAATACTCATTAGTTTATGACAGAACAACACAAGAGTCGTGAGTCCTTATTGAAGATGGAACATAATGAGATTCGTGAGTCACTGTTGATGATGGAACGACACGAGAGACGTGTGTCCTTGTTAATGACAGAACGACAAGAGAGCTACAAATCCTTATTTGTATC
This sequence comes from Lactuca serriola, assembly GCF_051521515.1. NCBI lineage: Eukaryota > Viridiplantae > Streptophyta > Magnoliopsida > Asterales > Asteraceae > Lactuca > Lactuca serriola. Next base: position 114,702,550 of record NC_136410.1, on the reverse strand, counting down.
CACTATATGTATGTTGTATTATGTTGTACTTTGAGGAACCCACTAAGCTTTATGCTTAAAGTTGATGATTCAATGTTTTTAGTTGGTTCCACTGTTAGATTGATGGGCCCAACTTGACTGCACCGCGTGCACATCGTTTTTGATCTGTTCTTTTGAGTTATGATATTTTTATTGTTCCGATACAGTTTATGAATTGAATCAATGGTTTTTAAGCAAATAGAAACTTGGGAAGAAATGGTTTTGGACATTTTACTTAAGTTTTAAACAAAAAAATTGGTTTGAAAATTTGGGACGTTACATATTAGATGACTAATATGAATAGATGTGTTCATAAAAATTAAATTAATACATCCGATATGATTTGGAATCCAATACAATAAGAATTATTTGATCCAAAACCGATTCTAATGATTGATTAGCCATAAGGGCATTTTAGGAAACTATGGAATTAAATTGGTAATTCCATTGTTGTATTAGAGCCTATAATCCTCTATAATGTTCTTGAACATGATATTATGCACTTGGTGACATCTATATGAATATCGTATGGTAATGGAAGAATCATTTCGGTCATTGTTAAGCTCTTGTGTAAATTAAGCTCATAACCAATCTAATAGTTTGATAAAAATTATGATCCTAAGATTTTAAACAAATAAGTCCTCGTGTAAATGGAATGTGTGTGTACCAAACGAGTTTCATAGACTCGTTAGCCCCCTTAGATTCATTTAAGTGAAATTTAATATTTAGGATTAAGAGCTAAATATGCGACTTAATGGATCACATAATAGCATATTGATACACATTTTGATGCTCTTAGATTATACTTGATGAAAGACCCTCACTTTCGTATTTATGAAAGACCCAAACTTTCATACTTGACGGTATAGTTACTCCAAAACATGCTACTTGCATATTCATAAAAACAATATTTTACATTGATAAAGATGTTACAAACTAGTGGATACAAACCAACTATTCAAACTATTATATATTACATAACTTCCCAGGATTCTATAATTTTATACATATGGGAGTGCAAAATACAATAGTTTCAAACTATTCATATTCTTCTATCAATACAATAGTTTCAAACTAGTCAAAAATCTTCTATCAGTATATAACTATACTGGATGCTTATCTCCTGCAATTTGTTAAACATTGAGAGGGTAAGCGGTGACGCTTAGTGAGTTCAATAATAGATACAATATAACGTTATGCCATATATATACTTCAATATGTCAAAAGCAAAGAGGAACAAGGAACAACAAGGGCATATGTGAATCATGTGTCAAACTTTTCATATCAATCATTGATTTTATTCAAAGATATACAATCAATGAGACATAACACTTTCCATACTTGATATACATCAATAAAGCTTTGGCCCAAATGGAACAAAAGACATACAACTTTGGATTAACATTTTGGTAGATTTCAGGCTTATAGCCCTTTCTAACCTTCTGCCAATACCATACAATAGAAATCATTCTCTTACGGAGACATGTTCTACATGGCCAGAGGCTACATACCAGTACCAACATGAATCTAAGTCATTTCACTGATCACATGGTCAAAGGTATTTCTTTGCTATTAAAAATAGCGAATAAAAATAACACAGGAAAATAACCCGGAATAATAACACTAAAAAGCACATAGCACATATAACACATAACATACAATTGTTCCTATATATCAAACTCAGCGTGAAATAACCGGGGGCTAAAATATTAATTTGGGCAACACTTCGGCTCTAAATATAACTTTCTTAGTTGAAAACCGGGAGTTTTCTTGAAAACCGGGATCTGCGAAGGTAGAGCTTCAAAACCGAAAAGATAAATTTTTCGGGCTTCTCGGGAACTTCGGGGCGTGTTTCGGGTGTTAAAAATAATAACAGGGCTTCGGGGGAAGTGGAAATGGCCAAAATTTGGAATAAGGGGTGAAAAAGTGGCAAAAATCTAAACTTACCCGGGAGGTCTCGCACCCCTTATATAGGGCCGAGGTTCAGATCCGAAGCGAGAGGTAGAGGGCAGGTCGTTGCGAAGCTACGAGGCTTGGTACACGCGGCAGCTGGAGTGAGCTTCGGATGCAAGGAGTCATCGGCTTCAGGCGTGTCATCGGCTGGGTCTTCGGCTCGGACACGGGGTGAAGTCTGATGTGAGGTGTGTCAGAAAGCCATTGGACTGCACCCTCGGTCAAATTAGCAGCCGACACGCGTCGGACACGATACAGGTGACTCACTGAGATCGGATGACGTGGCCTAGCTAATCCATGCGAATTTTCTCGCAAAATGGGCCCAAATCTTCTAAAATCCATAACTTTCACATACGGGCTCCGTTTTTGACGTTCTTTATATGCACGTGTAGGTAAAATTATGCTCTACAACTTTCATTTACACTTCGTCAGCTAATTTTGACTTTATTTTTAACAGACCGGGATTGGAAAATTCGTTAAATTTCGTAACTTCTTCATCCGACATCCATTTTCGTCAGACATTTTACTGTTGTACTACTAATGACGAGATCTTCAATTCTCGTTTAGGTTGTGTCAGCTAAAAATCACTTGATCTAAAATTCGAGTTTTTAGTTGTCTATTGCTAAGCTGAAACTTAGAAAAATCATAACTTCCTCATATGAAGTCAGATTTTGGCGTTCTTTTTATCGAACTTCTCGGTTTAACGAATACTATGAATTTTATTTAGATTACTAAGTCTAAAAATTAGTTTATCAAAAACTCACTTTTTACGTCATGCGGCACTGTGCCGGTTTTGTCGCGGATCTTCGATTGGTCATAATTTCTTCGTTATAACTCGGATTTCGATGAGGTTTTTCACCTAAATGTTTCTAACAAGATTATCTATAACTTTCAATAATAAAATTTTACTTAATCCAAATTTTATATTTTCGTTAAATTTCACTATTTGACATTTGATTGGAATCTCAATAGACTTCCAATACTTTCTGAATGATTCTAAGCATAGTTTTACTTCAATTCTAGTAAAAACTATCTGTTAGAACTCAACATTCAAATTTACATAATATTTCATAGTATTATTCACTTTATAATTTACAATACACGATAACTGAACGTGTATGTTACAAATACCTCCTCATTTTGAGGATTTCGTCCCCGAAATTACATCGATTAAAATAAATGGGGATATCTTGCTCTTATCTCATTCATATTTTCCCAAGTATAATTTGGGCCTCGATGGTGTTTCCACTTGACAAGCACAAAATCTACTTCTTTATTACGTAGATTATTTGTTCTTTCATTCACGATCTCTTCTGGTTCTTCTACATATCTTAACTTATTATCCAATTTCACCTCGGATAATGGAACCGTCTTATCATTGATGCTCAAGCATTTGCGCAGATAGCTCACATGAAACACATCATGAATACCTGCCAAATCTTCCAGCAATTCCAAGTGGTATAATGGCGTACTGCATTTGCGACCAGATAATGCTTCATATGGTGGCATTTTGATTGAAGCGTGGTAACTGTTATTATACGAAAATTCGACAAGAGGTAAGTATTTATCCTAGTTACCACCAAACTCCAAGACACATGCACGAAGCATATCTTCTATTGTTTGGATTCTTCTCTCCATCTGACCATCTGTCTGGGGATGATAAGCTTTGCTGAGAGCAACTCGAGATCCCAATTCACGTTGCATACTCGCCCAAAAGTGAGAAGTGAAGCGAGTATCACGACCGGAAATGATCTTTAGTGGCAGACCATGTCTTGCAACAATTTCATCCAAGTATACTTGTGCGTATTTCTCCATTGGAGCCATTTCACGCATGGCAAGAAAATGAGCAGTTTTAGTCAGGCGGTCGACGATTACCCAAATGCTATCATGCTGTCTAGCAGTCTTTGGCAATTTGGTAATAAAATCCATGGACAGTTCTTCCCATTTCCATACAGGAACACTAAGACTTTCTAGAGTTCCGTAAGGCTTTTGGTGCTCTGCTTTGACTTGTAAGCATACTAAGCATTCCTGTACATATCTTCCAATGTCTCTCTTTAATCCAGGCCAACAATATTCAGCTCTTACATCATAGTACATTTTACTTCTACCTGGATGTATTGATAGTTTAGATTTATGGGCTTTATCTAAAATATTCTATCTTAATCCACCAATCTTTAGAATCCATAACCGATTCTTGAATACTTTTAATCCTCACGGATCATCAAGTAAAACATCGTTATAATGTATCATCCCTTCTTTCTTCACATTTTCTGGCTTTAGGCCCTCTGTTTGTCATTTCTTTGATTCATCTAAAATAATGAATATTACTGTAGTATGAGTAATAGCATAACACATACTATTACGATAAACCTTTCTGCTAAGTGCATCAGCAACTACGTTGGATTTTCCAGGATGATATAGGATTTTACAATCATAATCTTTGATCAGCTCCATGGCTCGTTGTTGTGTCATATTCAAAGTTTGCTTACTGAATATGTACTTGAGAGTTGAGACTTTTGTGGTCGGTAAATAATTGGCATTTTGTACCAAAAAGATAATGCCTCCAAAGTTTTAGGGCAAATACCACTGCAGCGAGTTCGAGATCATGAGTGGGATAATTCTTTTCATAATCTTTCAGTTGTCTTGAGGCATAGGCTATCACTTTGCCACGTTGCATCAACACAAAACCAAGTCCCAATCTTGAAGCATCGCTATATACTTAGAAATCATCATCACCTTCTGGGAGTGATAAGATCAGAGCATGAGTTAAAAGATCTTTTAAAGTTGAGAAAGCTTTTTCTTGGGCTTCACCCCACTCGAACTCCACTTCCTTCCGTGTAAGACTCGTGAGAGGTACGGCTATACGAGAAAACTCTTTAATGAATCTCCGGTAGTATCCCGCGAGACCGAAGAAGCTGCGAATTTCGGAAGCATTACGGGGCACTTCCCAATTTTCAATAGCTTCGATTTTAATAGGATCTACGGATACACCATCACTAGAAATAACATGGCCGAGAAATTGAACTTGGCGAAGCAAAAATTCACATTTCGAGAATTTAGCATATAGTTTCTCCTTTCGAAGAAGTTCTAATTGATGGGTTTGAGCCATAAGAACTTTCCTATGTGTACATGCAAACCCTAATTGCTTGGATCTAGGTTTCTCTAATTGAACATGCATTGTATCCAAGACTTTCAATACTAGATCTAATGTAAACAATTGATTCTAATCATATGAATTAGGATCTAGAACAAAACCTTGGATTACTTGCTTGATACTTCTTCTTCTTGGAGCTTAGAGTCACAATTGTCACTCCTCTAATGGCTTACAAACACCAACTATCAAGAGAATGATCGAGAGAGAGAGAGAGGAGAGTGAGAAATCGGCTCTAGGGTTCCTTGCCTTACATGAGTGCCGATTTCCCTCACCCTAGGGATCTATTTATACTATGAGCTACTAAGGTTTCACCTTTAACCCTAATTGAATAACTTAGGCCCTAAGTAATCCAAGATCCTCCTAGATACTAGGCTTGGACGATTTTATGGTCCTCCAACCCTAAAATCTGTCCACCCTTATATCCATAAGGATACATAGCCCAAAACACAACTATCACACATTTGACAGTTTATACCCCTTTATTTAATTAACCTCTTTAAGTCACCAAATTAATTCTCAATTAATATATGACTGATATTAATCAAATAACATTATTATTCCTTTAATATATTATTCTCATAATATATTAACAATAATATCTCTTCTCTCTTAACAAATCATCTTGTCAAGTTGATATGGTGAAGGCAACCCAAAAGGACCATGCACAACCGGGTCAAGTACTTACCAAATATAGTTATAGCCTTAGACACAAATCCAACAGTCTCCCACTTGGATAAGTCTACTAACTATATATGCAAACACAATCCAATTAGCAATCGTAGCTCTCAAAGACGCTGTCAAACTCTGATCTTATCAGTATCTTGTCCTTTAGATAAGGGATCGTATAGTCCTCTGTTAGATATTATGCGGACAATCTTATGGAACTTATTATCCAGCAATTGGTTTCTTGATCTCAGATTCATTTGACATAAAACTTAATTGAACACATCAATTCAGTCCTGACCGGGACCGACACATAAGTCAAATCAAATCATCGAGGGGCGCTGATATCGCTTTTACCCTCTTAGGATAAAAGTAACAGATAAACTTCGACTTATATGCATTTACTATTTACTAATCAATCATACACAACAATGAGTTTTATGACATCAATTAACTGGTGCGGTTTCGCATTATCAATGCACAACCAATTAATAAACAATAAACCATATATCTTGGTTTTAAGACCATATGATATTATCGTCTTGCGATCACTTGTGTCTCATTCCATAAAGTGATTCCAACAAGCGCGGGTTTATTCCAATGCTCAAAACTTGTTCATACGCACTCATGAACGTTACAACAAACCTATGCTATGTCTAATACTTTTTAGACAATCTACATACCAATTCATGACAATCTTCATTCATACCTACTTCCAACATATAATAACCTGGTTCCCATACCGTTGCGGGGGAACAAGGTTATTATAGGCATGGATTGGTTGAGCCTTAATGGGGCAGTGATAGATTGTGCACATCAGCTAGTACGGATCAGGACCCCAAGTGAGGAAGAGTTGGTAGTTTAGGGCAAGAGGCCACAACGAGGACCAGCTATACGTTCAGCAGCGAGAGCCAGGCGCTACCTTCAACAGGGTTGTGCATGGTATATCGCGTATGTTATGGACACCCAGGAGGTGGGTAAGGCGACAGTGGGCGATGTACCCATGGTGCGGGAGTTTATGGATGTATTCCCCGAGGAGTTGCCTGGGATACCTCCGGAGAGGCAGGTGGAGTTTAGGATCGACCTGGTCCCTGGCGCGACTCCGATAGCCAAGGCGCCGTATCAGTTGGCTCCTCCTGAGATACAGGAGTTGTCTACACAGCTGCAGGAGCTGTTAGACAAGGGATTCATTAGACCGAGCAGTTCACCCTGGGTAGCCTCGATTCTGTTTGTAAAGAAGAAGGACGGTCGCATCGGATGTGTATAGACTACCGGGAGCTGAACAAGGTAATGGTGAAGAACCGTTAGCCACTCCCGAGGATCGATAACCTCTTCGACTAGCTTCAGGGAGCATCTTGGTTCTCCAAGATTGATTTGCGATCAGGGTATCATCAGATGAGGGTCAGAGAGGAGGATGTGCAGAAGACTGCTTTTCGTACACGCTATGGTCATTACGAGTTTGTGGTGATGCCTTTCGAGCTCACCAATGCTCCTGTCGCGTTCATGGATCTCATGAATCGCGTGTGTCACCCGATGTTGGATCGGTCCGTGATTGTTTTCATTGACGATATCTTGGTTTATTCCAAGACGCGAGAGTAGCATGAGGAGCACTTGCGTGAGGTTCTGAGTACTTTGAGGAGGGAGAACTTATATGCTAAGTTCTCCAAGTGTCAGTTCTGGTTGCGTGAGGTGCAGTTCCTGGGGCACCTTGTTAACCAGGACGGGATATCAGTGGATCCGGCCAAGGTGGAGGTCGTGATGAGATGGGAGGTCCCGAGGTCTCCATCCGAGATTCGGAGCTTCCTAGGATTGGCGGGCTACTATCGGAGATTTATTCAGGACTTCTCCAAGATAGCCGTACCTCTAACCAGGCTGACGAGGAAAGCCGTGGTTTTTTGTTGGGGGCCCGAGCAGCAGGCCGCATTCGAGACGTTGAGACAGAGATTGTACAAGGCACCAATATTAGCCCTGCCAGAGGGTATGGAGGATTTTGTTGTGTATTGTGATGCATCCATCTCGGGTTTGGGCGCAGTGTTGATGAAGAGAGGGCACGTTATTGCTTACGCTTCGAGGCAGCTAAAGCCTCACGAGGCGAACTACCCGACGCATGATTTGGAGTTGGGGGCTGTTGTGTTCGCTCTCAAGATTTGGCGTCATTACCTTTATAGGGTTTGTTGTACCATTTACACGGACCATAAGAGCCTGAGGTATCTCATGGACCAGCCGAATCTGAACATGAGGCAGCGTTGGTAGCTTGACATGGTAAAGGATTATGATTGTGAGATCCTCTACCATCCAGGGAAAGCCAATGTGGTGGTTGACGCGCTTAGCCGCAAGGCAGTGCCGATCTGAGATATCTTCCTGAGGATGACAATGGTGACTCCGCTTTTGGAGTGGATTCGGGAGGCCCAGAAGGAGGCTATGAAGGAGGAACATCGGAAGAGTGAGCGGATTATGGGGCAGGTTTCCTCCTTCGACTATGATAGCCAAGGGTTGTTGATTCTTCACCGTAGGGTGTGGGTCCCTTATCATGGAGGCATGCGCCTGATGGAGGAGGCGCACAAATCCCGGTTCTCCATTCATCCCGGGGCGACGAAGATGTATAGGGATCTTCGTCTGGACTATTGGTGGCCCTGCATGAAGCGGGATATAGCTTGTTACGTGGAGTGGTGCTTGATCTGCAGGAAGGTCAAGGCCGACAACCAGAGGCCCCACGGCAAGATGCATTCGTTGGAGATTTCGTTGTGGAAATGGGAATACATCACGATGGATTTTATCACCAAGCTTCCCAGGACTACGCGTGGAGTGGATTTGATATGGGTCATCATCGATCGATTGACTAAGAGCGCCCACTTTATCTCGATTCAGGGGAGCATCTCGGCCGAGAAATTTGCCGATATCTATATCAGGGAGGTGGTGGCATGGCACGGAGTGCCAGTTTTGGTGATTTCTGATAGAGACGTACGGTTTACTTCCAGGTTCTAGAAGAAGTTTCAGGAGGAGCTGGGTACTCGTCTGCTTTTTAGCACTGCTTTTCACCCGCAGAAAGATGGTCAGAGTGAGAGGACCATCCAGACTCTGGAGGATATGCTGCGAGCATGCGTGCTAGACTTCGGTGGTAGTTGGGATACCTATTTTCCTTTGGCTGAGTTCTCATACAACAACAGCTACCACTCGATTATTGACCGTCCTCCTTTTGAGATGTTATATGGAAGGAAGTGCAGGACCCCGATATGTTGGGGTGAGGTGGGCCAGAGGGTCATGGGGAGCACCGAAGTGGTGCTCAAGACGACTGAGAGGATTCAACAGGTTTGGAGCAGGCTTCAGACTGCTCAGAGTCGGAAGAAGAGTTACGCCGACAAGCGCCGATCAGACCTGGAATTCCAGGTCGGGGACATGGTTCTCCTGAAGGTGTTGCCATGGAAGGGTGTCATCCGATTCAGGAAATGGGGAAAGTTGGGCCCCTAATACAATGGACCTTTCAGGGTTCTGGTCCGGGTGGGCAAGGTGGCGTATAGGCTGGATCTGCCAACCGAACTCATTCAGATACACAACACTTTCCATGTTTCTCAGTTGCGAAAGTGTCTGGTGGACGACTCAGCGGTGGTACCCCTAGAGGATATTCACGTCGATGGCAGCCTGAATTACATCGAACGACCAGTGGTAATCCTTGACCGGAAGTCGAGGGATCTGAGGAACAAGAGGGTGGAACTTGTGAAGGTGTAATGGCAGCACCGGAAGGGTTCGGAGTGGACTTGGGAGCCGATGAAGGAAATGATGGAGCATTACCCTGAGCTGTTTGAGGATCGAGCAACAGACTTCGAGGACAACGTTTAAAATATGTGGGAGAGATTTGTAGCACCTAGTTCCTGGTATATATGATTTATCTGAGTATTTAACCTTTTTAGCCTAGGACTCGGCGAGTCGAAGGCTAGAGTCGCCGAGTAGGGACGGGATTTTGAGCACGTTTAAGTTAGCAACTCTGCGATTCCATCAGTCTGGAAGAAACCCTAATTTCAGGAGTTTGCACCCTATTTAAACCCCCTTCATGGGCCCCAAGTTAGCCTCCTTCACCCTCAGAGCATCATATACCGAACGCTAACCCTCTCCTTGTTATTTGAAGTGTTCTTGTGCTTGTTTCTTGAAGTTTGAAGAAGAGAAGGAAGGAAAGACCAAAAGAGAAGGTGAAGAGCAAGAATCTAGGACTTAATCTAGAGTTCATTGAGGTACAATTCGGATCTATTTTGTTTTTTATGCTCAAATCCCCATTAGAACACCATTAAGCTATCTTTCATGCTTTTCCAAGCTTGTTAGTGGTATAAGGATCATAATGAGCTGAATAGCTGCTAGATCTGGCTATGTTCGATTTCCAGAAGCCTAGATCTAATACCTTTATGGGTCCATATTGCATGAAAGCCCTAAATCTACCCCTTTTTATGTGTTTTGAGCCTTAGAATCCCCATGGATGATTATATACACGTAAAGTTGGAAACTTTACGTGTTAACCGAGTCCTAGGAACCCAAATCTATGAATGGAATGCACTGGATTCAAGCAGAATCGAGTGTAGAGAGATTGCATGAATGCGACTCGGCGAGTTGTTCTTCGAACTCGGCGAGTCGCGAGTCCCTGATTTTTCCCCTTTTCGAGTAGGCGAGTAGAGCAGTCAGCCATAGGTGGACTCAGTGAGTCGGAAGCCAGACTCATCAATGGAAGGAATCGGCGAGTCAATGCCCTGAATCGGCGGGTCCAAGGCAATCTTTATAGAACTCGGCGAGTTAAGGACATAATATGTTCATCGGATGAAGATTAACTCGATGAGTTGTTCATACAACTCGGCGAGTTGGATGAAGGACCATTTTGTATTCAGCTAGGAAGAGAACTCGTCGAGTCAATGCTTAACTCGACGAGTAGAGACGGGAGTAAGATCAATCGACTGGATATGGACTCGACCGGTTGTCAATCCAACTCGGCGAGTCGGGTCAACTGGAAGTTGACTTTGACTTGACTTTGGTTTGGAATCGGTCATGGGTAAAATAGTCAATTTACCCTGGGATTAGTATCAATGTCTGATTAAGTGTTTTATGGGAATATAGCCGGGGGATCACTGGAGCAGCTGTCAGACATTTGCAGATCAACTTTTCAACAGTCAGCCTTTTGAGATGAGTTACCTTCCAGTAAGGGTGGGTCTAAGGCCACAATGCCAGCCCACCAAGTAGGAGTATTTTAGAAGATGATTGTCTTTGTGATAATTATCTTGGTATGGATACGTGTTTGGTTATGAGATATATATGTATGATATGTTATGTGTATGATAGGGATAGTTTTCCCCTGACAATGGTCTTTAGGATCAAAGAGTAGGTCAGTACACAGATATGCCTGAGTGTATGCTTATACCTTGTTGTTGTATGCTAGTAGTAGTAGGGGTGGAATAGACCCCAGTTACCGGTTGAAAGATACCGATGATGATTACCGGTTGAAAGACACCGATGATGAATACCGGTTGTAAGATACCGATGATGATTACCGGTTGAAAGATACCGATGATGATTACCGGTTGAAAGATACAGATGGCATTGTATGGTATGTGGTATGGTGGGGGAACTCATTAAGCTTCATGCTTACATTTTTTAATTGTGGTTTTAGGTACCTCTTCGTCAAAGGGGAAAGAGCCGGCAGCATAGTGGCGCATCACACATATGATTTCCGCACTAGACTTTCTGGGATCGTACTCTTATTTTCTTGTTTCCGATGATATCGTTTTGAGACATGATCTTATGTTTTATAATTAATGTAACTTGATGATGTTTTAGTAACACGCTTTATTACATGCTAAATTCTAAAAATGAAATTTTTGGCCTCGAAATTTGGGATGTTACATTTCGTGTCGTAGCCCCTCCATGAATAACTGAATTTTATTTTCGTCTTTAGTTGGAATATACTTTGTAGCAAACCTTGCTCTTTGTTTAAACTGAGTTTCATACTCATTCACAGTCATTCCTCCCTGTTTAAGCTCGAGGAATTCCTTCTCCAATCTCCTCCTCATGTCTAGAGGACAATACTTCTCTAGCAAACAAGTTTTATACATTTCCCAGGCTAAATTCTCCTAGTCAAACCCGTTGAGAGCTTCATATGTTGCTTCCCACCAGACCAAGGCTTCTCCGATGAGCATTGTGGAAGCATAATTAGACATGTCTTTATTATCCACATGAGAAATACGAAACACTTTCTCTGTGTTCTGGATCCAGGTAAGAACAATAATGGGATTAAGAACACCAGAAAACTCTGTAGCACCACTACTCTTGAAATCTTTGAACGAGGGACGCTTCACCTTTCCTTTCGAAGATTCTCCAGTGGCTTTTTCTTTTCCTTTCTCACCATTCTTTTTGTGTTCTTCGAGAGTCTGTCGAATAACACCGGTAAGTTTACCCAAGAGTCGCTCCTCATGAGGAGATACTAGAGTATTCACTTCCTCGGGTTGAGGACCTCCACCAACCTCAGGGGTATGGCTACTAACCTGTTCAGCCATTGCTCTGCAATATGGAGTAACATTGTATTTTTAAATCATTAGGGTTTATTATTACCTAATACTTTTACTTAAATATTTCCTATGGTTTGTATCCATATACTTACAATGAATCCGTTCATATATTGAACTTCCAATAGGTTAAGTCTAAATACCAATCCGTGGAATTTAGCTCACTCAAACTACTGTTCTGATACCATGATTGAAATACCCTCACTTTCGTATTTATGAAAGACCCAAACTTTCATACTTGAAAATATAGTTACTCCAAAACATGCTACTTTCATATTCATAAAAACAATATTTTACATTGATAAAGAGGTTACAAACTACTGGATACAAACCGACTATTTCAAAGTGTTATATATTACATAACTTCCCAGGATTCTATAATTTTATACATATAGGAGTGCAAAATACAATAGTTTCAAACTATTCATATTCTTCCATCAATACAATAGTTTCAAACTATTCAAAAATCTTCTATCAGTATATAACTATACTGGATGCTTATCTCCTACAATTTGTTAAACATTGAGAGGGTAAGCAGTGACGCTTTGTGAGTTCAATAATAGATACAATATAACGTTATGCCATATATATACTTCAATATGGTAGAAGCAAATAGGAACAAGGAACAACAAGGGCATATGTGAATCATGTGTCAAACTTTTCATATCAATTATTGATTTGATTCAAAGATATACAATCAATGATACATAACAATTTCCATACTTCATATACATCAATGAAGCTTTGGCCCAAATGGCACAGAAAACATACAACTTCGGATAACATTTTGGTAGATTTCAGGCTTATAGCCCTTTCTAACCTTCTGCCAATACCATACAATAGAAATCATTCTCTTACGGAGACATGTTCTACATGGCCAAAGGCTACATACCAGTACCAACATGAATCTATGTTCTTTCACTGATCACATAGTCAAAGGTATTTCTTTGCTACTAAAAATAGCGAATAAAAATAACACGGGAAAATAACCCGGAATAATAACACTGAAAAGCACATAGCACATATAACACATAACATACAATTGTTCCTATATATCAAACTCGCCGTGAAATAACCGGGGGATAAAATATTAATTTGGGCAGCACTTCGGCTCTAAATATAACTTTCTTCGTTGAAAACCGGGAGTTTTCTTGAAAACCGGGATCTGCGAAGGTAGAGCTTCAAAACCGAAAAGATAAATTTTTTGGGCTTCTCTGGAACTTCAGGGCGTGTTTCGGGTTTTAAAAATAATACTGAGGCTTCGGGGGAAGTGGAAATGGCCAAAATATGGAATAAGGGGGTGAAAAAGTGGCAAAAATCTAAACTTACCCGGGTGGTCTCGCACCCCTTATATAGGGCCGAGGTTCGGATCCGAAGCGAGAGGGAGAGGGAAGGTGGTTGCGAAGCTGCGAGGCTCGGTACACGCAGCAGCTGGAGCGAGCTTCGGATGCGAGGAGTCATCAGCTTCAAGCGCGTCATCGGCTGGGTCTTCGGCTTGGAAACGGGGTGGAGTCTGATGCGAGGCGCGTCGAAAAGCCATTGGACCGCACCCTCGGTCAAATCAGCAGGCGACACGCGTTGGACATGAGACAGGTGACTCACCGAGATCGGATGACGTGGCCAAGCTTATGCATGCGAATTTTCTCAGAAAATGGGCCCGTATCTTCTAAAATCTATAACTTTCACATACGGGCTCCGGTTTTGACATTCTTTATATGCATGCGTAAGTAAAATTATGCTCTGCAACTTTCATTTAGACTTTGTCAGCTAATATTGACTTTATTTTTAATATTATTATTTTTAACAGACCAGGACTGGAAAATCCGTTAAAAATTCATAACATCTTATTCGACATCCGTTTTCGTCAGACTTTTTACCGTTGTACTACTAATGACGAGAATTCTCGTTTAGGTTGTGTCGGCTAAAAATCACTCGATATAAAATTTGAGTTTTTAGCTATCTACTGCTAAGCTAAAACTTAGAAAAATTAAAACTTCCTCATACAAAGTCAGATTTTGGCGTTCTTTTTATCGAACTTCTTGGTTTAAAGAATACTACGACATTCATTTAGATTACTAATTCTAAAAAGTAGTTTATCTAAAAATCACTTTTTATGTCATTCGGCGTCGTGCCGGTTTTGTCGCGGATCTTCGATTGGTCATAACTTCTTCGTTATAACTCGGATTTCGATGAGGTTTTCGTCTAAATGTTTCTTACGATGTTATCTATAACTTTCAATATTCAAATTTTACTTATCAATTTTATATTTTTGTTAAATTTCACTATTTGACATTTGCTTGAAATCTCAAAAGACTTCCAATACCTTCAGAATGATTGTAAGCATAGTTTTACTTCAATTCTAGTAAAAACTATCAGTTAGAACTCAACATTCAAATTCACATAATATTTCCTAGTATTATTCACTTTTATAATTTACAATGCACGATCACTGAACGTGTATGTTACACATGTGTTCCTAAATAATCATTGAAGATGAAGAGCGGTGTTAGAATCTTTTATATACTTTGAAGGTTAAAAACTATAGCTCTTGAACTAAGGTGAGTTACTGGGAGCACACATCCCCTACCTTTTTTTTGAGATTTTGAAATTATGCATTGAATTACTTGATTTCTATTTACTTAAAAAGTGCATATACTTGTTGCACTCATGAAAAAATATTTTGAAATTATTTTGATAGTAAAAGCTACTATTTATTTTGAAAGTAGATGTAGCATCCTATGTGTTGCATACATACTAGGATGGGTGACTTGAGTAGTGAAATCCTTGGGATCACTTGCATGTTTATTTGTTATGTATATTTCTAGATATTCATCAATGCACAAATAGAGGCTCGCCACCCCCTTATGTGGGCTAGGGGTGGTGGCTCCCTAGCCATAATAAATGGATTACCATCAAAGTGTCCATTTGATGCCACATGGAATAGACTGCCATCGGAATATTTTATTGTCCCATTGAGAATGTTGACTATTAAGATTGACAAGGGTTGGGGTAGTTGCATGCATTGCATCTGATTATATGTTATAGCCTTGATTTACACTCTGTTGAAAGTTTGAAAGAGTAAAAGTCTTTTGGAAATAATATTTCCTATAGTTTATCTTTTGGGAATATAAGATCCTTCATTTGATTTGGGTTATTGAATCCATGAGTTCTATGAGTTGTGAATTTTTTATGTGTTTGTTTTTGGAGGTTTGATTCGTGTATGATGGATCTTCATCCTCTATTCTAAATGAATAGACATTGGGTAACTCACTAGGAAAGTCCATTACCTTAGTTATTTTGACTTATTCTCATATTGAATACCCTAGATTGGGTTAGGGGTTTGCTTGGACTTTAAGAAGGCCACATAATCTGTGGTGAGTTTTGAAACATCCCAAAATTCAAGACCAAAAATTTCGTTTTAATTTGGGTTATTATAAAACCAACAGTATAAGAAAACATCCATAATAACATCCCATGTCAAAATCAATGTGCAAATAATCAAAACATGTTATCATAAAACAATATCATAGAGTAATCCCAAAGATCTCACGTGCAGAAAACATAGTGTGATGCGTGGCGATCGAGCCAAATCCTTTCCTTTGAAAACGAAGTACCTGAAACCAAAACTGAAAACTGTAAGCACGAAGCTTAGTGAGTTCCCCTATCATACCAGATACCATATAAACACATAGTGCCAAGCATATTTGGGTGTTGGCCTCCCCTTCGGTATCATTCAACCGGTAACTGCCTAGCATATTTGGGTGCTGGCCTCCCCTTCGGTATCTTTCTACCAGTAACTGCCTAGCATATCTGGGTGCTGGCCTCCCCTTCGGTATTTTTCAACCGGTAACTGCCTAGCATATCTGGGTGCTGGCCTCCCCTTCAGTATCTTTCAACTGGTTACTGCCTAGCATATCTGGCTGTTGGCTTCCCCTTCGGTATCTTTCAACCTATAACTGGGGAGTATTTCTCCCCTATCACTACCACATAATAACATAAAATATACATATAAATCATATACTGCCTAGCATATTTGGGTGTTGGCCTCCCCTTCAGGATCTTTTTACCGGTAACTGGGGCCTATCCTAGCCCTCCTACCACTATCACATAACATCATAGCATACGAGCACATAAGGCATAACAAGTAGTAGCATACTAGACAATTATCACAAAGAATATCATCTTATCTATAATCACCTAATATTGGGCCAACATTGGTGCCTTATACCCACTGCTACTAGAAGGTAACTCACCTCACACTGTTGAAGTCCCGCGGACAAAACTCTAGTTGCTGGATGACAGATTCCCGAACTGTCAATATCAAAATAACACTCAATTAATAATTGGGTTCCAAAACATAACCATACATCCATGCTTGTGGTAAAAGACTAATTTACACCCATCTTAGCGTTCAAGCTCAATGCACAATCCAAAAGCCCAAAAGTCAAACTATGAACCAAAGCCCAACATATGGCCTAATTTTTCAAATTGGGCTCAAACCTCTACATGGTCATACCCCAAGGCCTAACCGTTTAGTCTAGTCCAAACATTTGGCACTCCAATGGTCCAACCTCTCATAATCCTCAAGGCTCAGTTATGGCCCATCTATGGCCCAATTTTCCAAATTAGGCCCAAACCCTCACATGGGCCATACCCTAAATCCCATCCATATATTCTTAATCCATATGATTGTTCTTAGATGGCCCATCAATAGCCCAATCACCAACGCCCAATAGAAAGGCCCAACTTAAGGTCGAAGCAAGATTAAGGTTTTCATATAAAATGACGATTAGGGTTAAGTATTTCCTACATAACCTATTAAGGACTTAATCCATTAAGTCCATTAATCTATTGGGTCAATCATGTAGTGTGGTCGGCTTAATTCATAATCACAATCCGATCATCTAAAAATGCGGGCCCCGACAATCCAAAACCCATATATCTAGAATTAGGGTTTTCTAAACCCTAATTACGGTTTCCAACCCAATCATAGCCCAATTAGGCCCAAAAGATAAGTCTTATACCAATTTGGGTTTCATTAGGCCCAGTAGTGTTTCATAAGTCAGGCACCACCCACTACCACCTCGGGTATTGGTGGCCAACGGCGGCTCTCGGCGGCGGCCACCACCTCACAGTGGTGGATATGGATCTAGTCCAAATTTTGTCCTAACATCCCTAAAGCATTCTAAACACAATCAAAAGCACACCGCCACCCAACCCAGCGACTGGTGGCGGCAGGAGGCGACAGCCACCACTTTATGTTGGTGGTTATGAGTTTTCTTTGATTACTCCATCACCGATTACAACATACAACACAAAATGCCAAATAAACACACGCATACACCCTATGACAAACACACACACAACCACCCTTGTGGTGGCCGACGGCGGTACATGCTTGCAGCCACCACCTCACGGCGGTGGTGGTAGCCTTTGTTGCGACCTGAAGTGTTGCATCTTTGGCTCGCTCCTAAGCCTAGTTTTGTTACTGGTTTCGGCCTGTCCAACCATGTTTATTTTTATTAGGGTTTAGTATTTAAGGTGCATGCATGCATCCTTCGTCATGATCGCTTTCATTTATTATTCTTATAATTGTACCACAAACCATAGCTCGCCTCTACATTGGAAGTTCTTCATCGAGCTCTGCTGAGGCGTGACTATTCTTGAATCATTAAGCAATACTTTGATTCCATCTCGTGTTTACTGTGTTTGTTTGTTTTTATTGATTGAAGATCTAATCGAACTAAGAGTTTTCAACTCATGAATTGGTATCAGAGCAGGAGACTGTGTAATCCATACATATCTCTTCTGTTGAAGAAGGTCTTAGGGTTTTCCGCTCTGATCGATATTATTGGAGCCGTCATCTACTATTGAAGTAGTTCTTTAATAGTCGATCTTACCCTAATGTTATTTACAAGTTTGATCTTAAGCAGGTTTTTGAACAAACATCATCATGTACATGGAAGATTCTTAGTCAAACCTAATCAATATCTCCAACAGTATAAGATCGACGACAAGGATTCCTATATTATATACTCAAGATTATGAAGTCTAGACGCATGACTTCAAAGACTACGTGATTGGTTTAGAGGACAATGGATACTTGATTTGGGAGGCGATTACTGTAGGTCCATTCGGTTGGTAAGCTCATGCACAATAGCGAAAGAAATTTGGGACAGGTTGAAGGAACTGTACTCTACGGATGAAGATCTTGAGCATTCAATCCAAACATTATTGCTCTTAAAATTTCGTGACTTCAAGCAGAAGCCCGAAGAGAAGCTTATGCAAGCCTTCGATCGGTTTAAGCATCTCCTTAATAACATGATAAAACATGGGATTGAAAGGAAAGTCATTAAACAGAAGGTCACATTCATGAATGGCCTTAGACCCGAATGGATGGCTATAGTGTCTACTGTGAAGGCACATGAACAATTCAAGGCTTATTCTCTAGAAAAACTAGTGGGAATATTAAAGTCACATGAGAGTGCAGTGACTAAAGAAACAAACGTAGTTTATAGCATGGGGTCCTCGGCCCTAATCTCCAAAGGAAAGAATACTGCTGAAGAAGAAGAAGATTTAGATCTTTTTGAATATGATCTAACAAGTGAAGATTATGCTTTGATGGTGTCAAATCCCAAGAAGTTCATCAGAAGAAGGTTCCCAGCTAATAAGAACCGAAACTGGCAGGGAAGCTACAGTGCCGAGAAAGCGAAGGAGGAACCGAAGAGTGTTTCTCAGATCGAAGAACCAAAGAAGGATGTAAAACTTGGTGGTGACTCAGGTTTTAATTATCACTACTGTGGAGGAAAAAATCACTTTGCCAAGGATTGCATGTTGAGAAAGATGTCAGAGAAGAATGGCGATGATGATGAGGAAGCGAACCTCATACGACGATTGGAGGAAATCAAGAAGAAGAAAGCTAGATCTAATAGCACTATGAATGTTATTATTGTGCAGGGAAATACTGTTGACGATGCGTTCAGCGGTGTTGAAGTTTGGTCCATAGATTCTGAAGATGAAGAAGTGAGGTAGCCCACTCATGGTCGGGCTTTGTTGGTGAAAGAAGAGGACATTGCAGGAAAGTGTCTAATGGTGACCTCTAGGGTGTCACAAATGAGAGGCTATACTACTGATGGGGAACTAGACGAAGTGAAAGAGCGAGAAGACATGTGTTTTGCAGCGAAACCTGTTAGTGAGCAGATCAACGAATGCGATGAGTTGATCAAGATGGTACAATCTATCCTAGTTTCTTTACAAATCCCCATTACAAACTATGAAAAAGAACTAAATGGATTAAAATCTAAATTTTCTAGTATAAGTGGTAGTTTAACTCAAACTTGCATCACAAACTCTAACCTAACTGATCAAATCAACAGGGTATCATCGAAGAGTGAGGAGAGGCGTATGTGGATTGAGCAGAAGGAGAAGGAGTTCATTAGGTCTAGGGATGAAAAAATTTATTTGTAAAGAGATCATTTAAAGCTTTTAAAACAAAGGAATGTTTTTTGTTTGATTGCTAAACGATTATATTCCAACATTACTCAATTGCATCTTAATTGTGAAATAGGGAAGAAGATACATTGTATGATTTTACCCTTCCTTGAGTTAGAGGATGAAATCGATGCTGATGCATATAACTGTAAAAACGTTGTTTCTTCTGATGATATCTCTCCCATTTACAAAATTGGTCTTTACAAAATAGAGTCCTTCATAAAGTCATAAGACCATAAGGACATGCTCAAAAATTTGTTGGATGAAAATGAAAAATTAAAAATCAAAACCGACACTGTATAGAAATTTGAATCTTTGATTGCCAAGTTGAGTTCAGAAAATAAAATTGATATTGAAAACACTTCTGAATTCAATGAGGATGATGATATGAGTGAAATATATGTAGAAGATGAGGTAGATTGCTTTGAATTTGTCAAGAGCGAACCCGAAACCAACAAAAATCTTATTTGTCAAAATTCTGTTGAGTTCGCTCGTTTGTCCAAAGACAAGACCAAAGTCCTCAAGGAAAAGGTTGTTGTATATCAAAAGGTCCAAACAACACCAAACCAAGTTTATACAGTTAAAGGAGTTACTCAGCAACAGACAACCGAACTGACAACATTAGTAGAAGTAGATAATGTTGATGGCTGTGATGAGTTTTTCTAGTCAGCACCGATTGATAACGCCGATGAAACAATAGGTCTATCTAAGAAAACATCATGGTTGGTTAAAGGTAGGTATGTGGCAGAACCACTTAATAAACCTACACACTTTG
Source organism: Lactuca serriola (assembly GCF_051521515.1). NCBI lineage: Eukaryota > Viridiplantae > Streptophyta > Magnoliopsida > Asterales > Asteraceae > Lactuca > Lactuca serriola. The sequence continues at coordinate 114,681,960 of NC_136410.1, read as the reverse complement.
ATGTGCCAAGCACAAGTGGTACCAAAATTCCTTCAAACGAATCGATCATGGTGTCAAGAGAAACATCTTCGCTAAAGAGCGAAACTCATGCTCAAAGACCAAAGCAAAAGGCCAACATCCACAAAACTCCAAAACAGGTGTTAGAAAGAAAGCATCAACGTAATTTGAGATACAAGAACAATCTCACTGAAAGGAAAGAGTTTTGGCGATCTCAAAACCCTAATTACGTTTGCTATGAAAAGACCACTAAGTCAAAGGAAGAAGCAAAAGCAAACTCAGCTTCTCGTGCTCAACATAATGAAAACAACCGAAAGAAGAGTTTCGGTCCCCATAATCAAAACAACCGAAAACATAGTTTCGGTCCACAAAAGAATAGCAACCGAAAGAGGAGTTTCGGTCCTCAGACAAATGACAACCGAAAAGGAAGTTTCGGTCCTTAAAGTGAGAAAAACCGAAAGGATGGTTTCGGTCTTAGACCAACCAATGAGAAGAACCGAAGGGAAGGTAGTTTCGGCTCTCAAGCAAGTAAGAGCAATAACCGAAAGCTTAATTCTGCTCCTAAGTCCCATATTTCTCATTCTCACTCTCACTCACAGAATGATCGAAAGGGAAAAGGAAAACTCTTTCCAGAAAATGAAAAGAAGACGACGTTTAAACCCAAAGTAGAGAACCGAAAGTCTGCTAACGTTAAATTCACAAATCCAAGAACTGAACCTAAAGTACTCAAATCGAATAAAATCAAAGTTTTCACCATAAAAAGAAAAGATGAAACAACATTAATAAAAAGAACCTTTTTAGTTGATGTTTCCCTTATAATTCCTTGTTCTGTAAAAGGCTCACAAGGACCCAAGAAACTTTGGGTTCCTAAATGTGCTTAATTTTTGCAGGTTATGCGTGACGAGCAATTCAACGATAAATGGTACATAGACAGTGGCTGCTCCCGTCACGTGAAAAGAAGAAGGTAAGAGCTGAGGGAGGTTCGGTGCCTTATAGATGGTGGAAGTGTCAAGTATGGTAATAATTCTTTTGGCACGATCAAAGGTTATGGTATGATCACTAATGGTGATTTCACGATATGAAAGGTGGCGTACGTTGAAGGCTTACAACACAACTATACCATTGTTTCTCAACTGGTGGTTGGTACCGTGTTAAAAGTTTCGTTCGATGACGATGGCTCCAAGATTATTGAAAAGAAGACGAACAATATTATGTTGAAATCGAAGTGAAAAGGAGAGATGTACCCTCTGAATCTCAATCCCATACGAGGGAAACCAACTGTTTGCTTGCTAACGAAAGCTCACTCAAACGAAAGCTGGCTTTGGCACAGAAGACTCTCCCATCTCAATTTTAAAGACATCAACAAGCTAGTGCTTGGGGATCATGTTCGAGGTCTTCCTATTCTGAAGTTCGACAAAGAACACTTGTGTGCTCCATGTGAAATGGGAAAGCAAAGTCGACGGAGTCATCCTTCTCGAGTCAATACAAAAGTTATTAAACCACTAGAATTACTTCACATTGATCTATGTGGTCCATCTTCAATCGAGAGCATTGGTGGTAAGAAGTATATACTTGTAATAGTGGGTGACTTCTCTCGGTTTACCTGGGTGTTCTTTTTTAGGCAGAAATCAGAGGCCACTCCCAAGCTTAAACTCTGTATCAAGCAGGTAGAAGTTCAACTACGAAAAGTAGTTCGAAACATAAGAAGCGACAACAGATTGGAGTTCAAGAACAACGACTTTGAATATTTTCTTGCAGAGAAGGGGACAACTCACAACTTCTCGGCTCCATATACTCCACAACAGAATAGAATTGTCGAAAGGCGAAACCGATCTTTGTGTGAAGCAGCTCGAACCATGCTTAGCTTCACTTCTCTACCTCTATATTTCCGGGCTGATGTCATTGCTGCTACTTGCTACACGCAAAACATATCTTATCTCAACCAATGTTTCTCCATCACTCCTTATGAGGTCTTGAACAACCAAAAGCCTAATGTAAAGTTTTTCCATGTGTTCGTTTCAAGATGCTTTATCTTCAATTCAAAGGAGCACCGAAACAAGTTTGATGTCAAAGCAGGCGAAGGAATCTTTATGGGTTATTCCTTAAACTCCAAAGCATATAGGGTTCTGAATAAGCGTTCGAATAGAATTAAAGATACCTATTATGTCACCTTCGATGATAACTATGTCAAGATACTGAACACAACCGAAGGTTCTGTGGAGGAAAGTTACGTTACCAATTTAAAACCCCTTTAAGCGATACATGTTGCTATTTGATGAACCAGAAAAGGCTATTCACTCTGAATCCAAAGACGCAGACAACAAGGTAGACAACTTGAAGAATATAATCGATGATGCTACAAAGAAAATAGCAGAAGAACAACTGATAACAATCGAACAGCCTGACACAAGCGAACCTCCAAAATATAGTTCTCATATTCAGGGGGAGGGTTCATCTTTTCCAGTTAACCAAGATTCACCATTCTAGGGGGAGAGCCCATCATCATCACTACCAACCGAAAGTCAAGTCCAGAGGGAGAATTCTGAGCCTGAAGCTGAGGAAGTATCATCATTCGAGGGGGAGAATTCAAATACAAATGATGATGAAACTCAGTCAGAATTCAAAGAAGAAGTGAATGTTGAACTGGATCCCTCATATGATCCTAATTACCCTCCTCTCACCAAATGGACCAAAGATCATCCACAAACACAAATTATTGGTGAATCAACAGAAAATGTACTCACACGATCACAACTGAAAGCGAAACAAACTGCCCTATTCTCTAAAGTGGAATTTTGCATGTTTAATTCATTCTTCTCCAAGGTTGAACCGAAGACGATCAACACTACACTCGATCATTCTGATTCGCTACAGGCGATTCAGGACGAACTCAATGAGTTCGAGCGAAATAAAGTGTGGAGATTGATTCCAACACTAAAGTATGCTATTGTGGTTGGACTAAAGTGGGTTTTCAGGAACAAGATGGATAAGGAAGGAAATGTGATTCGCAACAAGGCAAGATTGGTTATGGAAGGTTACTGTCAAGAAGAAGGCATAGATTAAGAAGAGACCTTCGCTGCAGTAGCAAGGCTAGAATCGATTTGTATTTTTCTAGCCTATGTTGCACACAAGAACTTTGAAGTATACCAAATGGATGTGAAGCGTGTGTTCTTAAATGGAGAACTGGAAGAGACGGTGTATGTAGAGCAACCATTGGGTTTCGTGAACGACAAGTATCCAGATCACTACTACATTCTAGACAAGGTAGTCTATGGTCTCAAGCAAGCACCGAGGGCATGGTATGAAACGCTAAATATATTTCTCAAAATGTCAAAGTTTAAACAAGGTTCAGTTGACCTAACCTTCTTTCGTAAGAAAGAGGGTGACCACCTTATGATCATTCAAATTTATGATGATGATATCATCTTTGGTTCCACAAATCCTGGCTTAACAGTTGAATTTAGGAAGTTGATGGAGACTAAATTTGAAATGAGCTCAATGGGTCCTATTAACTTTTTCATTGGCTTGAATATTAGACAGGGACTCGAAGACATTTTCATTAATCAAGAGGATTACACGAAGACCTTGCTTGCCAAGTTTGGAATGATGGAAGATTCCAAAGTAAAGGTTCCTATGGCGTTTGGCATGAAGTTAACACCTTCTCTGGACAAATCGGCTGCTGACATGACCCTCTATCGTCAGATGATAGGGTCCCTAATGTATCTAACAACAAGTCGACCAGATATAATGTTCTCTGTTTGTTATTGTGCTAGGTTTCAAGCTAATCCAAGCGAAACTCACTTGCTAGCTGTGAGGAATATCTTTCGATACCTAAGGCGAACCTTTTCTCTCGGTCTATGGTACCCAGCCAAATCAGGGTTATCTGTCCAAGCATTCTCAGATGTTGATCTAGGAGGATGTCGACTGGACCGAAAGAGTACTACTAGAGGATGCCAATTTCTGGATGGCAAACTTGTTAGCTGGCAGTCAAAGAAACAAACTTGTGTGTCTCTCTCTACATCTGATGTAGAATACATAGCCGCATCATCGTGCACATCTCAGGTCATTTGGATACAAAGTCAAGTTTGAGACTATGGCCTGAACATGAAGAAAATCCCACTATATTGAGACTCAGAGAGTTCAATTAGGATTTGTAATAACCTAGTGCAACACTCAAAGACGAAACATATAGCACTGAGGTATCACTTTATCCAGGATCATGTGGAAGATGGTAATGTAGAAATTCATTTCATAAGAACCATTGATCAATTGGCTGCATCTTTACTAAGGCCTTGCCTGAAGCAAGTTTTAATAAAATCCTACAAGGCTTAGTAATGAAGGAAGCTGAATCTATATCGAAATCACTTTCGTCTCAATAAAAGTTGGAAGCAAAATAGAGCGAACGCTTGGTCCATTTTAGGTTCGGTTCTCCCGAGAACCGAAATGAACCGAACACTTGGTCTATTTCGCGTTCGGTCCTACCGAGCTCAGTTTGCCTCTTATCTCCAAGTGATGGTTTCAGTTGTATAGTATGTACATTCTTTTTTCTCATAATTTATTTTATGTTTTTTTTCCTTTTATTTTTATAAAATCCAAAAAATATTTTTCATTTATGTTTTTATTTCTTTTCAGAAAATTCAAATCATAATTCAAAAATACTTTCTTTCACTTTATTTCAATTTACTTCAGTCTTAATCTAATTCGTGTATAAGGACTATTCTCAATGATGGAGCTGGGGCAGGTATAATTCTTTATCTATGTATTAGCTAAGTGTCCCTAGAAGCATGTTGTTGCATGTTGACCCAAGCCTCCAAAGATTTTGAGTGAAGCCTTAACGACTTGATATATACAAATCATGTCTTCCCAATTAGGCTGTCAAATTCACTCTAATCATGAGCTACCTTAGTCTTCTCCAATTGAGTTAAGAGTTTTTCTGCTTGGTCTATCTTTTATAGCAGAGGTACATTCGGTTCTTTAACCACCTCAAACTTATTTTCCATCATAATTCGTTTCATGAATGTAACCCTTGAGACTCTCAGAAACTACCACTGAGGTTTACGGTTACACAACTTCTGTGTTAATGATCTTAGTTTCGTGTCAGTACGTGCTAAGTGAAACCCAAAATTCAATACATATAATGCATTGACAGTGAACAATTAAGTTTTCTAGCTTTGACCTTTGAATTAATGAAACCACATTGTGGAAGTACCTTGAAATCTCCTTTTATTTTGAGAGATCCTTATGAAAATGTCTAACACCACGACTTTTCTTCCCAAAGGATCCAATTTTTATCTTTCTTTGAGATTTCTAATACACTTATGTCAACAAGTCACTAAATATGTTCCAAACCTACTTGTTTAACAGGCCACATCGGTCTCACAAGTACTTCGTTATATTTTAGTCTTATGTCAAGAATCGTAACCTGAATTGAAGAGAAAGTCACCCTTAATAGCCTTATATATAAAGGATGCCTTTCAATGCTTCTTAACAAGTACTTGATCGTAATTCAATGGGAATCCAAACAAGCACTTTGAAGTCTCTCTTGACTTTGAAGGAAGAGATTCGTGCCCGGGATTCGCTGCTTTGTATCTTAAATGACATCACAAAATCCCACGAATAGTTTGATTTATTTCTTTATCTTTGACACTATCTTGCACGAAAATCTTGAATTTTCCAAAAGTCTAGTTTGGTTACTTACAAGCTATTCAAAAATATATAGCTTCGGTTCCTAATGGTGTAATGCAGTTATTTACAAACGAAGGAATGAGTCAGTATATAGCCTTGGTTAATTATGGTGGTGACGATTCAATTAAAGGTACAAGAGCTGAGTCAGCTGGAAGTCTAATCGATTGCAGATTTGAAAAAGGGGATAAGTATGGAAAGGCGCGTGATTTTGAACCGTTTACCCAGTCATGCGTCATCAGCTACTTTCTTGGGGTTTCTTGTTGTCTAATCACGCCTTTTTAGGCGTCGTTTCCCAAAAAGGTGGAATCATTGCTGCAGATTTTTCTCTCTCTACAAAATCGTATATAAGGGTTTTGATTACCGTGGTCTTACTCTTTACCACTCTTCAACTCTCTCAAGCAAAAAAAAGGCGATTTCAGGCGATTAGGTGTTCATTGTTCATCTTCCTCTTCATCAAGCTTCAACAATGGCAGACTCTTCTTCAGTTCAAGAAACCTCTGCTTGCTCCACTTTTCTCACAATCAAGCCTAACCAAAACTTGCTGATTGATCTCACACCATTCACCTACGATACTTACATGTATCAAGTGGTGGAATGTGTCAAGTATTCCCCACTCGTCATCGCTCTATCAAAGGTGGAAGTCATCCCAATGGCGTGCCTCTCACAAATCTACTCCACTCCTACTTATGAAAAAGCTACATAAAGGGTTTATTTCGACATTCTCAACTAGAAGGCTTTAGTCTCCAAGAACCGATTTTGCTCGCTGCTAGGGCTTACTAATGAAGCATCCATGGTGAATCTTGATTCCATCTCCACAGGTCATCTCATTTCGATGTTCTACAATATGGGGCATACCGAAACCCTAACTACTGTGACCAAGGTCAAGAAATCGTGCCTTCCTCCTCAATGGAATGGACTCTTCACCCTCCTTTTCAAAGGGCTTTCAGAACGAAGTGCTGGCTCAAATGGTGCTAGCAAGTCATTCATGACTCATCTTTATGGGTAGTACAATGGTATCAACCTGGATTATGGTTCACTTCTATGGCTACAACTGGTTCAAAGTTTGTCATGTACCTCTCGCCACACAGAAATTTCTTTTGCCCGGTTCTGGACCATTGTCACTCAATGGGCAATGGAGCGCTATCATGTTCCCATCATGGCAGACTTACTACTCTCCTCCATCGCTACATTTCACACTACGAAAATCATTGTCACTGATCCCTCGAAGTATCTCCTCATTGGCTCAATTCCAGAGTCAATGTATGCTTGTGTGTCCACTGAAAGCAAGATTATTCAGGAGTACAAGAAGCTCCCTTCATCTGGTGCAAGGGAACTCAATCCGGAAATGATGAGGTCTACTGAAGAAGCAGACAAACCTGCTAAGAGGGGCAAAAAGCAAGAAATAAAAAAGGGCGAAAAAGGAGTTAAGGTATCGAAGGTGCAAACTCCAATGAAGCGAAAGTCTGAGAAGGCAGCACCATCCCAGCCCAAGCAGAAGAAAGCCAAGAAAGCAGTTAGGAAGCTCATTCTTTCTTCATCAAGCGACTCAGAGTACGTGCCTATTGGTCATCAACCCATCGTTCAACCCAACGAAAGCGAATCAGAGAGCGAAAGCTCAGATGACGAAGGTTCGGTTCGTGGAGACACACTACCTCGTTCGCCTACACCAGAGGTTACAGTTCGCTCCCACACACCTTCTCCTCCACCTATTTTTATCCCCATTTACATTCCTCCCATTTCCCGTATCATCACATCTCAACCTACTTCCACCATTCCCATTCCTACTCCTATAGTCTCTGAAGCTTCAACCACAACCACTACTGGAGTTCAGAACAACGTATCTGATATGAGGGTTCGTACTTCAGCACCCGAAACCCCTGTTACTACCAAACCTCCATCCCCTACCCAATCGACAGATACCAATACCATTCTTGGTAGTGAGGATGTCGCTTTCGATACCTTCTACTACAGTCCATACAGGGTGCAGAGCGATGATGATGATGATGCTCCTGTAACCAAGAGGCACCTCAAGGATTTGCACGAGAAGCTTGATAAGCTTGTGGCATCTTCCTCCTCTTCCTAAGACTCATTTTCAGAAGCTGCAGTGAAGGCTATGATGGCCACATTTGTAAAAGAGCATGAGGCTTCAATTGCTAAGGCAACCGCTGCTATAGATGCCTCCACCAAGTCCTGGAAAGAAGCAACTGAAAAAGTCAAAAAAAGAATTCGTGATGCTAACATTTTTCTGGAGTTTTTACAGGGTGCAACGGAGTTGAATGCAAACAAGGTGAACACCACTGTGGAAAAGCTTGTGGTGTCTCTTGAGACTGAAAAGCAGCACTTTGCCACCATGCGTCAAAATATCCAAACATATAACACCGAATTGCAGAACTCTATCAATGAGCGTCTCAAGAAGCTCCAAGAAGATCTGGCCATGGAAAGCAGGATCATGGATGAAGTGGCGAAGAGTTGTGTCTCAGATGTTCATGTCATTCTCTCCAACGTTTTGGAAGCTCACGAATCAGTTCTCACTCTTTCTGTCAGACGTCATCTTGCAGAAAAGCTTGGCCCGACACTTGAAATGTTAAGTCACATAGAGGGTGTTTTGAAGACTGTTGTCCCTCCGAAACAAGGGGGAGAAGGAATTACAAGCACTAATCAGCCTCCACCTACAAGCAAAATTGTTCCACCGAAGTTCACCACTGAACGACCGAAGGGTAATGAAGCTTCGGGTTCTAGTGCGAAGGACAAGGGAAAAGGTGTTCTAGAAGATAGTGACGAAGAAGAAGAGACCATTGCTGAGGCTTTGAAGAGAAATCAAAGGGACAGGGAACTTGATCTCAATGCTAAGGCTGTTAGGGAAGCCGAAGACAAGGAGAGAAAAATGAAAGAAGCTCACGATCTCTTGGAAAGCAGGAAAACGCTTTTTCCTCTTTGGTCGGTGGAAAAGCTGATTAAGGAAGCTATCGAATGCCCAAGCACACATTGGCTTGAGTCGGTACTGTCACTAGACCGTGAGAACTCTAGGGATTCTCAGTTTGACATGCCTATAACCCGAAAGACATTTGTCTTTCACTGTTTCCTTCCTATTGCTGAAGTTCCCCATCCAGACCCAAAAGTCGACAGGGATCTGATTGACTACTATCTTGAGTTTGCTCAACCTCATTATCTTACCTAGAGCGCTCAAAAGATAACAACTGTCAGGGTACTAAAACTGACTGCAGCAGGGAAATTCATCAATGTTAAATTCAAGGTGACCAAAGGTTCAGCTAACTCTGAGCATACGATTTCTATGGCAGATCTACCAAATCTCAATATGCACGAATGGATTGTGCTATACAAGATTTTGCTCTCCAATCCAGTCGAATATGAGCCGATCATCGATCACATAAAGAGGATATTGGTGTGCTACATTCTAGAAGTGGCAAAGATGGATCAAGAAATTGCTTCGGTCCTTAAAAAGAAGCCAACGGTGTTACCCATTGGTTCATCTAGCGACATCAACAGATTGAAGATGGGGAAGATAGACCCGAAGCTCAACTCTATGATGTTCACCATAGGCGAGGGTCAAAAGTGCTTGTTCGCTCTAATTCACAAACATCATTTCACTACAACTTGCTTGGAACATGTTCTGGATATCATACATAGATGCAAGCAGAACAGTGAAGGTGACAAGAAGTATTTCACTGACATGATTAGATGGTATATCGATTTTCGTGAAGTTTTGCTTGCTATCATTCCGAAGCTGTTCAAAGTGGTGAAGCGTACTGTAGCAAATTAACAGAAGTGAAGTCTCGCCCTAATTGAAGCAAAGGGGGAGATTGTTGGGACCTGAAGTGTTGCGTCTTTGGCTCGCTCCGTAGCCCAGTTTTGTTACCGATTTGGGCCTGTCCAACCATGTTTATTTTTATTTGGGTTTAGTATTTAAGGTGCATGCGTGCATTTTTTGTCATGATCACTTTCATTTATAATTCTTATAATTGTACTACAAACCCTAGCTTCCCTCTATAGTGGAAGTTCTTCATCGAGCTCTGCTGAGGCGTGACTATTCTTGAATCATTAAGCAATACTTTGATTCCATCTCGTGTTTACTGTGTTTGTTTGTTTTTATTGATTAACCTGTTGAAGACTTTTATCGATTTTCCGGCCAAACAAACCACTCACAACACACAACACAACAAAATACACATACACATTTTGTGTTTGCAAAATGGACCCGGCCACCCACTTAGTGGCGTTTGGCGACGGAGACAGCGACACTATCGACAATGGCAATGATTTGTGATGATAACCACCACCTCACGGTGTTGGTGGTGGTTTCTCTTGATCTTGTTCCCAGCAACAAGTTAACACACGACAGACACGATGCGAAACAGTAGCCTGCAGCCATCGACTTGGTGGCTGGTAGTGTTGAAGTTAGCGGAAGTGGCGGTTGAGGTCGGCGGTGGCAGCAAAGGCGTTCCATAGGTCACGCACACCAAAAATACCGAAGGAGAAGAAGAAATGGGTTGAAGCTAGCCTACCATGTTCCTCTGGTTGTTCATAACTCAAGCAGCGATGTTCACAACCTCCCTCGTTGATCTCAACAGCTTTTCCGGCTTCTCTTACGTCTCCAACAACAACAACGAGGTGGCGCTCATCGGCGGCTGGATTGTTGTGGCGGAGGAAGGATAGGGGTATAAGGGTGGAGCGGCGTCAAAATTTGAAGAAGGAGTATGGCGGCCGGTGGTGGGAGACATAAGGTGGCGGCTATGCCTTACCTTAGGGTTAGGGTTTCGGACCGGGGGTGATGGGTTATATACCCCGATCCCCTATATGCTTAATTCCATAACGATAATTTTAGTCCCTCCTTTCCCTTTTTCGTTCAATCTTAGCCCATAATTTACTCTTCATACCCCTGCTCTCATAATTCTTTTCATATTAAGTCAACATTTACCAAACAGCCCCTCTATATTTTATTCTCAAATGAAGTCCATATGTTACCACTCAGCCCTCCTTAGCCTCCAAAATCTCTTCAAATTAAGTCCCAATAATTTACCATGTAGTCCCTGCCTTCATAAATATTTATAGAACCAATCCGGAACTTACACCTTTAACCCCCAACTTCTAAATTATGTCAGGTAACTCCACGAAACCAACACCTTGCTATATAATTATTGATTTTAGGGCTACTATTCATTCATTAGTTTGTTTATTTATTTATTTATTTAATAAACGAGGTGTTACAACTTTAAATCTTGTTTTTGATATGTTTATTGTTAACAACCTCGCTACTTTTCAAAGTTGAATTAAATTTACTAATTTGGGACCAAATTATTTTATTGCAAACCATAAACTTTGAAACTTTTTGGGATTATTTTCACAAATTATTTTCTTAATTAAAGTTTCAAATAGGCCCTAGCGAGGGGTGTTACACATTAACACACACACGCACACTATATATATATGTATGTGTGTGTGTGTGTGTATATATATATATATATATATATATATATATATATAAAGAGAGAGAGAGAGAGAGAGAGAGAGAGAGAGAAAGCGAGCGAGAATTACAAAAGGATGTGTGGTATTGACCAATCATAGATAGACATGTTGGAATATACACTTAATGAGTACAGCTTCATATTCATACTAAATTACGCTTCCAAATAGGAGCATTAAAATAAGTTCACATGATAAATCAATCTGAAGGAGAAAAATATTCTTCAGGATCTACTTCTGATGTTGAAACAAAATCTTCATGTCGGATAAAGTCTTCAATATGATTCGGACTGTCACAACAACTTTATACACAACATTCTTCCATTTGGTGACAAGTCCACAAACGATCTGAAGTCATTTATCAATCAGAAAATCTGATACACTAAGTAAGGCTTTTCGAATTGAAAACTGCCATACCAAATTTTCAATCATATCATTTCTATCTCTTTCAAAATTAGAACCACAATAAGTAATTCTAATCATTGTTCTTTAAAGAGTAGTAGAAGAATATCTCTCTTTATCATCAATTTAAAAAAATGATTTAGTAATAGTCACACGCTTCCTTTTGTAAGAGTTAAAAACACATCATTCAGGTTTATGCAAAATATATCCATCTCTACACTTCAAAATATTCTTCAACTTTGTATTAGGACTAGGAACACTCTTCTTGAATCTCTTTGCTAACTCATAATGAAACATAGTAATTTATTGATAATAGAAAACCATGAAAGATTAATCATGCTTTTGAGATGTAGAGAAAGTAAGTCTACCCATAAGATAAAATCGTCTAAAGATTTTCCATGTCATTCAGATTTAGTAGTGGAAGGTTTGCAATCGTTAATATATACACTTCATGCTTTCCTCTCAAATCTTTGTACTTAAAATTTTGAAAAGAATCTTTGAACAAGACATCCTTTGTAATTTACAAAACTTTCATAAACTTCTTCAGGCTCCATAATTCTTCCTTAAGCTTTCCAAGTACAACATGGCACTTGTAATATCCCAAAAATACTAGGTAAAAATTTAATTTTTAGGAAAACCAAACCATTCATTCATTCATTCATTCTAAGATAATTATAGTATAATGTATTCTCAAAACATAAGAAATAAGTCATAAAAGATAACACGGAAAACTCCAGGAGATGCAATGTGATCAAGTCGCGCCCTTCCCTTTGGAACTACGAGTACCTGAAACATTCAAACATAAAACTATAAGGACAAATCTTAGTGAGTTCCCCAAAAATACCACATACCATACAATCAGTAAAGAAGGGATGAATGTTGTGGTCCCCCCACGGTCTTATAATCACCAGTTGTTGCAATCCTCCTGCAGTCTTAGTTTTTCTGGTCCTCTCATAGTCTTCTATGTGGATGTCATGGCCCTCCCATGGTCTTTCATGCCATGGTCCTCCCATGTTCTTTCACATAAGTGTCATGGTCCTCCCTTTTTATTTTGTATAAGTGTCATAGTACTCACACTCTAATTCGAATAAACTACAGCTCGTACAGTCGGAAGGATGTCGCTACACACCACTTAAATAAGCATATAAGGTCAAACCTTTAGTCTACTATCCAAATTACCATTTCTGACCAAAAGTCAAACAGGGCAAAGTCAATGATCAAATTCGACTCAGAAGGTCACCACGTTGTAGCCAACCAATGGTCACGTCGTGGCTACTAAACAACAAATCAGTCACGCAACCCTTAATCTCCACGTTGTGGTTTCTTCTCATGTACAACCTAACATATTAAGCCCTTAATCCATTAAGCCCTTTGCTCTAACCTTCTTGAAAGCTTCTTCGGACTCTAAAGGCTCATAAAAATCTGAAATTTATGGACATTCATGAACCATGCATGTCCTTCACACATATTACGTTAAATGATAGATAATAACCTAGAATTCATGCATGGCTTCCAAAACTCTCCTAACTTCTAGATCTAAGAGATATAATGCTCTTGAGACCTTGGTAAGTCAAAAAAATTGTAACTTTATTCCACCCAACCATTTAAACCTTAACCATGAACCAAAGTATGTTAAATAACCTAGATATATAAGAAAGAAACCAAAAAGATAGAAACTTGAGGACTTACAAAGAGTCTAGAAGATGCACAAAAGGATGGAGATGAGTTGCTTGTAGTATCTTCTACACTAGAAACTGCTTATTCTTCCATCAAAGATAACAAAGTCACCAAAAATAAGCTCAAAAGCTTGCAAGGAGGCCAGGGTTTATCAAGGGCACTTTGGCGGTGATGGATGTTGAGGGTGGAGGAAACCCTAGCCATCACATCCCTTAAGTAAGGCTCAAGGCCCAGAAATATAGGGTTTTAGATTATGTCGTAACCACGTGCTGGTCATTTCATGTCCACACAGTGGCAACTTAAATGATATGCAACCTTAAAAATGGATGCCACACCGTGGTGATTTTCACCACCACGTATTGGCCAACCCAAATTCTCAAAAATAAAAGTATAAAAATTAATGACCGGAGAACTGAGTTTTAAGAAAAATTCTATTTATTTTCACTGAAACCAACTACACTAACTTATTACATATTACTGAAAATTGCTTACGAGTAAAGATCTTTGGAGTAAACGGAAAATCAAGTTGATTTTCTAGAGAGTCTTCGATCCCATAGCTATGTTTAGGAACTTTGTTGAAAAATCTATTTCTCCAAAAGCAATATCTCTAATAGTTTTTTCACATCAAATCTTGTCAACATAACCCATCTTCACATTTTTTTCATTCTCTAATTCTGGCAAGTGAATAATGATGTTTCCATTTCTCAAACTTTCTCTTTTGAAGTATGCCTCTATTCTTCACTCAAAGAAACCTCTTTTGGAGGGATCTTTGGATTGGTAATACTCTTTTTTAGACTTAGTTCCCTCAGTTGTATGTTATTGAGCTAGAAAAAAATTGTTTGGTTCAAGATTTATGAGACAATAATGACTGGAGGTGGAATTAGCGTAGGGAGATCAGAGGTGGCATCAAACATAATCAATCAGAAGGTATGTTGGATACTTTTGGCTTCTTATACTCCAAATTATTTTCTACATAAGTGAGTTTGGGAGCTTGGAACTTTTGAAGCATTCAAAATAAATGCCACTAAAGAATTCATCAATGATTTTACCTTGAAGGAAGCTAATATTGTGACTAGGTGGAATCATTTTGTTCCAAGGAAACTCAATATATTCTTGCTTGGACAACTATGTTTAAAAAGCTATCAATTAAACCCAATTTAGTGGCTAGAGGTATTGATATGACATCAATGAGAGAGATTTATGATCAAGAATCATTATAGAATGATATTTTCTACATAATATATAATCATAATGGACCAAATTAACAACTTGATGTAAATATATTATTTATAAGAATTTCATCCTTGATAAATATTTATACTTATTGTAATTAATTGGAAAATAATTATTTTGTGAAAATAATAAATTTAAATAATAAGTATCAAATAAAATCATAAGGTATGTTTATAAATGTCATGTGTATTTATATAAACTAAAAAGGCTTTGTTTTTTTTATTTGTAAAAAACTAGGCATGATTTAATATAAATTTGAAAAGTGTTAGGCATTATTTCTCTCTTTCTTCTTAATGGTCGAGGACACTCCCTTGGAATGAGGAGTTGGTGTAACAACCCGAAGTTGTCCATCGCCGAAATCCGTTCCGCGCGTAAAAATCCACCTTTATCGATTTGTCCCGTTTTCGTTTTTGGGCTAAGATATATAAACTATAAGTTTATTTTAATCTCGTAAGTGTTCAAATCCATTTAAAACTCATGTAAATGGCCCAAAAATCATTAACTTGAAATTTCTAAATTCTATCCCGTCGGGTAACGGCAACTTAATCGGATGCGACCAAAAGCCCCGTTTAACGCCGGTATCGGATAGAATTCCATCGTGTCCAAGTTTTTGGACCTATTTAAATGTGTTTAAACATTCATTTGAAGCTTTTTCTTCCACTCTCTACTCTCTCTCTAACCTCTCTCCTAAATCCAAGTTTAAGGGTCCAAATCTCAAATTTAAGGCTTCTAATCACCAAGGTACCTTCCCTAACTTGTTATGCAACCCCTCTAGCCTTCAAATTCAAGTTTAAATCATGGAATAGGACCACATTCATGAGTTTACGGCCCTAGAACAGTCTTAGGCCGTGAAATCATATAAAATGGGTTTTGGAGCCCAAAAACCCTTCCAATCGACCTTTGGAGCTTAGATATGGCTTAATGGCTTAATGGACTGGACTTAGAATGCCTTTAACATGGATTTTGAAGAGTAAACATGATTTTACTGCCCAAGAACATGCTTGGGCTGTAAACTCATATAAATGGGGTTTTATGCCCTTAAACCCTTCCAAAATACCATTGGAGCTTAGATATGAATTTTAGAATTATGGATTTGGCCTTGGAACACCTTGAACATCAATTTAGAGGAGTAAACTTGAGTTTACTGCCCAAGAACATGCTTGGGCCGTAAACTCATTGTTCTTGGAGAGTAAACTCCTCTAAATGTGTTAAAATGCCACTTTAACACACCTAAAGCCTTGGGATAAATTCTAGAAGTGTTTACAAACAAGTATTGGACCTTAAAACATATAAAATCACCCTTTCATAAGAGTTCACGACCATGAGGGTGTTCATGGGCCGTAAACTCCTAAAAGCATGCCAAAAGTCCCCCAAAAATTGATACAAGGCTTAGGAAAAATCATTAGAATCACATGTGATTGTCTAAGGACCAAAACTTTAAAAATTGGATGTGAGGGGGGAGTTTACGGCCGTAAACTCCATGTTTACAGCCGTAAACTCCAATAAATGGTTCCTATGTTAGTTTCAATCTATTCCAAAGCCTAAAATCCAAGTCTAGCAATATTTCCCAAGTGTTTTGAAGCCATTTTGCACGCAAAATCAACCTCCATGAGTTTACGGCCGTGAACTCATATGGATGAGGTGTTTAGGGTAGTAAACTCCATTCCCTAGTCATACAAGTCCTTAAATGCCACCCGGGTCCTTCCAAACACTTGTAATGGGGTGTTTCCGCAACTAGAAGCGTATGTCCCTAACAAATAAATTAATCAAGTCCTAACTAGATACAAATGTATATCATTTGATAATCCATAGGAATCTTGTGCATTCTCGAACCCAGAACTGACGTTTAGGATCCAAACTGACGCATTTCTCAACCGGTGAGTTCATACCCCTACCCTTTTTCAAATGTTTTTCAAATGTTTTCAGGGGGGAATACAAACAAAAGTACAAGGAAATATTGTACTTAAACTTATTTTCAGTTCAATGTTTCATTTTATGTATGTTTCTAATTTCAAAATTTGTGTTAACTAATGGTTCGAATTGCAGGGTAAAGAGTTAGACTAAAGTCAGATTTCTTTAAAAAGTGTTTTAAACTATATTACTTTATGTAAAAGAAATCATACTAATCATAACTAAGATTAATACTAAACGAATACGAATGCGAACACGAATATAACCAATAGGATAGTACGAATAGGAATACGAGTATAACCAATAGTATAGTACGAATACGAATACGAATATAACCAATAGTATAGTACGAATACGAATACGAATATAACCAATAGTATAGTACGAATACGAATACGAATACGAATACAAATATAACTATTAGATTAGTACGAATACGAATGCGAATACGAATATAACTAATAGGATAGAACGAATACGAATACGAATAGAAATAGGACTACGAATGCGAAATAACGCCTTTGGATGACACCAAGACTTCAAATATACAGTTAGTGTACGCCTTGACTGTCACCAGAGTTTCTAATTTAATACGAAAGTACGACTCTGGACCTCTACTAAGTTTCGAATACATCTGCCTTAGAATATCGTCAGAGATACAAAAATACAACTAATGTACTCTTTTGGAAACCACCAGAATAATCGAAAATATTGTAATGTACGTTTCTGGTGAATCCAAATATACGAAAATACAACTAAGTTAGTAGATAATAGACATTCGAATGTAGGATAACTAAGAGTTTAGAATACTTAACTTATACTGCAAGTATGGTAATTATTAGTACTTCGAAATCAAACCTAAGAACCAACCATAATACATAGGAAAATATGGGATTTTCCTGAGATAACATAACAACTAGTAACGAATTTAGCAACGAATAGACAACTTAATACATAGAAAAATATGGGATTTTCCTGGGATAGCATAACAACTCATATATAAATAAAGTATCAAACGAATAACTAAACTATTAGGAAAATATGGGATTTTCCTGGAATGGCATAACAAAACATTTTCGAATTTGTAATAAAAGATAACTAAACTGTTTTCATAAGAAAATATGGGATTTTCTTGAACAACAATTTTTTTAGAAAGCAAAGGAAACCTGTTCTTTTCAAAAACTAAACCGCTTATGAACTCACTAGCTTTATGCTGATTTTCAAACCGCTTGTATTCTCAGGTCAGCGTTAGACAGGTACACCGCCATCTTTTGGAGAAGACGGAGCGTTCCGAAGACTCGTCTTTTCTTTTGTTCATATGATATATGTATATAACACTTGTATAACTTTCTTTCAAATAGATGTAAACAATATTATGTAATGTAATGTTTTGTGTTTACTGTTTTACTATGTGCATTGGATTTGATACTCAACGCGGAGTCAACCCCGGAAATGTTTCCGCCTTTGGTTTTCGGGGTGTGACAGATTGGTATCATAGCCCTTGTTTATAGTGAACTAGTATACCAAAGCTTACATGGTATAAGACTATAAACATTAAGGGGCCTAAGAGCTCTGGACTAAAAGTATACTCTACGAATATAAGTACTTTTTAAAGTATACAAGTATACCGAGCCGTCGAGATCTGTAACTACAAGTAGAACAAAATATAAGTAAATGGGTGTTATACGCTGCGGTTAAACCTGGGCAGTTATGTAGTCGTGTCTAGGATCAATATAGCCTGGCCAACTATATTCATTCGAGACACGGCCAACATGTGCTTAGGAGTGACTGTGGCACGCAGCATACCTAAAACTTACCCAATATCCCAAACAACGAGCCGTCGTTGCAGCGAACCATGAAATATTATGGGAGTATTTCTCGAGCCGATCCTTTGTAGAAATACTCGTATACGCGTTGTTCCTTGATCATTCCTCTAGCGATAAAATTATCTGCCTTGATAACTCTTTCCTGCCTTATCGCTTAATATAATGTTATATCTGTCTTGATGAGATATCCCCTTATCCATATCTCTTGATTCAATTCAGAGGACTTATGATCCTCCCTTTCCTGATCTTTTTAGATCAAGATGCCTCCAAGAAAAAGACCCAGCTCGAAGAATACCAAAAACCCTCCGCCGCCACCACCTCCTATTCAAATCGATCTGGAAACACTTCAGGCAGCCATTTCTGCCACAATATCAGCCACCCTATCTCAACTAAACCCTAGTGGTTTAGGGGGTGGTACCCAAACCCAAAACCCGGAAGGTAATCAAGGACACCGGAAGGAGTGTTCCTATAAAGACTTTATGAATGCAAAACCCACATTCTTCAATGGCACAGGGGGTGTCATTGCTCTAACTCGATGGTTAGAAAAGATCGAATCTATCTTCGAAATTTGTGCCTGTTCGGAATCCGATAAGGTAAATTTGCCACCTGTACGCTCATCGATAAAGCTTTGACTTAGTGGAACGGCCGAGTCAAATCCCTGACTTTACCTGTAGCCAATGCTATGGGATGGGAAGTTATGAAGGAACTTCTTCACGCAAAGTATTGCCCTCGGGGTGAAATCCAGAAGCTGGAGCATGAAATCTGGAACCTAAAGATGAAGGGTTCCGATATCGCCACCTACACATCCAGATTTGATGACCTAACACTGCTTTGTCCAGGGTTAGTTACCCCGGAGAGCAAAAAGATTGAGAGGTTCATCTGGGGATTAACCCAGCCAACAAAAGGTAACGTTATAGCGGTGAAGCCAGATACCTATGACAGCGCTAAATGTCTAGCGCAAACCCTGATCAATCACAATGATGACCAAGAAGAAGCAGACACCACTCCCGAGCCAACAGAAAAGAGTGGCGAGAAAAGGAAGTTTTGGAAAAAGAAGAAGAAGAGTCAGTCTTCCCCGGAACCCTCGAAGAAACAGCAGATAGTGGCAGTCCACGCTGCCACTACCCCTGTCGCTGTATCTGTTGTAGGTTCCTCAGCCCAAGCACCTATCACCGGATATGCCGGTATCCTCCCGTGGTGTAACCGATGTAGCTACCACCATCGCATCCCTGGCCCTTGCCATGCAAAGTTTTGTAGAAGTTGTGGTGTAACGCCTGTGTTTCCGGGCTTGCCATTTTTAGCAATGTAATAGTCTAGGTCAACCTTTGTAACCCGTTTTGAAATAATAAGATTGTATTATTTGAGTATTATGTGTTTTGTGCTTAATTGCTTAATTATGTGGTTTGATTAATTAAGAATAAAAGTAAGCGTCAAAATTTAAGTGTAAAATAAACTTAATATCTTTGGTTAATGTTGTAGTAGTTGAAACGAGGTTTCCAAATATATATAGAACGCCCAAATCTGACTTCGTATGAGGAAGTTATGATTTATCGAAGTTCCGGCTTAGCGGCATGCAGCCTAAAATACTCGATTTGAGATCGAGCAGTTTTTAGCCGAAGCAATCTAAATGAGAATCGAAGATCTCATTGTTGGTATCGAAGCGATAAAAAGTTAGGTGAGAACGGACGTCAAACGAAGAAGTTATGAATTTATAACGAAAGTTTTTGTCGCAGCCTATTAAAAATAATTAATAAAAATAAAGTCAAAATTAGCCGACGGAGTCTAAACGAAAGTCGTAGAGCGTGGTCTCACCTTTCCGTGGATATAAAGAACGTCGAAAACGGAGTTCGTATGAAGAAGTTATGAATTTCCGAAGTTTATTAATCATTTTGTATTTATATTTAATTCAAAATCGGAAGCCTTATCCGAAGCCGAGTCACCGGTGTGATCCGGAGTACGCCCCGCGTACGTGAGTACGCTATCGCGTACTCCGATAGTGTCGACACTTCGGATGACGCATGCAGTGACGATTTCGGACGCAGTACGCGCTGCGTACTGCAGTACGCCCCGCGTACTCCGAGGCTCCAGCCTCTATATAAGGGATCCGAAGACAGCCATATTTCTTGTTCATTTCTTCTCTTCTCTCTAGTATTTTGCATCGTTTTTCGTGCTGAAGATACCCCGAAGCCCTGGTATCATACTCTAGCCCCGAGGCAAGTCCCGAGACCCCGAAGATCCCGAGAAGTGCGGTTCCCGAGTCGAAGCTCTGCCCGCGAGAAGTTCGATTTTCGAGGAGATCTTCCAGATCTGCTGAAGAATACTACTTCTATAAGCCGTAGTGCTGTCGGATCATCTCCTGATCAAGTGAGTGTATACTAACTTTCTTAAACACAATAATAATACGAGTTTGGTTCGAGTGTAGTAATTATATTGTTGTTTATAAGTGTGAGTGTGTAGTTATTTTCTTTCTAATACAATAATACGAAGTATTTTATATAAAAATACGTGCTATGTGTATATATTTGGTTGTGTTATGTGTGAATGTGTATTCACTCTCTTCTATCTTATAGATCTGCTTATTTCTTTGTGAGATATGTGTTATGTGTGTGTGTGCCTCATCTGTTATGTGATATATGTGTTGATTAAAGCATGCTATACAGGTTTTCTTTAAACTGTGTATACAAATGTATATTTTTATCTACTAATATGTTGGGTAGAACATGGGTAGACAGTTGGTGTGTAATAAACAGATGAGAGGCCTCGTTGTTGTTTGATTGAGTCATCTAGCGGAGTTTAGATGACGACCACTGGCTATTCTAGACAGTCTTGTGGAAACATTAGCAGGTTCGCCACCTGTAGGTGTTAATGAACTTGGGTGTTCATTCGCTGTACTCCATCCCCCTCATGGTTGCCTTATTTGACTTATATTGCTGAGGTACCCCCGAAGCATGTGTTGTCGCCCCGATGAAATATTCTTAGACTAGGTCCCTTATGTTAGTTGTTTTAGGGACATTAAAGTGAGAATAACGGGAATGGGTAATTGGGTTATTGTTGGTTGGTGAAAATTAAATATGATATTTATCGTGGGTTGAAAACCCTATATGCTCACCAGGCTCCCAAGCCTGACCCACTCAGTTTTAAATTGTATTACAGGAAGTGGCGGAAGGGCATGAGATGGATGAACCATCAAGTTGTTTTGTTTACAAGTCTGCATATGTTTATATTTGTTATATGACTTGTAATGTATTCGTTTATGCTTATTGGTCTGTATCGGAACATGACACCCCGAGTTTTGATTAAATGAAAATACATTTCTTTTATGAAATGCTTCGGTAAACATTGTTTTATCATGTTTTGTTTTTAGGAACGAATTCCGCAACTCTTTCAAATCAAAAGGATTTACTCTGAAAATATTTAAAAGCATAAATGAAAATCGGTCTTTTCTGGCCGAGATTTTGGGGATGTCACATGTGGCCAGGAAGGTCACCTCGCGCAAAGCTGCAAAACCCCAACCCCATCAACTAGTCAAGCTTCCAGAGCTGGTATCGGTCAAACCTGTTATAGTTATGGAGAGGTCGGGCATTATAAACAAAACTGTCCTAAGACAGTAACATCTAGCAACACAGGGAGGGTCCTAACTATGGGACAAGAAAGGACAGCCGCCGACCCCACCATTGCCACAGGTATACTTCTCCTCGATGAATCTTGTGCTCGTGATCCTTTTCGATTCTAATGCTGAGAGAATTTGCTAACCATTCATTCAAATATCTTTCTAAACTAAATCCTTCGTTAGTAATTGAAACGTGTACCGTCGAGATGACCAACCAGTGAGAAAGAGAATTTTAGTGTCATACCTATAGATCGTATCCTCAATCCGGATAATTATTCCTTTCCATTCGATCTAATGATAAACTTTTCATGGAAAGCTTTGATGCAAATCTTGGAATGGAATGACTGAGTCTCATTCATGTTGTTATTCTTGTTCTCGAAAGGGTCGTCCGTCCGAATCTTTTCTCTGACCCGACTCTCATGATCTTCGGCATCAAACCTAAATCCGACCTTCGCATCTTCGTGCATCAAAGCTTAGAAACTTTCCCATACATTCCCCGTCCGTGTGATGTTCGGGAAACGGGAAGTCTGCAACTCTTTCCCCGATGCCTTTCCCAAGAATCCTCGAGAATTCCTTCCGAACGTCTAGTCAAGCCTCGTATTAACCTAATTCTTGGAACTATCTCGTAGCCGAACCTCTGGGAAGATGATATATCCAATACTGCGATCAGGATCTGATATGATCACCACGAGTTCGTAGTGTTGCCCTTCGGTCAAACCATTTGCTCTGGTTATGTAGATAAGAAAAGCAGTCATACCCGTGAACCTTCCAAAAGCTAAGAGGATAGGGAACTAGTCGGCACCAGAGATACCTATAGAAACCTGTAACTTAGTAACATTAGACCCTTCGCGATCCTCGTAGGAACGATTCCGTAACCTTCAAATTTCGGCTACCCTCAGAACTTAGTAACATTCCTCTGGTACTTCATGTCTCGGTCCTTAAGAAGTATCTACCTAACAAAATCAAGACACGTCCCGATAGTGAGGGTTTGCTGGAACGTCAAGCGAAGACCCGATGCCACTTGGGAGCGTGAAAATCCGAAGCAACTGACCCACCCGCATCTCTTTTCATTTCATGAGCTGTATCGTAACCTTTGAATTTCGGGACGAAATTCCCTCTAACGGGGGGATAATGTAACAACCCGAAGTTGTCCATCGCCGAAATCGGTTCCGCGCGTAAAAATCCGCCTTTATCGATTTATCCTGTTTTCCTTTTTGGGCTAAGATATATAAACTATAAGTTTATTTTAATCTCGTAAGTGTTCAGATCCATTTAAAACTCATGAAAATGGCCCAAAAATCATTAACTTGAAATTTCTAAATTCTATCCCGTCGGGTAACGGCAACTTAATCGGGTGCGACCAAAAGCCCTGTTTAATGCCGGTATCGGATATAATTCCATCGTGTCCAAGTTTTTGGACCTATTTAAATGTGTTTAAACATTCATTTGAAGCTTTTGCTTCCACTCTCTACTCTCTCTCTAACCTCTCTCCTAAATCCAAGTTTAAGGGTCCAAATCTCAAATTTAAGGCTTCTAATCACCAAGGTACCTTCCCTAACTTGTTATGCAACCCCTCTAGCCTTCAAATTCAAGTTCAAATCATGGAATAGGGCCACATTCATGAGTTTACGGCCCTAGAACAGTCTAAGGCCGTGAACTCATATAAAATGGGTTTTGGAGCCCAAAAACCCTTCCAATCGACCTTTGGAGCTTAGATATGGCTTAATGGCTTAATGGACTGGACTTAGAATGCCTTTAACATGGATTTTGAAGAGTAAACATGATTTTACTGCCCAAGAACATGCTTGGTCCGTAAACTCATATAAATGGGGTTTTTATGCCCTTAAACCCTTCCAAAATACCATTGGAGCTTAGATATGAATTTTAGAATTATGGATTTGGCCTTGGAACACCTTGAACATCAATTTAGAGGAGTAAACTTGAGTTTACTGCCCAAGAACATGCTTGGGCCGTAAACTCATTGTTCTTGGAGAGTAAACTCCTCTAAATGTGTTAAAATGCCACTTTAACACACCTAAAGCCTTGGGATACATTCTAGAAGTGTTTACAAACAAGTATTGGACCTTAAAACATATAAAATCACCCTTTCATAAGAGTTCACGGCCATGAGGCTGTTCATGGGCCGTAAACTCCTAAAAGCATGCCAAAAGTCCCCCAAAAATTGATACAAGGCTTAGGAAAAATCATTAGAATCACATGTGATTGTCTAAGGACCAAAACTTTAAGAATTGGATGTGAGGGGGGAGTTTACGGCCGTAAACTCCATGTTTATAGCCGTAAACTCCAATAAATGGTTCCTAGGTTAGTTTCAATCTATTCCAATGCCTAAAATCTAAGTCTAGCAATATTTCCCAAGTGTTTTGAAGCCATTTTGCACCCAAAATCAACCTCCATGAGTTCACGGCCGTGAACTCATATGGATGAGGTGTTTAGGGTAGTAAACTCCTTTAAGAGTTTACTCTTGAAGAGTAAACTCCATTCCCTAGTCATAAAAGTCCTTAAATGCCACCCGGGTCCTTCCAAACACTTGTAATTGGGTGTTTCCGCAACTAGAAGCGTATGTCCCTAACAAATAAATTAATCAAGTCCTAATTAGATACAAATGTATATCATTCGATAATCCATAGGAATCTTGTGCATTCTCGAACCCAGAACTGACGTTTAGGATCCAAACTGACGCATTTCTCAACCGGTGAGTTCATACCCCTACCCTTTTTCAAATGTTTTCAGGGGGGAATACAAGCAAAAGTACAAGGAAATCTTGTACTTAAACTTATTTTCAGTTCAATGTTTCATTTTATGTATGTTTCTAATTTCAAAATTTGTGTTAACTAATGGTTCGAATTGCAGGGTAAACAGTTAGACTAAAGTCAGATTTCTTTAAAAAGTGTTTTAAACTATATTACTTTATGTAAAAGAAATCATACTAATCATAACTAAGATTAATTCTAAACGAATATGAATGCGAACACGAATATAACCAATAGGATAGTACGAATACGAATACGAATATAACCAATAGTATAGTACGAATACGAATACGAATATAACCAATAGTATAGTACGAATACGAATACGAATGCGAATACGAATATAACTAATAGGATAGAACGAATACGAATACGAATAGAAATAGGACTACGAATGCGAAATAACGCCTTTGGATGACACCAAGACTTCGAATATACAGTTAGTGTAGCCTTGACTGTCACCAGAGTTTCGAATTTAATACGAACATACGCCTCTGGACCTCTACTAAGTTTCGAATACATTCGCCTTAGAATGTCGTCAGAGATACGAAAATACAACTAATGTACTCTTTTGGAAACCACCAGAATAATCGAAAATAATGTAATGTACATTTCTGGTGAATCCAAATATACGAAAATACAACTAAGTTAGTAGATAATAGACATTCGAATGTAGGATAACTAAGAGTTTAGAATACTTAACTTATACTGCAAGTATGGTAATTATTAGTACTTCGAAATCAAACCTAAGAACCAACCATAATACATAGGAAAATATGGGATTTTCCTGAGATAACATAACAACTAGTAACGAATTTAGCAACGAATAGACAACTTAATACATAGAAAAATATGGGATTTTCCTGGGATAGCATAACAACTCATATACGAATAAAGTATCAAACGAATAACTAAACTATTAGGAAAATATGGGATTTTCCTGGAATGACATAACAAACCGTTTTCGAATTTGTAATAAAAGATAACTAAACTGTTTTCATAAGAAAATATGGGATTTTCTTGAACAACAATTTTTCTAGAAAGCAAAGGAAACCCGTTCTTTTCAAAAACTAAACCGCTTATGAACTCACCAGCTTTATGCTGATTTTCAAACCCCTTGTATTCTCAGGTCAGCGTTAGACAGGTACACTGCCATCTTTTGGAGAAGACGGAGCGTTCCGAAGACTTGTCTTTGCTTTTGTTCATATGATATATGTATATAACACTTGTATAACTTTCTTTCAAATAGATGTAAACAATATTATGTAATGTAATGTTTTGTGTTTACTATTTTACTATGTGCATTGGATTTGATACTCAACACGGAGTCAACCCCGGAAATGTTTCCGCCTTTGGTTTTCGGGGTGTGACAGTTGGTGATTGATTGCCATTTCTTCCAAGTTAACACATTCCATACCTTTCTTACATTTTCATAATAAATGTATGGTGTGTAACGTCCTAAAACACAGAACCAGGTTTTTATATAAATGGACCATCATCCAAACATTTTTTTCAAACCATAATGTATTCAAAGTATATCAATAAATATCCCAAAAGTACATCAGAGTCCAAAAAGCGAAAAATCATGGTGTGTGCATTGCGATCATATGGATCCCTTACCCTTCGAACCTGAAGTACCTGAAACAAAAACTGAAAACCGTAAGCCCAAAGTTCAGTAATTTCCCCAAAACACCACATACCATACATACAATGGGCCTCGCCAACCATCGGGCCTGGCCTGGAACAATGGGCTCTTCTCGGTATACATACAAACACATATAATACATGCAAGATTCACCAAGACAGGTAGCATACTATAACATATTCCAATGGGCCACCATTGGTGCCTTCGACCTACAAGTACTATGAGAAGACTCACCTCGTAAAGCAGCTCAAAAGTCGATACAATCTCAAAATCCCACAAAAAGTGCTAGAGGCCACCTATATAATAACACAAGGCGAGACCTTAATCTTTCTACTAATACATTAACAACTGAAAAACACCCACAAGTCAAAAGTCAACTCCCAAGGTCAACGGTCAAAGTCAACAACTGATGTTGACTCCAGCCAACCGCCATAATGTGGTCTTCCTTGGCCACGTTGTGGCTCGCATACGACCAACCAAGGGGGAAAATCCTATCCGCCACGTTGTGGTGACCTAGGACCACGTCGTGGTTGCCAAGGTTTCCAACAGCTTAAGGCATTAAGTTGTTTTCTCCGATTCAAAGAGCTCCAAAGCTCAAATCTGGTCCAAAATATGATCTAAAAGGATAAAGTTTCTAACTTTATCCATTGGGACCACCCAAAAAGGTCCTAAACCCAAATCTCCATGTCCCAAAAAGCTTAATAAGGAGAGAACATAATTAACAAGCACTTATTCCACAAAGTCCAAAGTCCATCCTTTCTAGAAGTGATTCTATCACAAAAATTAGCTTGACGTTGGTGTTTTATAGACATGCATGTCCAATGCATGGCTTAAACCCATATTAGGTCAAAAATGGGAGTTTTATGACATAATCCCATGCATGGATCAAAAACCCAACCAAACTCCAGATCCATTGCACAAAATACACCAAATGTCCCAGAGATTCATAAAGTTGCAAACTTAATGAGATCTTATCATCTCAACAAACAAGAATAAGAAGTTAATGGGACAAAACTTAAGATCTAGCAACCTAGCATGACAAAAATCGAGTCTTGGACACTTACAAAGGTCCATAAGAGTGTTAGGGTGAAGAATAAAGACTTTCTTGGTTGATATTTGCTTCTTTCTTCTTCCTTCTTCCTTCTTTAGCTTATAGGACACGAAAACTAGCTCAATAATGGAGGAAAGTGATTAGCATTTCTTTGGGGCTTGAGGGAACTGATGGAGGCTAAGAATGAGCAAACCCTAGCCTCCTCATTCCTTTAAATGTGGAGCAAAACCAGGAAAATAGGGTTTGCATGTCAGCTGCCACCACACCGTGGCCAATGCTGCCACGTCATAGTAACTTGGATGAACACGCTACCCATTTTTGCCTCGCCATGTCGTGGTGGTGCCTCTACCACTTCGTGGTAATCTCAAAATGATAGTTTTAATTGCAAGTGATGTACCTCTAGATCCGAGCGTTACAACTCTCCTAAACTTTAATTAGACTTCGTTCTCAAAGTGCGCAACCTCAAACAACTCGGGGTAATGCTCTCTTATGCCATCCTATGGTTCCTACGTCCATTCTGACCCTTTATGATGCTACCAATGCAACTTCATGAGATCCACAACCTTGTTTCGTAGAGTCTCCGTCCTCCTATCAAGGATCACCACTGGTCTCTCTATATAATTCAGGCAATCATCCACCTGAATGTCCTCCAATGGAACCACTAGGCAATGCTCAACCAAACACTTCTACATCTGGAAGACATGAAAAGTGCTATGAATTTGAATGAGCTCCTCCAGCAAATCCAAACGATATGCAACCCTGCCCACCCAGGCTAACACCCTAAAAGGACTAATATACTTGGGGCCTAGCTTACGTTTCTTCCTAAATCGAATGAAACATTTCCAAGGTGACACCTTAAGGAGTACCATATCCATAACCTAAAACTCGAAGTCTACTCGGCGTCTATCTGCATAGCTCTTTTGTCGGCTCTATGATGTATAAAATCCATCATGAACCTGTTGAATCAATTCTGTCGTCTTGAGTACCACCTAGGTACTCCCCATGACCCGCTGACTGACTTCACCCTAACATATTGGAGTCCTTCACTTCCTCCTGTAGAGCATCTCAAAAGGAGGTCGATCAATGTTGGCATGATAATTGTTGTTATACAAAATTCCATAAAAAGGAAGATATGTATCCTAACTACCACCAAAATCCAGAACACACGCCTGAAGCATGTCATCCAAGGTCTGGATAGTGCACTCGCTCTAACTATCAGTCTACGGGTGGAAAGTCGTGCTGAAATACAGACGAGTAGCCAACTCCTCTTGGAATCGCTTCTAGAACCTGGAAGTAAACTGAACATCCCTACCATAAAACATAGAAACCATCACCCCATACCATGCCACTATTTCCCGAATGTTGATATCAGAAAAAATTTCTGCCGAAATGATCTCCTGAATTGGAATACAATGCGTGCTCTTGGTGAATCGATCCACGATGACCCATATATAATCCACTATGCATGTCATCCGAGGCAATTTGGTGATAAAATCCATCGTAATATCTTCCCATTTGCAAACGGGAATACCCTACGACTCTATTTTTCTGTGGGGTTGCTGATGCTCGGCTTTGACCTTCCTACAAGTCAAGCACCTCTCCACATACCAGGCCATATACCGCTTCATGCATGGCCAAAAATAGGCAAGACAAAGTTCTCTATACATTTTTGTCACTCCAGGATGAGTAGAGAACCTCGAATTTTGTGCCTTTTCCATCAGAACCTAACGTGCACCACGCCAATAGGAAATCCACACCCTCCGATGAAGGGTCAATAATCCTTGCCTATCATAATCCAAGGAAGCTACCTGACCTATTATGCGCTCACTCTTCCGGTTCTCTTCCTTCATACCCTTAACATGAACCTGTCGGATATGCTCTAACAGTAGGATAATTACGGTTATCCTTAAACATACATACCTAATCGGGGTAGAAACCGTCTTGCGGATGAGAGCATCTGCTACCATGTTTCCCTTTTGCGGGTGATAAAGCATCTCATAATCATAATCATTTACCACATCCAACCATCTACATGGCGTCAAGTTCAGATTCAGCTGATCCATCAGATACCTCAGGCTCTTGTGGTCTGTGTAAATAGTAAAAAGAAACCCATAGAAGTATTGTCGCCAAATCTTGAGGGAAAAAACCACAACCCCCAACTCCAAATTGTGCATAGGATAATTCACCTCATGAGGCTTCAGTTGCCTCAAAGTGTAAACGATCATATGATCCCGCTGCATCAAAACTGCACCCAAACCCATGATCAACACATCAAAATCTACCATAAAGTCCTTAACACCCTCCAACAGGGTCAGAATCAGCGCCTCACACAATCTCTACCTCAGAGTCTCAAAAGTTGACTGCTACTCAGACCCCCAATGAAATGTGATAGTCTTCTTCGTCAACCTAGTTAAAGGAACCGCTATCTTGGAGAAAATTTGAATGAATGTCCGATAGTAACCTGCCAATCCAAGGAAACTCCAAATCTTAGATGGAGACCTCAGTACTTCCCACCTCATCACTGCCTCAACCTTGGCCAGATCGACCAGAATACCATTCTGTTTGACAAGGTTCCCCAGAAACTGCACCTCACATAACCAGAACTCACACTTAGAGAACTTCACATAGAACCTCTCCATCCTCAAAGTCTCTAGTAACACTCTCAAACACTTCTCATGTTGCTCCTCGGTCTTGGAATGGTCCAATATGTCATCAATAAACACAATCACAGTCCAATCCAACATAGACCTACATACGAGATTAATGATATCCATGAATGGGGCTGGAGCATTGGTAAGCCCGAAGGGCATCACCATGAACTCGTAATGACCATAACAAGTTCGGAAGGCCGTCTACTACATATCCTCCTCTCTCACCCTCATCTGATGATAACCCAAATGCAAATCAATCTTGGAAAACCAAGATGCACCTTGAAGCTCGTTAAATAAATCATAAATCCTTGGAAGTGGATAACAATTCTTCACCTTTTGCTTATGAAGCTCCCGATAGTCGATACAAATCTGATGCGTCCCATCATTCTTCTTCACAAAAAAAACGGCGCTCCCCAAGGTGAACTACTCGGCTAAATAAATCCTTTGTCTAATAGCTCCTGTAGCTGTGTAGACAACTCATGCATCTCCAGATGTGCTAACAGAGAAGGTGATTTGGCTATCGAATCCGCACATGGTAGCAAGTAAATCCTAACTCCACTTGGCTCTCAGGAGGCACTCTAGGAAAATCATCTTGGAACACATCCGGTTATTCCCGAATAATAGGTACATCACCCACAACCATCTTACCCTTCTCATATGTATCCATCACACAAGCAACAAACCTAGAACATCTCTGCTGTAGATAGCGCCAGGCCCTGGCTACTGAAAAGAGAGTCGGCCCACGCTGAACACTGTCTCCATGAGTCACTAACTCTTCCTATCTTGGGGTCCGAATACACACCAACTGATGCTCGCAATCAATCATTTCCCCATTAGGGATCAACCAATCCATCCCCACAATAACCTTGCTCCCCCACAGAGGAATAAGAATCAAATCAATAGGGTACTGATCACTAAACAACTCCAAAACACATCCCCGATGAACCCTCGATACCTGCACATGACGGTCATCAACAATATCAACCTCTAATGGGTAATCCAGCTCCCCTGGAGCGTCATCAAACCTCTTGTTGAGCGCAAGAGATACAAAGGATCAGCTAGCCCCCGAATCAAACAAAACCAAAGCAGATATATCATTCACAAGGAACAATCCTAAAAACAAAACACATGGATATAAGCATGAAAACCAAAATAAATAAAAATATAAGGAGAAGATACATGCCCGTCACCACATCTGGTGCTGCATGATCCTTACAACAGACACCACCGCCTTGCCCTGACGACCATCTATAATCCTCAGGGTTGTCGAAGTGGGTGCTGCAACTGGTTCTACTGCTGCTAGGCTTGGGTAGTTGGCCTTCTTATGGCCCCTCTAACTGCAATGAAAGCAAATCAGATCAGATACTTGGGAGGTGGTGGTGGCAGTGCAATCTTTGTCGATATGACCCGTCCAACCGCACTTGAAACAGCCAGAACCATCCACCCTGCAAGATCCATCGTGCATCTTTTCGTAGTGGCCCCGACCCTTCTGGTCCCTCAATCTAAAATCCAACACCTTGGTTCTCTTGACCGAACCCTTAGAACTCTGAGCCTGATCCAACTTCCTGTCTTCTCCATCTCCAAGTCAATCTCTCTCTATCTCGCACCACCATATCCTCCAATCTCCTACAACTGGATATAAACACAAACTACTTGATGTCGCTCCTCAACATATTGTGATACCTCGCCTTCTTCATCTCCTCATATGCCACACCTTGTGGAACTAGCAACGCCCTTTCACGAAACATAGCTGTGATCTCCGTCACTATCTCAATAGTTTGACGAAGGTCCTAAAACTCCCTCGCCAACTGTTGGACCTCAATCTTAGGTGCAAACTTAGCCAGAAACCTCATCACAAAATCCTCCCAATTCATCGACTTAACTGCCTCACCTCCTAAGGTGTGACCAACCTCCTCCCACCAGTATCGTGCTCTGTCTTTCAGAAGATAGGATGCAAGTATGACCATTGCCCCTTCGAGACAGCAGCTAGTACGGAAGTCGTTCATGACATCCGCTAACCAACGACTGCTCACTATCAGATCCTTATTCCCAAATAACTCTAGGGCTCCATGTGCTCGGAACTCTCGGAAAGTCAAAGTGCGGGCTCCCACCATTGCCACCATCTCAGAATAGAAAGCGCCCATGCGCTCTTCGATAATCTCCAGAGTACCCTCCTTGATCGTACCAAAGATCATAGGAGTCTACTTAAGAATACTACAAGTAATCTCTACTAAAATGAACTCCTACATCTAATCATCCATAAACCCGGTCCAGAAGCCCGAACACGAACCATCCCCGATACCAAAACCACTACCAGAACATCCTCGAGTGACCACCATACTGAAAACAAACCATATAAACCATTAGAATATACTCGAAGGATCCCACATTCTACAAGCTTCCTGTTATCATCGTGACTCTCCTTGACTTGAGTACGGATCATCAGCTTCTAGTCATACGGGCCTATACTACCTTCCACACCTATTCGTACTTCCCTCAAGAATCATCCCAAATCCCCCAAGTTACTTCCCATAGAATCCAAACAACCCTTATCAAAAAAAGGCTCTCGGCACCGAATCACATCCTAGGTCCACCCAGGGCTCCCACTACACCACTCTCCGCTATCAGTTGCAGAAGGAACTCCCTCTAACATCCTCTAAGTAGCTTATGAACACAGTTACATACCACCAGCATCAGATATTTCTTTGAATGAAAGGTCATACACTACAACGGTTGGAATCAAACAACAGTTGCGCAATAGAGTTAAACCTAACCTTCTAAAATTATCTAATCTCAATAATATGTAGTCTAGCATAGTCGTTGTAACGCTTGGTTCTTGGTACACATTTAATCATAATTTATTCACTTTGGTAGCGCTACTCGACGAGTTGGGAGCCCCAAACTCGTCGAGTAGTAAGCAGAATGGCCACAGGATTTTAAGTCGCCTACTCGACGAGTTGAGAGCCTCAAATTGACGAGTAGGGCTGCAAGGATGAAACCCTAATTTTAGAGTTTGCACCCTATTTAAACATCCTAATCCCCACTTGCTGGCCTCATTTCTAGCCTCCAAGTCCCAAACCCTAATCCACGAAAGACTAGTGCCTTGTATGAGCTTGTGAGTTGTTTTTGAGTGAATATTTTGTGTTTTGAAGCTTTTTGAAGAAGGGGGAGCTTGGGGATTTAGAAGAAAGCTAGTAGATCCAGAAACAAAATCTCATCCTCTTCGTTTTCTGGTTAGTAGGTCTCAAACTTGCTTAATAGCTTGTTAGATCTCCTTGTTATCATTTTATGGGGTTTTTGGTGCAAGAAACATGATCTTTTGGGACATGGACGTCCCAAGTGGATATACTTTCATATCTATGATCTGGAGGGGCTCACATGGCTTAAAGGTTTAAACTTTATTGTCATGGAAGCCCCATGCAAGCTATAACTTGTCATTTTAGCCTTTTAAGACCCAAAAGTCCATGCATGGAGGAAAAGGAAGGAACTTTACGTGTTCATGGAGTGCTTAGAGTTTAGATCTCAGTGAATATGCCTTAGTTTGGAGCATGTATGGCTTGCGGACCAACATCTAGGTCCTAAAGGTTTAGGGTTTGAGCTAAACCCATGAAATAGAAGTGTTAACGGGGAAAGTTGGAAAGTTTACCCTTAAAAGGACGTTTTTAGTATCCATGAGAGATAAGAGAGTAGGGGCTTAATCCTTTAAGAAAGCCCAAACAGACTGAGGAACTCGTCGAGTCCATAGAGGAACTCGACGAGTTGAGTCATTTTGTCCCGATTCTTTACCATGTAGAACTCGACGAGTCTGAGGAGGGACTCGACGAGTTGACTCGTTTTATTGCGACTACGAGTTGCAAAAGAACTCGGCGAGTCAGGGAAATGACTCGAAGAGTTTGATCGTGATTTTAGGATTTCTGATTTATAGAACTCGGCGAGTTGATGGGTCAACTCAGTGAGTTGAGTCAACTTAGAATGTTGAATTTGAGCAAAATATTGACTTTGTCCAAGGGTAAAGTAGTCATTTTTATCCTAAGAAAGATTTGGATATTGATTAAGTGTTATTGTGATGATATTAGATGGGGAGTTACGGAAGCCGCCGATAGAGATTCCTTACCGAGAGATTCAGCAGCCAGCTTTGCAAGGTGTGTTTTCCTCTAATAAGAATGAGTCGAAGGCACCAATGTCGGACCTTTTATGTATGTTAGCATGTGCCAGACTTCGGTCCGATGCTAAGGAGAGCCCGATCTAGATTGTATGATTCTAGACTTCAGTCCAATGCCGAGGCAAACCCGAGGAATGTTTTGTATCCTTGATGTCTTCGTGATTCTTTCATGTGTATGTTATATGTTCCGGGCTTCGGTCCGATGCCGGGGCAAGCCCGATGAATTTTTCGCATAGATGTTATGTGTTATATGTTCCGAGCTTCAGTATGATGTTGGGGTAAGCCCGAAGAATGTTTATATGTTTATATTATATGCTTGTTGATATTTTATATGTATACCGAAACTTCAGTACAATGTCGGGTGAGGCTTGATGTCGGACTTCGGTCTGATGCCGGATCGTCCGATGCTGGGCGGGGCCCGATGTTGTGGGCAAGGCCCAATGTATGTTATTATGTGATTATGTGTACGGTATATGGTAGTTTGGGGAGACTCACTAAGCTTTGTGCTTACAGTTTTCAGTTTTAGTTTGAGGTACTTCTGCTAGTAAGGGGAAGAGCTCGGGATGACTACATGGCACACACCACAGATTTTAGCCTGGGATGATTTACTCTGATGATGGTCATATGATTTTAATTTATTGACAGATCTTCATGATATTTTTGAGATACACGAATCATGATTTTATGTAATGGATGACGATTATGGTTTTATTTATATTTTAAAAACGAAATTTTTGGACCATATTTTTGGGACGTTTCAAGTTTGTATCAAAGTCTTGGTTTAAGGGATTCAGGCACACTCTCGGGTGTGTCTGAACTCTAACTGAGGACTTCGTATAAGAATTTTTTTAAAAAAAAGTCATTTTTATAAAAAGGATTTTGAAAAGAGAAAATGATGTGGTGCATGTAATTAGCCGAGCTCAAGTAAGTACTCTCAAATTACCCTTACAAGTTTATGTTATGATATGTTTAGGAGAATTACATGCTAGATTAGGGCTAAGGATCTAGGAAAGATGCCTTATGTGCCTGTTATATGTATACCAGCTTTATGAACAACATTCTAGTACAAATTAGTCAATGATGGCCTAAAAGAGATATGCTTGATTATGTTTACTCAATGCTTGAATGCTACTTGATTTGTGCTTTTAGGAGTTCCAGTTATATTTTACTAACTAATAAACAAATATGTTAAGTTATATATTGCAAGGGCTAAATAATTTCAGAAGGTTAGGTCTAGCTCTATTTCGTAGCTCTTGTTTGAATCCAACCGTTGTAGGGTAGGATCTCTCATTCGAAGAATTATCTATTCTTAGTGATATGTAATGGTATTCTCAAGCTAGTTAGGGGTAGATAGCAGGGACTTCTTATGTAGTTGATAGCAGAGTGTGGGTTGGTAATTACCCTAGGGAAAGCCTAGGATGAGAATAGTATGATAACAACAGTAGCAGCAGAAGGGACTTGGTGGAGTCAATGTAGTTCTTGAGGAAAGCACGGATAGATGTGGAAGGTAGTATGGGCCCATACTACTGAAAGCATAGGATCCATACTCGAATCAAGGAAGGTTGAGATAAATCTGGGGAATTTGTAGTATGTGAGATCCCTCGAGTTATGATGTGTATACTAATGTTTGTTATGGTGTATTTTCAGTATGGTGATGCTACGCACTAGGCCAGTCGGCAGTTCAGGTGTTGGTGAGGGCAGGCTCGGGCTCTAGAGTTAGGCAGCTTGATGAGCAGACGAGGGAGTTTATTTTGTCTGAGGTCACATGCATTATTCTAGATCAGAGTCCTGTGATCTTCGGCATGATCAAGGAGGGAATTTTAGAGCTTTTGGATGAGAGACTGAGTGCATTCCGCACCGAGGTGGTGGCCATAATGGGGTCGCACACACTGACATTCAGGGAGTTTAAGGCTTGTAGAGATCCTGATTACCATGGGACTCGGGACCCCATTGCTAGCACTAGATGGTTGGCTGATGTCGCCGACGCTTTCAGTACCAGTAGATGTCCCGACGGGGACAAGGTCCGACTTGCTTCTTGTCTTCTGAAGGACAGGGCACGTGATTGGGGGGAGGAGGTCGGACGAGCCATTGGAGATGATGCAGTTCTAGATGTGATGACCTGGACTGATTTTTCGGCCAGGTTCAGGGCCGAGTTTGCACCTATGATCGAGGTGCAACAACTTGCTAGGAAGTTCCAGGATCTCCAGTAGACGACTTAGACGGTGAGCTAGATCACCATCATGTTCAGGGAAAGAGCCCGTCTCGTTATGTAGTACGTGACGGACAAGGAGATGAAAAAGGCCCGATATCTTGAGATGTTGCGGAGTGATATCCGCCAGTTTTTTAGTCGATCCATCTGCAAGACGCTGGGGGATATGATTGTTAGGGCTAGAGAGAGAGAGAGAGAGAGTTGGATTTAGAGATGGAGAGAAAGAGGAAACCCGAGGGGGTTCAATCAGGGAGTTTGGGAAAGAAGCACAAGGTATCAGACCACAGACCTAGGAGCCAGCAGGACCGCAACTGTTGTGGCAAATGCGGCAAGTTGCACGAGGGGACGTGCAAGGCAGGGAGATCAGGCTGCTTCAAGTGCGGCCGAACTGGTCATGTGAGTAGAGATTGTATAGCTACTACCACCACCATGTCAGTATCAGATCTGATTTGCTTGCAGTACAATCAGAGGAGACACAAGTGGTCCCAGTTCTTGAGTTTAGCAGCGGCAGGGCAAGTGGCATCACCCGCTCCTGCTACATTGAGGATTAAAGACGGCCGTCAGGGCCAGGCAGAGGCGCCTCTGGCTAGAAGCAGGGCCTTTCAGCTGACAGCAGAGGAGACACAAATAATTCCCGACGTGGTGATGGGTATGTATCTTCTCCTTATCTCTCTTTTTATATTGATTATTGCTTATGTTTATATGTTTTGTTATAGGACCGTTCTTAGTGAACGATTTATCAGCTTTGGTATTGTTTGATTTGGGGGCTACTTGATCTTTTGTGTCTCTCGCCCTTAGCAAGCGATTCATAGGGGCTCCAGGGGAGCTGGATTGCCCACTTGACGTTAAGATAGCCGATGATAGGACCGTCAGGGTTGCGAGGGTTCACCGAGAATGTACACTGCAGTTGTTCGATGAGTAGTTTTATGTGGGTCTAGTCCCTATTCCTCTGTGAGGGAATAAGGTTATAGTTGCTATGGACTGGTTGAGCCCTAATGAGGCAGTGATCGACTGTGAGCAGCAGCTAGTGAGGGTTCGAACTCCCAGTTAGGGAGGGTTAGTGATTCAGGGTGGGAGGCTACAGGGTGGACCGACTCTATGTTCAGCAGCGAGAGCGAGGTGCTACCTTCAGCAGGGTTGTGCAGGTTATGTCGCCTATGTTACGGATACCCGGGATAAGGGTAAGGCGACAGTGGACGATGTACCGATTGTGCGAGATTACCCGGACGTATTCCTAGAGGATTTTCCTTGGATACCTCCGGAGATACTGGTTGAGTTCATGGCACACACCACAGTAAGGGGAAGAGCTCGGGATGACTGTATGGCACACACCACAACTTTTAGCCTAGGATGATTTACTCTGATGATGGTCACATGATTTTGATACATTGAAAATTATTTATGATATTTTGGAGATACCCGACTTATGATTTTATATAATGGATGACGATTATGGTTTTATTTATTTTTAAAAACGAATTTTTTTGACCATATTTTTGGGACGTTTCATTCGCTTACTAGTTAGCAGATGTTATTGGGACTCCTAAAATCACAAAGCAAACAACATTCGAGCATTGAGTAATCAGAATGAAAGCATAACCTAAACAGGCCATCCTATCACTGACTGGTCAGTACTAGCATCCAGGTCTACAAGCTCGTACAGTAGGCATATAAGGGCATCTCTCCTAGCGTTGTATCATGCAATACTAAGTAGATCCTTAACCCTACTCTAGCATGTGATTCATAGATTCTCAATTCAAATCATATCACAAAACATGTATGAGTATTTTGGGAAAACTTACTTGAGCTTGGTCGATTGCATGCACCACACCTTTTTTTTAAAAGAAAATTTTCTTTTATAAAATATTTATTCTTATAAAAAGTCAACCAAATCCTCAACTTGAGTTCAGGCACACCTGAGAGTATGCCCGAATCCCTCAAACCAAGGCTCTGATACCAACTTGTAACGACCCAAAATTCAGAACAAAAACTTTTTGTTTTTATATAAACATACCATCATCCAAACATGTTTTTCAAACCATAGAGTATTCAAGGTATATCAATAAACATCCCAAAAGTATATCATAGTCCAAAAAGCAGTAAATCATGGTGTGTGTAATGGGATCATCCCGAGCCCTTCCCCTTTAAACCGGAAGTACAAGAAACATAAAATGAAAACCATAAGCACAAAGCTTAGTGAGTTCCTCAAAACACCACATACCATACATACAATGGGCCCCGCTCGGAACAATAGGCCCCACCCAGTATACATCGAAAACATATAATACATGCAAGAGTCACCAAGACAACAAGCATACTATAACATATTCCAATAGGCCGGCATTAGTGCCTTCGACCCACAAGTACTGTGAGAAAACTCACCTCGTAAAGCAGCTCAAAACTCGACACGCTCTAAAAACCCACAACATGTGCTAGATGCCACCTAGATAATCACACAAGGCGAGCCATTAATCTTTCTACTAAGACATTAACAGCTGAACAACACTTACAAGTCAAAAGTTAACTCCCAAGGTCAATGGTCTAAGTCAACAGCCGATGTTGACTCCATCCGACCGCCACAACGTGGTCTTCCTTGGCCATGTTGTGGTTTACATACGACCAACCAAACCGGAAAATCCCAACCGCCAAGCCGAGGTTTTTGGATAAGGTGTCTAAGTCCAAAACTATAGTTGGTATGTACTTGACCCGATTTAGCATGCTCTATTTGGGTTGCACTTCATCAGAACAATTTGGACTTTGAGAAGAGGAGATGTATGATTTATTAATATATTATTAGTTATAATATATTAATATGAAATCATATTATTTAACTGGTATTGATCAATAATTAATTTGGAATTAATTTTTTTTGTCAAAAGAGACAAAATAAATAATATATATATATATATATATATATATATATATATATATATATATATATATATATATAAGGATTGATTGTGTAAATCACTGATTCTTATAATATGAGCTAGTGATCCATGATTACTTATGTTGGGCTTAACCCATGTGGTGACCCACGGATGCTCCATGGAGGTTAAAACCCATGGATCATGAGGAATGTGGAAAGTCATGAGTTACATGGTGTAACCCTAATGTGCACATTATATAAGAAGCCCCTTGGTTCTAGAAAATGGCACCCTAGTATATTGACAAGGAGAGGCCAATTTTGTGAGCATCATAGTTCTCCATGGTGGTGATTTTTGATTCCACTTGAGGCATTCACATTATTGGTGCTAAGCTCTTAAAGCTCCAAGCAATAAACCACAACAAAAGGTATGTTTCCTAACTTGTTTTATTCACTATGTATCAAAGTTTTATATGTTAGTTTGGGTAATACCTTGGAAACTTCAAGTTTGCATGTATAATAGTGAAAACATAGATCCAAGGTATTTAGGGTTGCATGAATACCTTAGGAGTGTTAGAATTCTCAAAACCCTTCAGTGGTATCAGAGCCTAGGCTTGCTTTCCAATATACTTGATGCTACTTGTTTTTCCAAAGTTGAAATTCTGCCATTTTGGCATCTAACTGCTTACCACGACGTAGTGATGCACCTGTGTGCAGAATTTCGGGTTTTTCCTTGCTATTGGATGAGGATCATTATCCTAAACTGTTTTTTGAACCTAGAAACCTGTTTTTCAAGAGGGTGATGTTCTTGTTTGTCCAATTAGTGATTGTCAAAATTTCATACTTTATTTTAGTTTATATGATTAGTCTAAATTACATGGAATATGTTTGATTTGAATTACCTTTATCATATGAGTTTAATCTAGAACTTGAACATTCTTGTTAGTTTAATTGTTGTTCTTGATGATTTTAATGAACTCCATAACTTATCCTCAAGTTATGGAATTCCAAAAGTTTTATTTTAAATGGATCATTAAATGTCATAGGTTATAACAATGAAGAGTCTCATTTTCAAGAACCAATAAACTCATATGTTATGAAGTTGAAAAGTTTTGAAATGTTTCAAAACTTGCCCTCGTGTTTTGGAATTTGTAAAGTCACACATTAATACTTTCATTCCAAACCCTAGAGTTTTAAAAGTTTAAAATTCAACCCTTATACTATTATAATAATATAAGTTTAATATTATATATATATATATATATATATATATATATATATATATATATGTATGTATGTGTAAGAACAAGTCAGTTACCGTTAGTAAGCCTCATTCACGAAGCCGGTCTATAAGGGGGTATAAGGTTATTGTCTATAAAATTGTGGTTTAATAGGTGTTCACTCTCACCCACCGCTTCCTTGACTGGTGGACGGTTGTTAGCCAAACGGGTAGGACAAAGACTATAATTCTCATTAAAAGTATAATGATAAATATAAAGTAACTAAACGTTTTATAAGTTCCCAATCTTAGTTACTATAGGAAAATGTGAAATTCTTGCTAATCCGTAAAATTACACTTTGCACCTTACTGAGTCGTTAGTGGAGCCTGTGTGGTTAACCGGCACACTAACATGGTCTAGTAAGGGTGGCTTAATGGTTGTCATAAATCGATTGAGCGTGTATGGTTAACCGGCACATCGATTAGGTGATAAATGACATTAAGAGTACCAAGTATATTTATATGGTTATTCACACCTTGTTTGTGATCCTCGGTATCCCTGTCACAAACTTGAAGGGCATAATCGAGATTTAAACATGCCATTGAAGATTTCAATGAATCTCAAAAGAATCTAGGAATTTCAATTCATCTAAAACCTAATAATTCAATTTCATTTTTCATGGTGGAAATTGGTAGATCGTCATTTACCTACCTTCAAATATTTTTCAACTTAGATTACAACATCCCTCTTCCAAATTGTAAAATAATGTGTTGGGTCCTAGCCTTAATATTTCATTTTGGGTGTTATATTAAGCACTCAATATCTAATCTAAACTTTGTCTTTCTTCCTTTTCAGATGTCTTCCAACATGCTGCTTCTGGCTCAAGCCCTACCAACCCCTTCTCTCTCATGAACCTTTTTGAGAGAGT
Organism: Lactuca serriola; assembly: GCF_051521515.1. Taxonomy (NCBI): domain Eukaryota; kingdom Viridiplantae; phylum Streptophyta; class Magnoliopsida; order Asterales; family Asteraceae; genus Lactuca; species Lactuca serriola. The sequence goes on along the minus strand of NC_136410.1, from coordinate 114,640,635 downwards.
CATCTTTGATGGAACTAATTTCAATGATTGGATTAGGAACATAAGGATGGTCACTCGTTATGAGGACAAAGAATATGTCCTCGACAAGGAGCTTATGGTCATCGATGAGTCGTCTGCTACTCCCGAGGAGATTGCTGAATACACTACCCATGAGAAGGATACCACGAAGGTGTGCTGCATCATGTTGGCCATAATGAAAGCAGAACTCCAAAAGTCCTATGAGGACTTGTACCCTTTTGAAATTCACCAAGACCTGATGGAGAGATACCATCAGAGTGCACGAAAAGAGAGGTAATGAAATCATAACCTCCATGATAACAACTGAAATGAAGGATGGAGAGTCCATCACGGCTCACTTGCAGAAAATGTAAAGATTTGTGGACAGTTTGCTTAAGTTAAATGTGAACTTTGATGAGGAGCTTTCTATAGATATTATTCTACACTCCTTACCTCCATGTTATGATCAGTTTCGCATGAGAGGCGCAATCGAACCTTATTGGACATGGTTCGATCCATGATGATTCGAGCTTCATTACCTTTCTCATTTTGGGGGTATGCCTTAGAGACTGCCACCCATATACTTAATATAGTCCCTACCAAGAAGGTTGCCTATACACCTCATGAGATGTGGACAGGGAAGGTTCCCTCGTTAGCACACATCAAGATTTGGGGTTGCGAGGCTTTCGTGAGGCGCGAGACTGATGACAAGCTATCCCGCTGAGTGAGCGGTGTGTTTTCATCGGCTACCCACATAAATCCTTTGGTTATCGTTTCTAGAGACCGAGTGACAATGTTGTATTCTTTGCAAGGAGCCGAGTCTTTCGTAAGAGAGAATTCATAAGCCAAGGAAACAAGCGGAGGCAAATTGACCTTGAAGATCATCAGGAGTCAAGCGGTGAGGGAACCTCAAACACTAGTGATCAACCTGAGGAGGAAACTCCAGTTGAGCCGATTGACGAATCTGTACCTCTGAGGCGTTCCACAAGAGTTAGGGACTCACCTGAGTTTTATGGTTTCCATATTACTACAGAATGTGATACATTTATCAGTGATAGTACACTGGTAAATTTGGATGAACCTAACACTTACAAGGAAGCCATGGTTGGCCTCGAGTCTGCTAATTGGAAAGAGGTTATGCACAACGAGATTCAGTCCATGTATGACAATCAAGTTTGGAACTTGGTTGAATATGTACCGGGTCATAAGACAGGCGGGTGCAAATAGATCTTCAAAAAGAAGATCGACATGGATGGGAAGGTACACACTTATAAGGCGCGACTAGTTGCGAAGGGCTTTACTTAAACTCCGGGAGTTGACTATGATGAGACCTTCTCACCAGTGGCAAAGATTAAATCTATTAGGGTTATGCTAGCCATTGCTGCATTTCATGGCTATGAAATATGGCAAATGCATTTCAAAACCACTTTCCTTAATGGAAAGTTGGCTGAGGATGTTTACATGAATCAGCCAGAGGGTTTTGTCGATGCTAAGTATCCTAATAGAGTGTGTAAGGTTGAGAAATCCATTTATGGATTGAAACAAGCATCTCACAGATGGAATCTTTGTTTAGATGAGAAAGTCAAAGAGTTTGGCTTTTCGAGAAGTGAGGATGAGTCATGTGTATATGTCAGATCTAGTGGGAGTATAGTTAGCTTCTTGGTATTGTATGTGGATGACATACTACTCATAGGAAATGACATCTCAACCTTGCAGGAGGTAAAGTCCTGGCTTGGGAAGTGTTTCTCTATGAAGGACCTTGGATAAGCTGCCTATATCCTAGGGATAAGGATATTAAGAGACAAGAGTAAGAGACTAATTGGACTTACTCAAAGTACCTACATGGGAAGGGTGTTGAAGAGGTTCGACATGGAGAATTCCAATAAAGGTGACTTACCGATCCAGCACAATGCCAGACTGAGTAAGACTCAGAGTTCGAGTATAGAGGCTAAGATAGCTAATATGAGTCGATTATCATATGCTTCCGCTGTTGGCTCGATCATGTATGCTATGACGTGTACTCGCCCTGATATGGCCTTTTCCTTGAGCATGGTCAGGAGATATCAGGGAAACCCTGGTAAAGCTCACTGGACTGCGGTAAAGAATATTCTCAAGTACCTGCGAAGGACTAAGGACTGGGTTCTTATCCTCGGTGGGAGTCATGACTTGAGAGTAACCAGGTACAGCGACACCAACTTTCAGACCAACAGAGATAATTTCCGCTCTCAGTCGGGCTGGGTATTTACCCTGAATGGAGGAGCAGTAACTTGGAAAAGTTCCAAGCAGGAGACCGTAGCAGATTTAACGTGTGAAGCAGAGTACATAGCAGTGACCGAAGAGGCGAAGGAGTCGATATGGCTAAAGAACTTTATTGGAGGCCATGGAGTTGTACCAACTATAAAGGATTCTATGGAGATTTTCTGTGACAGTGACAACGCGGTTGCCTTAGCCAAGGAACCAAGAGATCATGGCAGATCCAGGCACATTGATAGAAAATATCACTTCATAAGACACAAGATTGAAGAAGGGCTCCTCTTAGCAAAGAGGGTATCGTCAAAAGAAAACCCAGCAGATCCCCTCACAAAGGGACTGAATAGGGTTAAGCATTTGCAACATGCGAGGAGCATTGGGCTGAATGACGATATTAGTTTTAATAATTAGATAGTTATTTCTGAAACTTGTAATATATAAAATGTAATTGACATTTGATAATTAAATAAAAGTTGTTTATTTATGAGTAAATTTACTATCTTGTGTCAATTATTTAGTATTGTTTCAATTTTGCATGTTTTGACTTCCAGAATAAGAAGATTATTCAAACCGTCCACAGTCGGTCATACTTTGGAAGTAGGTATTGAATCAAGACTGTCATGAATTTGGCTTGTAGATTGTCTGAAATGGTTAGACATTGCTATGACATTCATGAGTGCTCATAAGTTTTGAGTATTGGATTAAACCCATGCTCACTCGTATCACTTCATGGAATTTATCTCGAGTGATCGTGAGACGATAATACCGTATAAGTCTTCAAGCCAAGAGATATGAGTTGTTCACTGTGAGTTGGTTGTGCCTTGATAGTATGAAAACGCATCAGTAACTTGATGTTATAAAACATACTGTTGTGTATGATTTGGCGAATAGTTAGTACTAGTATATGAGCTGAAGTTTATATGTTCCTTTTAGTCCTTAGGGGACTGGAAGCGATATCTTGGGCCCCTCGATGATTTTTCTTTGACTTATGTGTCGGGCCCAGTGAGAACTCAATTGATGTGTTCAATTAATTTCTATGTCAAGCAAATCAGGAATCAGGAAACAAACTGCAGGACAATAAGTATGACATTGTTCCATGTATTTGTCCGGCTGATATCTTGAGAACAGAGGATTATATGATCACTTGTCTAAAATGGCGCATTCTAGTTCAACAGGTTTTAAGAGCTACGAATGTTGGTCGGATCCTAAAGTCGTACTTGCAATTATAGTTATTAGACTTATCCAAGTGGGAGATTGTTGGGTAAGGTGTCTAAGTCCATAACTATATTTGGTATATATTTGACCCGATTTAGTATGGTCCATTTGGGTTGCACTTCAGCAGAACAATTTGGACTTTGAGAAGAGGATATGTATGATTTATTAATATCTTATTAGTTATAATATATTAATATGAAATCATATTATTTAACTGGTATTGATCAATAATTAATTTGGAATTAATTTTTTTGTCAAAAGAGACTAATTATATATATATATATATATATATATATATATATATATATAGGGATTGATTGTGTAAATCATTCATTCTTATAATGTGGGCAAGTGATCCATGATTACTTATGTTGGGCTTAACCCATGTGGTGACCCATGGATGCTACATGGAGGTTAAAACCCATGGATCATGAGGAATGTGGAAAGACATGAGTTACATGGTGTAACCGTAATGTGCACACTATATAAGAAGCCCTTTGGTTCTAGAAAATGGCACCTTAGTATATTGACAAAGAGAGGCCGATTTTGTGAGCATCATAGTTCTCTTCCAAGTTTCCAAAGTGTTGGTGGTGATTTTTGATTCCACTTGAGGCATTCACATTATTGGTTCTAAGCTCTTAAAGCTCCAAGCAATAAGCCACAACAAAAGCTATGTTTCCTAACTTGTTTTATTCACTATGTATCAAAGTTTTGTATGCTAGTTAGGGTAATACCTTGGAAACTTCAAGTTTGCATGTATAATAATGAAAACATAGATCCAATGTATTTAGGGTTGCATGAACACCTTAGGAGTGTTAGAATGCTCAAAACCCTTCAGTGGTGACCTAGGACCACGTTGTGGTTGTTGAGGTTTCCACCATCTTAAGGCATTACGCTGTTTTCCCCGATTCCAAGAGCTCCTAAGCTTAGATTTGGTCCAAAATTTTATCTAGAAGGATAAAGTTTCTAACTTCATCCATTGGCACAGCCAAAAAAGGTCCAAAACCCAAATCTCCATGTCCCAAAAAGTTTAATAAGGCAAGAAATTAATCAATAAGCACTTATTCCATAAAGTCCAAAGTCCATCCATTCTAGAAGTGATTCTGGCACCAAAACTAACTTTAAAGTTGGTGCTTTACAGATATGCATGTCCAATGCATGTCTTGAACCCATATTAGATCGAAAATGAGGGTTTTATGAACTAATCCCATGCATGGATCAAAAACCCAACCAAACTCCAGATCCATGGCAAAAAATACACAAAATGTCCCAGAGATTCATAACGTTGCAAAAATCAAGAACAATAACTTAATGGGACAAAAATCAAGATCTAGCAACCTAGCATGATAAAAATCGAGTTTTGGACACTTACAAAGGTTTTTAGGGTGAAGAATGAAGACTTGCTTGCTTGATCTTTTCTTCCTTAGTCTTCCTTCTTCCTTATTTAGCTTCAAGGACACCAAAACTAGCTTGAACTATATCTTGTATGATTGCGAATTTAGGGTTTCTGGAATTGATGCGCAAAGAAGGTACACTGGAAATCATTATTCATATTTTATCTGCATTATCTTAGCTTGAACTATATATGATAACTAATTTTGATTTAAGTTTTTGAAGTGCAATATGTTGTTTTTTTCTACCGAATAGTCTTTTTATCTTGGTCTCCATGATTTGATGATATTTTATGATTGGCCAGGGAAGAAGCTTATATTGGAGTCATATCTAGATCAAATACTCTTCAAAAGAATAAGAGAAGTTTATCCAGGTATGATCTTTTCTTAGTAAAATCAAATGGAAATGAATTATACTTCAATGATAGATAGCTTTGATGGTTATGTTTGATTTATTACTTTATCTTATGCTTACTGGTGATTTTAGGTGTTAATCGCCTAGATATTACCAAAGCAATTCTGATGAAGATATTGGTTACCTACATGCTCTTAATTGTAGAGCTTCTTTTTTAATTTCCATAAAAAAAAAGCACTTAGGAACCCATCAAATATGTATGTTTGCTGATATGGGTTGTTTACTATTGAATATAGTGAATTTTTGTCTTTAAGTTGTTTTATTTATGTTTTATGGCAGGAAGAGAAGGGCGGACGCTTACAAGAGGTTTTTTTGCTTTTTAGTAATGTGTTATAACACGTGGTTAATGTGGCTACTTTAATCCATTTAAGCTTGATGTTTGTCAGCCCTTACCTAATTTTGGATTGTTGTTGGAGTAAATAGTTATTGGATTCAAGGTACATTCTTAATCTTAAATGGATGACACTATATTGTCTCTAAATTGAAATCAATCTCTAATACAAACAAATAGGGTATTTTTTTCTTACTTCGAATGTTTAAGAAATTGTCAAATATAATGAGGAACACCCGTTTGCCTTTCAATAGAGTGTGTCAAGTTAGATATGGGGGGAATGGTTACTTCTACTTAATATGGAAAATTCTAGTAAGCCAAATAAAGTAAAAGAAATTTTAACATTAACCTGAGCACCAAAGTGATGGGTTATACATGCAATAACGCAGATAAATCTTTAACACTTAAGGGTACATGCAACCTGTTAGATCTATGTCATAACACTACTGAAGTAATATTCTATTGAACAATAAAAACCTATGAACCCAATGCTAATTTTGAAAATCACAAACCAGTTAGGGTTTTACATATGTTTTTGTTATTGTAGTAAATAACTAATCAAACCCTTCTTGAAATACTCGTGGAAGCAAGCACCATAAGTGTCGTGCCTATAATGGTTCACACCCAAATCCTAGCAACCAAGGAGCTTGAAAAGAGAGAGGAGAAAGGTAAGAACTTCTATCTAACCCTTCCATAGAAGTCATTCTCAAAATTTGTATCCTAAGGGGTCCTTTTATAGTCCAACAAGGAAACCCTAGATAAACCCAAAACAAATATATTAACATTATCTTGAATTGGTAATTATCTAGCTTCCTAATTATCCTCCAAGGATAATTCTAGAACTCTAAGTCCTCCTTAAAATGATCCATAGCTCTATGGAGGTTCTAGAATGCCTCTTGCTCAACTATTGAACAATTACACTTTAACCACTGTACTTTTAATTAATTCAATTAATCCTAAAATTAATTCGAATAAATTTTTAATTAATTCTTAATTAAATATTACTATTTCTCATTAATATATTATTCTCATAATATATTAACAAAACATTTATTTTGATTTCTAATTAATCTATTATCCATATAATAAATTAATAAATCAGTTTATCTCTCTCTCTCTCTCTCTCTAAAAGTTATCATATTCAATTTTCTAGGGTTGAGGGCAACTCAAAAGGAATGTGTTATCATCGATTGAAGTTTATACAAATTCTAGTTATGGGCTTAGACATCCAATCCAACAGTCTACCACTTAGATAAGTCTGTAACTATAATTTCCAGTATAACCTCCATACTGATCAGCAAATTATAGCTTCAAAAAGCCGCTATTGAACTTTGACTCAGTCAGTTGCATTTCATAAGATAAGTGATCAAATATTCCTCTGTTCTACAAGATATCGTATGAACATGAGACAAGGATTGTAATCAATCTTAACGTCCAAGTTTTGTTTCCCAATTTCCGATTTGTGATGATGACATGAGACTTCTAATCGAACACATCAATTTAGTCTTGTCTAGGCATTACACTTATAAGTCAACACCAAATCATCGAGGGACCCAAAGATATCGCTTTTTCTCGTTAGGGAAAAAGGAACAAATAAACTTTAAGTTGTATGCTTGCACTATTTATGCAACAAATCATGCACAATAATACGTTTTATAACATCAAGTTACTAATGTGTTTACGTTTTATCAATGCACAACTGACTTGTAAACCATAACTCATATATCTTCGTTTCAAGAATATAAGATATTATCGTATTAGAATTACTCATGATAAAATCATGAAGTAATTCTACGAGTGTGAGTTTATCCAATACTTAAAATCCCCATTACTAAGTACTCATGAACATTGTAGTAACTATTGCAATGCCAAATCTCCATAGACAATCTACAATTCAATTCATGACAATGTTATTTCACTAATTACTTCCAAAAGTATGAGCGGCTATGAAATTTCAGATAATCAAATTATTCAGGAAGTAAAACATGCAAAACGAAACACAATAATAACCTAATTAACTATGGTCTCAAAGCTATTGAATATAAATAAAACTCTTATTATTTAACCACCATAATAATGAAAACTTTATTCATTGTATAATGTTTCGAGTAATCAACTAACCACTTGAATTAAACATTTAAAACGTCCCAAAAATAATGACATAAAATTTTGTTTTTAAATTAATAAATCGTTAATACATATCATTTCCATAAAAGCGTGGTTATCAAGATTTTAGTAAAACATCATCGAATCAGAGTAAATCACAAAATGTAGAAACATGTGGTGTGTTCCCTACAACCATCCCGAGCTCTTCCATTTGAAAACCGATGCACCTGAAACATAAAATGAAAACTGTAAGCCCAAAGCTTAGTGAGTTCCCCAAGATACCTCATACCATACATAACTAAGCACATAATGGGACCCGCCCCAATGAGATACGGGCCCCGCCTACACTCACATAATACCGCGACACAGGCTCTGCCCACACTCGCATAATACTTACGGTCCCCACCCAAACTCGCATAATACTGAGATATAGCCCCTTCCCACACTCGCATAACACTAAGATACGAGCCCCACCCACACTCACATAATACTGAGATACGGGCCCCAATCACACTCACCTAACGGGCCCCATCCAACATACAAGCACATAATCCTACCAACACATGCAATAATCACAAAGAATACAGCATACGATACAGTCATCGGGCCTTGACCGACATCGAACCCCGCTTGGCATACATACCAATATATACACATGCAATAGTCACGCAAATAACTAGCATTCTAACATAATAAACCATGGGTCGGCATTGTTACCTTTGACCCGCTAAACATAGTGAGGAGACTCACCCCGCGCTGCTGAATCCCGCGTATAATCTTTGGATGCTGGATGACAGATCCCTGAACTATCAATATCAAACAACACCCACTCAACCTTTGGGTCTCAAACCATGTCCCTAAATCCATCATTCGGGTAAATGACCAATTTAATCCTAATCTAGTTTGGACCAAGGTTTAGGCCCAAACCTAATAATCCAAAAGGCCCAAATACCGATAAATCACTCAAGACCCTAATCTAGTTTGGACCAAGAGTTATGCATCTAGAACCTCAGAAACACCAAGAGTGGCAATTCATAGCTCCTGGAGTGGTATCAAGCCACTAGATCTCATCCTTGGGACCAAAATGAACCAAACTCATACATGCTAGATCTAAGACATAAATTCTCAAGTTCATTGCTTTTTACCTCAAACAAGTTGGAAATGAAGCCCATAATCCAGATCCATAAGCTCTCCCTTGATCCTCATCCTTGCACCAAACTCCATCTTTTTGGAAATTAACCAAACACACCAAAAATGGACACCATGAGCTCAAAATACTATCATGAAGGCAAAAGGATGATTTATGGGGGTTTGTGGACTTGGAGGCTGGTAAAGAGGCCAACCCTAAGGACTAAATGTGTTTATATAGTTTCCAATACCAAATATTAGGGTTTCATAACTCCCCTTGTACGCCCCGTGTACTTCCTGGTATGCCCAGCGACAAGGTTTCGCATTCCCGAGCAACCCTCATACTACGCTCAGTGTAATCCATACAATGCCTCGCATACCCTCCTCCTTAGCAGGACAACCAACGTACTAAGGCTTCCCCTCAACCCGTAAGCACTCTGAAGAACATAACCTATTCAATATAAACCCGATTTTGAGGATCCTTATATCCATGAAAAGATAACTAGAAGCTCTAAGCTTTAGCCAACCCATGCCTGCCTTACCATATCCCAAACAAACATCCATTTTCCATAAAAGTCAGAGCTGACAAATTACCGAGATACCCTTTAACTCAAAAACACAAACTGAATACCCGGATCATCCAATATACATCATCCACCTCCTAATGAGCCCAAAACTAACTTCCTCAAGGATCCTAAGCCTGCTAATACCCAATCCATGATCACCACCCCAAAATGAAAACAATCTGAAACAAGGTTTTACAATTCTCATCCACTTAAATTAGATTTCGTCCTCGAAATCATTCCTTACCAATCCCGACAAACCAAACAACCTGAGTAACACAACCACAACCTCGAGAATACCAACGCTTTCACAAGGCAACCAAAACCAACCCTCGCAGGGCTCTCCAACCCGCAGATGAACGAATCCTTTCACCACTTGAAAATAATACCTTTTCAAAATAACCACATCTACATAAACTGAGACCTGAAGTCTCGAGATGATCTGATTCCTTGACAGACGGACCATACAGGTCCACTGCTAAATCCATCCCACTTAATCTCCCAACTGACTATTCCACTTCATATACGCGATATTCGCATTAGAAAACATAATCACAGACCAATCATCCTTGTAGAACACTTTTACATGACAATGGATCATATAATCCTTTAAGTAGGAGACTCATCCCTGCAATGGTTAGACTCATACGAGAGTTGCGTAACAGGATCAAATCATATATTCCGAGATTATCTAATCCCAACTGCAAGTGACCCAACATCTCCTTTGAATAACACGCTACTCCACACACACAAGTTCCAAATCAATAATATTACCTTGACTTATCTTGATGCCCTTCATAAATAGAACCAATCCAAGACACAATCACAAAGGCTGATCTACGATCCAAACCGAATCCATTCATTACCCTTGAACTGTTCGATCGATGCCCTCTACATATAGATACCCCGATCCTCAACCTAGGGAAATGAAAGTTCAGCACAAAACACTCATGATACCCGACTTGAGATCTTAAATAGAACCCAACATGATATTCAACTCATAACTTGAGATCCACGGATCTGCACTTGCATTTCACCCAATATTTCTGATAACGACAACCCTTTGCTAGACCAAGATATAAAGGTTCCCAAACCATCGCTGAGACTACCCGTCTTGCACCTGGTCCAACCACCAGGTTCCCAAGAGTCCAAAAAAACAAGGCTACCCAACCTATAAACTCATCTGCATCCCATACTGACCACCCACTTAATACTGCCACTCAAGAGCCAATACCTTGACCCAACGGTCACTACCAAGTCCCTTCCTGTATTGATATAATCGCACGGGCCACATGTGCGGGTCCCAGCTATCCAGAGCTACACATGTCTGACTTCGCCTTGGACCCTAATGGTCCTCAATCTAAACATATAATTACTCCTCGACGATCCTGACCAGCGTATCCAAGGCACAAACTGATTCCCCTTTTTCACTCATGACTACTTCCAATGAGAGTCTACTCCACATTGGTGAATGGATCCTAACATAGTCTTACAACATCTTAAACCAACCACGATTACGACCCATGGACTAACCACACCCTAATCATCACACCCCACTCACCATGAGCCAAAACCTACACCCAACTGCATCCAATCAGTTGTTTGAGTCATACCTCGAATTCTAAAGCCCTCAACCTGGACTCCACCACAACTTGCTATGCATAATAAAGGAGATGCCGACCAGCGGCTGGAAGTTTCATAAACTCCCACTTACACAACCTCAATCTAAATGACCACTTGGGTTCACGCTCCTCCTGGCCAGGATGTAAAACATGCCCTAGTTCGACACCCTTCCTAACTCCCAGAAATCTTGATCGATTCTCCCCTACTTGGATTCGAAGAAGCTCTTTCACCTCTTAAATCCGATGGATTCCTGACCCATCAACCTCATATAGCATGAACCGCCCATGACCTGCACTACTCAATACTAATGTTCCATTACTAGCCAAACCTACTGATTGCTCAACTTCTGAAATTCTAAAGAATACTCTTGAAATCGTAGCCAGTCTGATACTCTAAACCACCTCCCATGATACCTTACAAATTCCTTTAGTTCCCATGCTGGCGACTAGAAACCATAACCATTGCGCTGAATCACGAATCTTCACCCCAACTTCCATTCTCAAAGAACCACTGAACTCTAACCGTATACAACTCATGCAAATATACAACTCCACTGACACATCCAATGACCAAACAACTCACGCAACTGACACCACTATCTTCTTGCTACCACTCCTCTCCTAGCAACAATAGTGATTGAACCCAAAAGTTCTTCCATAGGCAACAACCGATCATACTAAAATATATGATAAAAACATTGAACCCTGACTTCACTAGAGAACTAACTCACTAACCCTAAACAAAGATCCTTAATGCAATACCCCTAAATTGATACCGCCAAAGACCTAGATCAACAATTGAACACGTTGAAACCCACTTAAAACATACAAACCTCTAAAGATACATTGAAGACCCTCGACATGCAGAATGGCATATTACAATCCTTGAAAACCAGAACAATAGCAGAGAACCGATGCGAGATATAACTTATTCAAACCCAATCAAAACTCCAAAGCAATATAAATTGCCGATAACCACCCTGAAGAAAACAAAAGATGAAATACTTGCAAAAGCATATGAAGGAATCCTGACCTCCTCCCCTTGAGTTACCTCGATCATCTTGAGAACATGGTGCAACACTCACTCCTGATCCTTACTGACAAGATCTAACAATAGGATCCTCCTTCCTAAGGATTCTAGGGATCCAGAAGCCTTGGGATCCAAATGTGCCCCCAACTTCCCTACTATAACTTCAGCCCTAAAGGCCCTGAATTCCCTTCCTTGACGGAACCAAAGACCACCGGGGTCTATTCCAAAACAACGCGAGTAATCTCCGATGAGATGAACTCCCGTAACCGCGCATCGATCGGCTCAGTACTTGCTCCTGAGCGGGAACCATAATCTAAACCCCATTCCTGAGTGCTCAATACCATGTTGAGACGACACACAACATATCCGAATATACCTAAGAATCCTTATCCCACATGCTTCCTGAATTCTATAAGAATCACCCCGATTCGAGTATGGATCCTATTCTATCAGTGGTATAGGCCCAATAGTACCTTCCACACTTATCCATAGTTTCCTCAAGAATCCTATTGAATCCTCTAAGTCGCCTCCTCAATCCATATGCCAACACTTGTTACCCCGCGCAACAAAGCCCACTGAAGCAACCCCTAGGCTTTCCTAGGTTCCCGACCTCACCATGCATCGGCTACTGAAGAACTCCTCATAATGCCAGTCACCTACCTCATAAATACAATCAAATGAAACAAAGCTTATATAATCCTTTGAGTAACAGACTCATCCCAACAACGGTTGGACTCAGAAAAGAGTTGCGCAATAGGGTTGAATCCATCACTATGAGATTATTCAACCCTTGTCACATGTGACTTGACATATTCACTTATTAGTTAACTCCCATCACCTAAGAGCTCCACAAAGCACTAAGCAAGCAGCATTCGTGTAGTAACACTCCAATCTATAGAATAATCACAATCATCCAATCCCATATACTGCAACCCATACTAGGAGCTCCCACTCCCTCTGCTGATTTCCTTACACATCCAATACATACCCAATCCAACATCCAATGCTTCCTAGGCTACCATGCATCAAATTTCAGTCCAACCTATCACTAGATAATTTGAACTAGCATGCAAGTCTACAAGCTCATACAATAGCCATACAAGGCATCTCTACTAGCATTCTATCATGCAAAAACTTAACAGATCCTTAGCCCTAACAAGCATACGATTCACATATTCATAAATCAAATCCTATCAGATAACATGTATGGGTATTTTTGCAGAAAATTACTTGAGCTCGGTCAATTGCATGCACCACACCTTTTTCTTGTATTAGAATACTTGTTTTTCCTTAAAATCATTTTTCTTTCATTTTTGAAAAACTTTACCAAATCCTCAGTTTGAGTTCAGACATACATGAGAGTGTGTCCGAATCGCTCAAAACAAGGCTATGATACAAACTTAAAATGTCCCAAACATAATGACATAATATTTTGTTTTTAAATGCATAAATCGTTAATACATATCGTTCCCTTAAAACCATGGTTATCAAGATTTTAGTAAAACATCATCAAATCAAAGTAAATCACAGAATGCAGAAACATGTGGTGTGTGACCTACAACCATCCTAAGCTCTTCCAATTGAAAACCAAAGCACCTGAAACATAAACTGAAAACTATAAGCACAAAGCTTAGTGAGTTACCCAAGATACCTCATATCATACATAACTAAGCACACTAACAGCCCCGCCCCATGAGATATGGACCCCGCTCACACTCACATAATACCAAGATATGGGCCCCAGCCATACTCACATAATACTGAGACATAGGCCCCACCCACACTCGCATAATACTGAGGGCCCCACCCACACTTACATAACACCAAGATATGGGCCTCACCCACACTCACATAATACTTAGATACAGGCCCCACCCACACTCACATAGCGCCCCCCCCCCCCCCCAAGCATACAAGAACATACTCCCACCAACACATGCAATAATAAAAAAGAATACAACATACGATACAGTCATCGGGCGTTGCCCGACGTCGAGCCCCGCTTGGTATACATACCAATACATACGCATGCAAGAGTCACGCAGATAGCTAGCATTCTAACATAATAAACCATAGGTCAACATTGGCTCCATCGACCCACTAAACATAGTGAGGAGACTCACCTCGCACTCCTGAATCCCACGGATAATCTCTGGTTGCTGGCTGACCGATCCCCAAACTATCAATATCAAACCACACCCAATCAACATTCGTGTCTCAACCCATGTCCATAATTCCATCATTAGGGTAAATGACCAATTTACCCCTAATCTAGTTTGGACCAAGACTTAGGCCCAAACCTAATAATCCAGGAGACCCAAATACCAATAAACCACTCAACGCCCAATTCATGGCTCAATTTTCCAAATTGGGCCCAAACCCATTGAAGGCCTTTCCAACATAATTATCAGCCCAAAACCTGATGGCCCAATAGGGACCAAGACAACTAAGCCCACAATAAGACCCACACCAAAGCCCATCATCCCAAACCCCTCCTGACTAGGTACGCATGGCGTACTCAGCTTTACGCTAAAGGTACATCTAATTTGGCTTGTGCACTGCACGTACCGACTTGTATGCCCAACGTACTCTTCCATTAATCCCATTATAGACATTAAGCACTTAATGCTTAGGATCAAGAGTCCAAATCATAGATCTACTTAATGAAAATCTAGATCTATAAAGTCATTGACTTGATGACTTTGCATTCCTCAAAAGAACCGAACATCAACTTAAAGCATTAAACTTTCATCAAATGAACACCAACTTATACATGGGGGATTCCAAACCTTAAAGGAGGAAACTTTATGCATCTAGAACCTCAGAAACACCATAAGTGGCAACTCATAGCTCCTGGAGTGGTATCAAGCCACTAGATCTCATCCTTCGGACCAAAATGAACCAAAACTCATACATGCTAGATCTAAAACATCAATGATCAAGTTCATAGATTTTTACCTAAACACGTTGGAAATGAAGCACATAATCCAAATCCATAAACTCTCCCTTGATCCTTATCCTTGCACCAAACTCCATCTTCTTGGAAATGGACCAAACACTCCAAAAATGGACACCATGAGCTCAAAATACCATCATGAAGGCTAAAGGACGATTTCTAGGGTTTTGGGGACTTGGTGGCTAGTAAAGAGGCCAACCCTAAGGACTAAATGCGTTTATATAGGGTCCAATACCAAATATTAGGGTTTTATAACACCTATTTACGACGCGCATACTTCCTCGTGCGCGCAACATACGAGGCTTCGCATTCCCGATCATCCCTCGCACTCCGCTCAGTCTAATCCATACTGCGCCTGACATAACCTTCCTCCGCAACATTATGCCCTACATACTTGCTAGGTATGCCCCGCGTACTAAGGCTTCCCCACAAACCCTTAAGAACTCCAAAGACCATAACTTCTTTATTATAAACCTGTTTCCGACGATCCTTATATCCATCAAAAGTAAACTAGAAGCTCTACGCTATAGCTAACCCATGCCTGCCTTACCATATCCCAAACAAACATCCATTTTCCAAGGAAGCTCGAGCTGACAAATTACCGAAATACCCTTTAACTACAAAACACAAACCAAATCCCGGATCATCCAATATACATCATTCACCTCCAAATGGGCACAAAACTTACTTCTTCAAGGATCTTAAGCCTGCTAATACCCAATCCTTGATTAACACCCTGAAATGGAAACGATCTGAAACAGGGTGTTACAACATCAGTCATGCCATGTTATGAACATGCACACTATGTCTCTTTATGGTCCTTCCTTTGTGAACATATCGACTGGACACTATTCCAATGATGCTCATTTCACAATTCCAAATTCTTGTCACTAATAAATATGTTAGAATTGCCACCTTACATGCATTGAACTTTTGTGATGTCGAGGCTTCAAAGTCATAAGACTTAGCCAACGATATTACAAAATGTTCCATTGGAACTTTGTTACTAAAAACAATTTCATGGTACTGATGTCTCAAATTTAAGGTACACTCCTTGAACACCTTTCTTGAATTAAAGTTTCCAACTCACATGTTGATTTTAATAATCAACTCCCATTATGGAAACATTTCCATATTCCCATATGACTATCAATTTTGACCAAGAAGCATCCCAATCTAAAACATGTCACTATGGTTCATCCAAATTAATACTTCTAATCGTCTACAAGCAACCAATATTTTGTTATAACCTCAGAATGTTCATGAAAGTTGCTTAACAACTTTAGTCAAATTAAATTCTAGTACCTTTTCCTCTCACTGCCCAAGGCATTTGGAAAAATCAAAACAAGTGAATACTATAGCACATGTAATCGATCATATATCCAAAGCATATAGGACTCGATTCATTATGTCTCACATGAGGACTTTGTATCTCTTGCTATAAAATTTCCATATATTGAATTTCATATGTTGAATCATTTCAACATGATATTCATCTATGTCCATGACAAAGTTCAATTATACTATGAAATCTAAACCTTTAGATTTGAAACGAACTATGAGTGCCCTCTCCCTTAAATCATTCATTGAGAAACAATTCCCAAACTTTGTGACTTGCAAATTGAAAACTTTGTTTCCTACAAATAGTATTGCCAACTTGAAACACTAATCATAACACTTATGCTTCCACTAGCATAAAAATTATGCCCCCACTAGCTTTGACATGTACCCCAAAAATCAATTGGACTTCTAGAAATCAATACTCTTGACTTTCTTAACAAAGTGCATATTTCTGATACATGATGCTTCGATAATTCTCCAACTAGACTTTTGAAGCTTATACACCTTCATTATATAACATGTATATGTGTTTAAACCCTTTCAGAACTTATAGCTATATGTCTTGAAAGTTCAAACAATTCCTTGACATTTCTCATAATTCAAACTATGGAATGGGATGTCGTAATCATATTACGAATTTATGAATCCAATTAACACAACTACTAACCATAATGATATTTATCATATTTTTAAAATCTACTAGCGAAAGTGTTTCCTCATAATTATTCTTATAAATTAGAGTGAATCCTTTTGCCACCTAGATTTTATGGTGTTTACGTTTCCATCCATGTGTATCTATCATTTCCAACCTACAATCATAAGATAAGGTTTATGAAAAAATTAAATTCAAATTTAGCTTTCCTTTCATGGATTGAACTTCGTCATTCTAAATTTCTTACCCAATGGTAGCATAAGGACCTATCAGTGCTTCTGTATTATCAAGCAGCTCACCCATATTCATCAATGTACATCCATTGACCAACATACTTTACTTTTGAAATCAAATAAAAACCATAGAACTCATAAGCATTTCCAACTAAATTGGAAGGTGCACATAAACAAGAATGTGTCAACTTAACACTATAAGTTATCAACCTCAGGTCACTGACTTCTTGACATATAAGTTCCCATATTTAGGAACATTCCTTAACAAGCTAAAAGAAATATTCAAAAGTTAGTGTGGATTCTTGACAAGAAAACACTTCGAAGAATTGGTCTTAGTTTATCCTTTGTTTTAACCAAAACATCACAACTTCCAATTCCAAATGTGTTAGAGTAAGAAAGCATTATTAATCCATATTTCATGAGGTGTTGTAAACCTACTTAGTACGAAATAATTTTTCAAGATACGATCAGTAGTAACTAGAGCATGGTGTAAATTCTAAAAATACTTTAAGATCGATTAGATTCTTAACAAGCAAACCAAGAACGTAAATTAAACAAGAACACAAGATGAATCAAACTGATGTCGAATGATTAATAAGCCACAACCTTAGAAGAACTCTATGAAGAATTGCTACTGTAGAGGTGTGGCAGGGTTACAATAATGATCAAAACGACTAACTCATTATGGTGCATGCATGCACTATATATATATACTATAACCCTAGTAAATGACAGCTGGACAAGCCCAAAACCGTTTACAAAATGGACCAAAACTAACAGCCAAATAACACAATCTTTTGATCCCAACATTCTCCCCCTTTACGTCAATTGAGGCGAGAGAACTCTACTGCTGTGCCTGCATGGTTTTCTTCACTGTCTTGAATAGCTTCGGTATAATAGCAAGTAAAGTATGACGAAAACTGATATACCAACGAAGCATGTCATTAAAGTTCTTAGCAGCATCGTCATTATGTTTGCACATGTTTATAATATCCAAGATGTGCTCCAAACAGACAGTGGAGAACAAGTATTTGTCGGGGTAAGGCGAACAAGCACTTTTGGTTCTCTCCACGAGCGAAAATCACTGTGAGATATTTTGTGTCTATTTTGGCCATTTACATCTTGTTCACATCACCTGCCTTACCAATTGGTTTGACAGTTGGCTTTTTCCTCAAGACAGAGGCGATCTCCTGATCCAGCTTCACGACTTCATGTATGTATTAGACCAACATTCGCTTTATGTGAGCAATAATGGGGTCATACTTCTGCTCTTCGGTCAGTAGAAAGTTTGTGAGCAAGATCCGATCATAGGGGTTAAGGTTCGGAAGATCAGCAAGTGAGATCTCATGAACCGATTTTTTAGAACCTCGAGTTACCTGAAACATCACATTGATAAAGCTTCCTGCAGCGACTGGCTTTAGTACCTTGATCGATGTAATCTTCTGTGAACTCTATGTCAAGTACTGAGGTTGAGAAAAAGCAAGATAGTAATCAATTAAATCTCAATTAGTTTTTGCGTTAGGAGAGTGAATTGTTGCTATCGGCTCGAAGCAGTGAAAAACAAATGCCCATCGGGTGATCAGCATATCAAACTGTGAGTCTTTAGAATTCTCCAGGTAAAAAGAAAAGACCGGCTCAAGCCAATTAGTGCTTGGATACTTGATTTCTTCTTTCAGCAACTTTTCCAATGTACACAATGGAAAGAGAGTTTTTATATTTTCCAAAGTGTCATGGGCTTCTTTCTCTTTTCGTTTCCTCTCTTCAAATTCCCGTGCAATTTTGAGATTTTCATCTAGAATTCGATCACGGTGCTTTTGATTTAACAAATCTTCTTCAGTTTCTTATTCTTCTTCACTTTTCCCGACAATTTTCTTTCCTTTGGAACACGAACCTGCATTACCCTTCAGTTCATTAGTGACTTTCTGTTTCGAAGGATTCTGAGTTGATTCGGTTGTTGGAGGTTGAGTAGGTTGTTCTTGTGTAACTTATCCCCCTTGTTTAGGAGGAGCCTCTGAAACACCCTCAAGGAGAAGCAGGATCTCAAGTGCTGGATGGAGTTTTTCTGCTAAGTGTCGGCGGACACTGATGGTAAGGATTGAGTCATGGGGATCAAACAGATTGATGAGTAGGGTACTGATAGACCTGGCAATTCGTGTATTTGTATCATGAAAACGTGTCAGCCACGAATTTGACACGATACGATTACATGATGAGAAATAAGCTTTATTTCAATTTTCAAGATGTATTTGTGTCGTGTCTCTCATAGATTCATGTATTCGTGTCTAGAATTGCCAGGTCTAGGTACTGACATCACCCACACATGTCTTCATGACTGCCTTTTTAGACTTAAGCACATCAATAGTTGTGTTTGCTTAGTTGAGCTTTAGAGTCTGATTTTTGAGCTGAGTTGTGCGAAGAGCCAGGTCGTCCATGATTTTGCTTTCCATGGCTAATTCAGCCTGGAGTTTGTCAAGACGAGAGTTGATTGAAGATTGGAGCTCTGTATTATCAGCTTGGATCCCGTTACGAATGTTTTCAAAATTCTCCTTCTCAGCCTAGAGCAAAGTGGTGAGATTCTCAACAGTAGCGTTCACCGTACTGGCATTCTTTTCGGCAGCAGCCTGGAGAGATTCCAAAAATAATTGAGCATCTGAGATTAGTTTTTCGGCATTTTCAGTCGCCTTTTTGCATGATAAATTGGATGCATCAATGGCTTGAGTGGCTTTGGCAATATATGAGTCATGTTCCTTGACGAAAGTGGCCAACAGAGCCTTATTTGCAGCCTCAGAATATTCAGTGGAGGAAGAGGAGGTTGATGCAGAGGAGAGAAAAGTATTGGGTTTTGCATTTAAAGCGTTGAGATGTCTCTTAGTGACAGGAGCATCATCATCGTTGTCGCTCTGAACATAAAATGGGTTGTAGTATTAGGTATCGAACTCAACTCTGTCGCCAACAAGAGTGGTGTCAGATTCGTCGTATTGAGTAGGTTAAAGTGGCTTAGAAGTGACAGGAATTTCAAAACCAAAAGTTTGTGCCCCCACATCAGATGCGTTGACATGCGAGGTGGTTCGTTTGTAGTGGAGGTTGTTGTGGTAGTAGTTGTTTCGGTGAATAGTGGTGGTGGTAAGGGTGTAGAAGTAGGTGGTTGAGATGAAACTGGAGGTAGGCAAAGAGCAATTTAAAATACGAATAGAAGAACGAGGAGGAGAAAGAGGTGGAGTTTAAATGGTTTCAGTAACATGTACCTCATGATTTGGTGAAGGTGGAGGCGAGTCACCTCAACGTGAACCCCCAGACTGAGAATCTTCGCTTTCGCTTGACTCTATTTCTGGTTGATCCAAAGGCACATAATCGGAATCGCTTGTGGAAGAGACTTTCGGCTTAAGGGTCATCGTCTTAAGCTTTCACTTCCTAGGAGCCGAAGGAGCTGCACCCTTAGTCTTTCACTTCTTGGGGTTCAGTACTTGTGTAGATGGTCCTTCCTATATATCTTTCTTTTTATCCCATTTATTTCCTCGTTTCATGGGTTTGTCAGCTTCATCTATGGAGCACTACATCTCTAGAGTAAGTGCCCTTGGACCCGAAGTAGGTAGTTTCTTGTATTCGGTTATAATTTTGCTTGCACCTGAAACACACCTATACATTGACTTAGCAATTGAACCGATGAATATGAACTTTGAAGAGTCAGCCACGATGCTCTTCGTTGTATGGAAAGTAGCAACTACAGACATCAAAGAATCTGCCATGACTGGAACACTAAATCTCTCCATAGCCCTTTGGGTAACGATAGACCAAAACCTCCCACATGAAATCTCGCTGTGACGAGAAGTTGAATTTAAACTTTGCACCAGTTGAATCCAGAGAATGGACCCGTAATCGAGATTGATTCCATGGTATAGACCATAGATTATGGTCATGAAAGCCTTTCTTGCACCATCTGATACAACGATCCTCTCATAAAGGCTTTTGAAAAGAAGGATAAACAACCCATTCCATTGAGGAGGTAAGCAAGACTTATTGATCTTTGTAACTATGGTGAGTAGATCAGTGTACCCCATGTTGTAGAACATTTCGAAGATCTGAGCAGTGGTAATTGAATTGGGGTTCACCATGGATTCAGCATAAGTCAGCCTTAAGAGAGAGAGAGAGAGAGAGAGAGAGAGAGCAAACCCTAACCTTGGAGACGGAAGTTTTTTGTCGAAGATGTCGAAGAAAATCCTCTCTTCAGCCTTCACATACTTTCCATAGGAGTAAACATGAGACAGGAGAGACATTGGCACATATTCAACTTTTTTAAGAGCATGTACCAGTTGCGAGTACTTTAGGCATTCGACGATCTGCAGCATAAAAGCATCATACTTGAATGGATTCAAGTCAATGATTAGGTTCTAGTTAGGCTTGATTACGAGGAGAGAGGAAGAGATTGTTTGATCTTGAACTGAAGATGAGTCGGCCATTGCTACAGGTTGTTGAGAGAGATGAACAGTAGAGAAATCCCCTTTAATTGCTTGAGAGTATTTGTGAGTGGTAAAGAATAAAAAGTAATGCAAGAAAACCTTTTATACGATTTACCAGGAGAGAGAAATTCTTCAATGATGATTGCACGATTTTCTGAAACGACGCCTGAAAAGGCGTGATTTGACAACTGTCATGCCGAAAAGCGTGTCAGGCGGCGTGATGATAGGTGACCGTTCAGGGTTCATGCACCTTGATTCAAAATCTTATCCATTTACCATCTCTTCACATTATCTTTAACGTTTCATATTCCATTTAATAAACCAAACCCGTTTGCTTCTAAACATGAAAGATCATCATAGCATGAGGAAGCGAAACTGTAAGTTTGAAAATGCCATTAGTACCACGAACAAGATTTTTGGAAAATCATAAAGATCTTCATGCAAGATTGTGCCAAAGAAAAGAAATAAAGAAAATTATATATGTGGGATTTTTTTGATGTCGTTTAAGACACAAAACTGAGGATCCCGGGCACGAATCTCTTCCTTCAAAGTCAAGAGAGACTGAGAAGTGTCTGTGTGGTTTCCCATTCAATTACGATCAATTGTTTATTAAGAAACATTGAAAGACAGCTTTTAAGTAAGGCTAGAAGGGTGGCTTTGCTTCAACCAAACTTCGAGTCTTGATATAAGACCGAATGTTGGAGGAAATACTTGTGTGGCCAGAGTAGCCTATAACATCAAGTAGGTTTGAACATTTGTCAGTGACTTGGTGATAGTTTAGAAATCTCAAAAACAAAAATGAATTTGGATCTTTTAGGTAGAATATTCATGGTTTTTCGACAGATTCATAAAGATCTCGCAAAAATTAAAAAGGATATTCATTGGTACATACCACAAGAGTGGTTTCATTAAATCATGGGTGAAAAACTAGAACATTTATTTGTTCACCACCAATTCGTTTAAAGGTATTGGATTGTGGGTTTCACTTAGTATGTGGTGAAACGAAACTAAGATCATTAACACAGATGTTGTGTAACCATAAACCTCAGTAGTGAATGTTGAGAGTCTCAAGGGTTACGTTCATGAGCCGAAAGTAATGGAGAAACGTGGTGAGGTGGTTAAAGAACCGAAAGTACCTTTGCTATACGAAAATGACCAAGCAGATAACTCTGAAATCAATATGAGAATAGTAAGGTAGCTCATGACTTAAGTGAATTTAGTAGCCTAATTGGGATGAAACGACTTGTACATATCGAATCAGTAAGGCTTCACTTTAGAGTCGTCGAGGCTTTGGACAACATGCTTCAATATGCATCTAAGGACACTTAGCTAGTATATAGTTTTAAGAGTGTATACCTTTCCCCATGACCCATTAGTGAGTTCAGCAGCAAACGACCGTAATTATGGATAAGTGATAGAAAAATAAATATAAATGAACAAAAAGTATTTTTGGATTTTCTTAACTAAAACAAAAGAAAAATATTTTTGTATTTTAGGTTTTCTGAGAAATAAATAAAAACAGGAAGAAAAGTATTTTTCAATTTTATGAAAATAAAGAAAAACAGAAAATAAGCAAAAAAAAACTATACATAATATACAAAAGGATGCATAAGTCACAACCGAAAGTTCGCCTTTTGATGAATGAAGCGAAATAGGCCGAGTGTTCCGTAAAATTCGGTTCCTGAAAATTTCGGAACCAAAATAGACCGAACGTTCGCTCAATTTCGCTCGTTAAATTTTAATGAGGCAAAAGCAAAAGTGACACTTATGGAACCGAAAGTACTTTCGGTACTGATTCAGCTTCCATCATTCCTAAGCCTTGGAGTATTCTATTAAAGGTTGCTTCAGGCAAGGCTTTTGTGAATATGTCTGCTAATTGATCAGTGGAACGAACAAACTGCATTTCGACGTCACCATCTTCCACATGATCCTTGATGAAGTGGTACCTCATTGCGATGTGTTTCGTCTTTGAGTATTGAACTGGGTTGTGACATATACAGATTGCGCTTTCTGAGTCACAATAGAGTGAGATTCGCTTCATGCTTAGGCCATAGTCTCTTAACTGACTTTGAATCCATATGACATGTGAAACACATGATGCAGCGACTATATATTCAACTTCGACTACGGATAAGGATACACACGTTTGTTTCTTGGATTGCCAGCTAACCTGTTTGTCATCAAGAAATTGACATCCGCCAGTAGTGCTTTTCCTATCTAGACCACATCCTCCAAGATCGGCATCTAAGAATGCTAGAATAAAGAATAATGATTTCGTTGGATACCATATGCCAAGAGATGAGGTTCGCTTTAGGTATCGAAAGATGTTCTTGACTGCCACCATATAAGCTCTGCGTGGATTTGCTTGAAACCTGGCACAATAACACATGAAAAACATAATATATGGTCTACTAGTTGTTAGATACATCAATGAGCCTACAATTTGTCGATTGAGAGTCATATCAGCAGTTGCTTTTTCCATAGATGGAGTTAGTTTCGTTCCACAAGCCATTGGGACCTTCACTCTTGAGTCTCCCATCATTCCAAACTTTGCCAGCAAAGTCTTTGTGTAAGCCTCTAGATTGATGAAAATGCCTTCTAGTCCCTGTCTTATGTTCAGTCCAAGGAAAAAGTTAATTGGACCCATTGAGCTCATCTTAAATTTTGTCTCCATCAACCTCCGGAATTCAGTTGTTAAGCTAGGGTTTGTGGAACCTAAGATGATGTCATCGATATAAATTTAGACAATCATTAGGTGGTCACCCACTTTCTTGCGAAAGAAGGTTGGGTCAACCGAACCTTGTTTAAACTTAGAAAATTTAAGAAATCGAGTTAAAGTTTCATACCAGGCTCTAGGAGCTTGATTTAGACCATAAACCGCCTTGTCCAGAATATAGCAATGATTGGGATATTTCTCGTTCACGAAACCCGGTGGTTGTTCTACGTAAACAATTTCTTCCAGTTCACCATTGAGGAATGCACACTTGACCTCCATCTGAAATACCTCAAAGTTGTTGTGCGGTGCATATGCCATGAAGATTCTAATAGATTCCAACCTTGCTACTGGAGGAAAATTTTCTTCATAATCAATCCCTTCTTCCTGACAATATCCTTTCACCACAAACCTTGCTTTGTTTCTTATTACGTTGCCTTCTTTATCCATCTTGTTGCAAAACACCCATTTTAACCCTACAACAGACACATCCATTGGTTTGGGAATCAATCTCCAAACCTTGTTTCCCTCAAACTCATGGATTTCATCTTGCATGGCATGTACCCAATCATAGTGATCGAGAGCAGTATTGACAGTTTTTGGTTCTCTTTTGGAGACAAACGAATTAAACATTCATTATTCAACTTGAGAGAATAACGCAATTTGCCTCGCTTTTAATTGAGAGCATGTAAGAACTCCCTCAGATGATTTACCTATAACTTGTGTTTTCAGATGATCTCTTATCCGTTTTGTCAGTGGAGTATAATTTGGATCATAGGCAGGAACCAATTCAACATTCACTTCTTCTTCGAATTCTGATTGTACGTCTGAATCATCATTTGTATTTTTATTCTCCCCATCGAATGATGAGAAGGTCTCAACATCAGTTTCAGAAATATCCCCCTCGAGTGGACTGTCATGGCTCATTGATGGAGATGGGTTCTCCTCCTGGAAAAGCAAATCTGGCTTATTTGGTGTAGACGAACCCACCCCCTGCAATGGAGTACTTTATTTTGGAGGTTTGGTTGAACTAGGAGGTTCGCTTTCCATTTCGTTTGTGGCAGCATCGATTATCTTCTTCATTTCATTGACTTTATTATCAGCTACCTTCGCTTCAGAAGTGATGGCCGTCTCTGGTTGATCAAAGAGCAACATGTACACTTCAAATAGTTTGGATATAGGCATTGTGATTTGACCTATCTTAGGAAAGATTTCCTCCGTTGGACCTTCTCTTGATCGAAACTTCTTCATGTAATTTTCATCGAAGGTGACATAATAGGTTTCTTCTAGTTTCTTTGAATGTTTTTTGAGAACCCTATATGCCTTGGAGGTCAGCGAGTATCCCAAAAAGATACCTTCGTCGGCTTTCACATCGAACTTGTTTTGGTTTTATTTGGAATTAAAGATGAAACATCTGGAACTGAAGACATGGAAAAACTTAACGTTAGGTTTGCGATTATTAAGAATTTCATATGGAGTTAGAGAGAATCACTTATTGAGGAAGGATCTATTCTGAGTATAGCAAGCAGTTGCAATAGCATCAGCCCAGAAATACAATGGTAGAGAAGCGAAACTAAGCATGGTTCGTGCGGCTTCACACAAGGAATGGTTTCATCTTTCAACTATGCCATTCTTTTGTGGAGTGTAGGGAGCAGAGAAGTTGTGTGTTATTCCCTTTTCAGCTAGGAATTCTTCAAACTCTTTGTTTCTATATTCCATCCCCTTGTCGCTTCTGATGTTACGAACCAGCTTTCGCAACTGAACTTCCACTTGATTTATAAAGTTCTTGAGCTTTGGAGTAGCCTCTAATTTATGTTTAAGAAAATGTACCCAAGTGAAATGGGAAAATCCATCAACAATTACAAGTATATACTTACTACCACCAAGACTTTCGATTGCAAACGGTCCACAAAGGTCAATATGTAGAAGCTCAAGAGGCTCAATGATCTTTGTGTTTACAAGAGTTGGATGACTATTTCTGCTTTACTTCCCCATTTCGCATGTTGCACACAGGTGATCCTTATCAAACTTTAAGAGAGGAAGCCCTCGCACATAATCACTAAGAACTAGCTTGTTGATGTCTTTGAAGTTAAGGTGCGAAAGTCTTCGGTGCCATAGCCAGCTTTCATCAGAGTGAGCCTTCATTAGAAGACATATAGCAGGCTTCCCTCTTATGGGATTTAAGTTTAAGGGATACATATCCTCTTTTTGCTGTGACTTCAATAGAACTACTTTCGTCTTTTTCTCTATAATTTCTGATCCTTCATCATCAAAGGATACTTTCAGGCCAGTTCCCACAACTAATTGTGAAACACTATATAGATTGTCTTGCAATCCTTCCACATAAGCCACCTTTCGGATTGAAAAATCTCCATTTGTTATCATCCTATAGCCTTTTATTGTTCCAAAAGAATTATTTCCATACTTTACACATCCACCATCTTTGAGAGCACAAAACTCTCTCAGCTCTTCCTTTCTTCCTGTCATGTGACGCAAGCAGCCACTATCAATATACCATTCATTATCAAACTGCTCGTCATGTATAAGTTGCAAAAATTAAGCAGATTTAGGAACCCAAAGTTGCTTGGGTCCTGGTGAGCCTTTTACAGAACGAGGAAAAGTAATAGAAAGATCAACCATATACATTTGTTTTATTAAAGTGGTTTTGTCTTTCCTTTTAATGGTGAAAATTTTGATTTTATTATCTTTCACATTCGTCTTGTTTGAATCAGTTCGTTTATCTTTATGTTGATTCTTAACGAATTCTTTCTTATCCTTCCTAGGGTTAGTGGTCGTCTTCTTTGTATGAACTTTAGTATCTGAGACGAGCTTTACCTTCCCTTTAACATCCTTGATAGGTGTTTATTTGGCTGAGGGTGAGGAGGATTGGGTTTCTTAGCGAACTTTCTAGGTGATGAGAACCTATGAACGAGACTCCCCTTTTGTTTCAATGAAGCATAGGAATGACAGTGTGAATGCAATTTGGGTTGCGCTTGCAAACATACTATCATATTTTGGTTGGAAGCTTTTTCTATACGTACATAGGTGGAGTTCTGGGATTGCCAAAACTGCTTCCTCTCGTTGATATTTTTCCGATATCTCCTACTTCGTTGACATTTCTACTCTGCAAGTTTCTTGGATGATTTGTGAATATTCACATTCGGTTTCGCCTTCTTGGAATGAGGTTCGGTTCTCACTAACTGAGGTTCGCTTGTACTGTTAGTTCCGATTGTTCCTTTTGAAAATTTACTTTGAATGTCCTTAGTGCCACTTGTCCTAGCTTTATTAAACCTTGATGGTTTGTATATTAGTTTAGCTATGTATCTGCCTTTCACACTCCACGAGGTTCGTTCCGAAAAACCTTTTGTTTCATCTGCATTGTCGATTGCGGTTGACCAAAAATACTCATCACAGCCATCAGTGTTGTCTTCATCTGCCAAGGTTGTGAGCTCAACAGTTTGATCCTTGGTAACTCCAGTGGTATTGTACACTTGATTTTCACGGTTTGTACCTTTTGTTATACCATAGCCTTCTCTTTCAGGACCTTGATCTTGTCTTTAGACAATCAAGCGAACTCAACAGAGTTTTCGAATATAAGGACTTTTGTTGGTTCAAGTTCAGTTTTAATAAATTCAGAACAGTCAACCTCGTCCTCTACTGATATTTCAGTCATGTCACTGTCCTCATCAAATTCAGATGTATTTTTAGCATTAATCTTGTTATCTGAACTAAACTTAGAACTCAGTGAATCAAATTATTATACAGTTTCGGTCTTTATTTTCAATCTGTCATTTTCATCCAGTAAGTTTCTGAGTATGTCCTTGTGGTCTTTGGACTTAATAAATGACGCAATTTTGTCCAGTCCAATTTTCTAGGCTTCAAATGTTTCTTTTGATGAGACAATTGATTCACAATTTTAGCAACTAGCATCTATTTCGTCTTCCTTTAATTCAAGGAAAGGCAAAATCATTTTGAGAATCTTTTTGCCAATCTCACAATCCAAATGCAACTGAGTAATACTGGAATAAAGACGTTTAGCAATCAAGCATAAAATATTTCTTTGTTTCAAAAACTTTAAATTGTCACGTTGCAAATAAATCAATTCATCTCTTGCCCTAACCAAGTCTAATTCCTTCTTCTCTATCCACATCCTTCGTTCCTCGCTCTTGGAAGACACCCAGCTAATTTGATCAGTTAGGTTAGAATTCGTGAGGCGAGTTTGTTTTAGGCTACCACTTAAACTTGAAAAGGTGAATTTTAAATCATTTAATTTTTTTTCATAGTTAGATACATGTATTTTAAGAGATTCAAGGATGGAATTTACCTTCTTGATCAACTGATCACACTCGTTGATCTGCTCTCCGACTGATTTTGCGATAAAGAATTGTCTTCCCTCTCCTTCGCTTCTTCACACCCGCCATCTATTGTGTAGCCTCTTATTTGTGACACACCAATTGTCACCATCAAACACCTGCCAGCAACCTCAAATCCTTCTTCCTTCGCAACAAATGCCCTGCCATGTGTGGGCTTGCGAACTTCTTCATCTTCCAAATCAGTAGACCAAACTTCTACTCCACCGAACTCATTCTCTGTGACATCTTCCTGCACAATCGAAGTTGGCATAGATTTCTCATTAGTTTTCTTCTTCTTGATCTCCTCCAGCTTACGCATTTAGTAAGTCTCATCATCTTCTCCTTCTTTCTTCTCATTCAGTCTCCTCAACATGCATTCCTTCGCTAGATGGTTTTTGCCATGACAATAATTGCAGTCATATCCTGAGTCACCCACCAACTTGCTCTCCTTCTTCTCTTCCTCTTTTTGAGGATCGCGTTTAATTTCTTCTTTTGCTTTCTCTGAGCTATAGCTTCCCTGCTAGTTTCGGTTCTTGGTGGTAGGGAATTTCTTTCTAGCAAACCGCTTGGGTTTAGACACCATCAAAGCATACTCTTCATTAGTCAAATCACACTCAGAAAGATCTAACTCTGCTTCTTCAACAACATTCTTACCCTTTGAGATAAGAGCCAAGGATCCCATGTTGGAAACTACTTTCACTTCTTTTGTCACAACATTTTCATGTGACTTGAGAATCCCCACGAGCTTTTCCAACGAGTAAGTCTTGAACTGTTCATGAGCTTTAACAGTTGAAACCACCACCATCCATTCGGGTCTCAGGCCATTCATGAAAGTGACATTCTGCTCGATCACATCTCTGCCAATTCTATGCTTAATAATTTTCCTCAGGCTTTTGCTTGAAGTCACCAAACTCCGAAAGTATAAGAGTTTGGATGGAATGCTTGAGATCCTCATTGGTGGAATATAACTCCTTAAGCCGTTCCCAGATCTCCTTTGCAGTAGTACATGAACTCACCAGACAAAAGGTATCAGATTGTAAAGCGAATCTGATCATCCTGATTGCTTTTACGTTGCTAATCAGTTTGCCCTTCTCATCTTGAGGGACTTCTTTCACATCTACCATTAGCTGATTGTACTCTTTCTGTGTCTTGATGGTTCTGTTGGTTCCATAGTGAACGAAAGGACCCAAAGTAATAGCCTCCCAAATCAAATACCCTTTATCTTTTGAGCCGAGAACATAGTCTTTAAAATGAATAGCCCAGACTTTATATTTGTGAGTATATAGGATCGGAATCCTTGTGGTCGAGCCAATGTTGTTAGAGATGTTGATGGGATTGGTTTGAGACTCGTCGTGAGACATGATGACTTGATCTGCTTACCTCAGAAGACTCAGACTTGTAAAGATTATGTTAGGGTAGAATTGAAATCAAGGAGTAGTTTCAATAAAGTGATGACAACTCCAACAGATTCGATAATAGCAGAAACCCTAAAAATTTTCATCAATAGAAGAGATGCCTATGAATTACACAGTCTCCTGCTCTGATACCAATTGTAAAGTCTAAAAATACTTTAAGACCGGTTAGATTCTTAACAAGCAAACCAAGAACATAAATTAAACAAGAACACAAGATGAATCAAACTAATGTCAAATGATTACTAAGCCACAACCTCAGAAGAACTCTATGAAGAATTGCTACTATAGAGGTGTGGTAGGGTTACAATAATGATCAGAACGACTAACTCATTACGATGCATGCATGCACTATATATATACTATAATCCTAATAAATGACGGCTGGACAAGCCCAAAACCATTTACAAAATGGACCGAAAATAACAACCCAATGACGCAATCTTTTAAGCCCTACACATGGCTCAAAAACATGATTGGAAACGGTGTATGACTCATCTCTCGATTTAACCATTTCAACAATATCTGATTCCTCTTCTTAGTCATACAAATGCACTAAGATGATCTTCGAGGATCAAGTGTGATGTAGGTCCACAATCATTAAGATCATTATAAAACATGATGCTAAATTACTCTCAGTTCCTTTCATATTGGAGAAACTTCTATCTTTGCCTGACATTTTCTTCTTATTCGTTCCGCTACTCTTTGAATCTTTTCAAAGTGTCATAATTATGCTTAATCTTATCAACACAACCATATTTACTGAAACATTAGTAAATCATGATGAATAGAGTTATCACCCTTTGTAGTGGATCTGAATAGTCTAAATCAACATGTACTAGATCCATTATTCCTTCACTTGACTCACATAAACATGTGATTAATAAATTAGTCATAATCCTCCAATAATCAAGATTCTCATACATCATGCAACTCAAATTGTATGACTCCAAGTTTCTATCCAATTGAAACTTGGGCCATGAAAAATTATTTAGCACTTAGTTAATTATGACATCAACATTAGTGATATAATAAGAATCAAATCCACAATCAATATTGATAATAATAGAAATGTGACCAACATTTTCATAATGCCATTGTAAGGAAACATAAAGTAAGCCAACTAGAAAAAACAAAATTTCACTTCTATTAATAGTAAACGAAAAATTTGGAACGTGTCCTTACAATGCATAAAATGAAAACTATGTTTCTAGACATCTCCTAAGTAATCTATTAAATTATCCTAATATCCAAGCAATAGCTCCAAATTTTGATCATCGAAGTCCATCTCTCACGATCAGATTTAGCTCACTCTAATTAAGCTTCCTTCATTCTCTTAGATCCTGTAATAACATCAAAATGTGATCATCACATCATTTATTAAGAATCTATGAATAGGAACTTGTTATGATAATGGAGTTTAGATAATGGATATACCTGAAGTAGAGTCACACAACTTGACTTCACTATCTCTAAGATATTTCAGGTACTTTGGGCAGCTTCACAACCAATTTCCCTTCAATTGACAATAGAAACATATGGACCTTTTAGAGTTAGCACATGGAACTTTCTCAGAACTAGCTTTTCTCTTTACCATAGGGTCAAAAGGTTTGACCTTGTCCGATCTGTTTCCAATGGGAAGAGAAATATTTTCTGGATCACCATTATCAATGTCCATGGAAACTTTGGAATCAGACCCTTCAAGCAGCTTTGCTTCACTTGTTCTCTTAAGCATTTCCGCTTCAACAATAATCAACATTTGGGTCAGATCAATAAGGGTCATGTCGATATTCCTACTATGAAAGTTCTCAATGAACTAACCATATGAATTAGTAAGCAAAAGAAGAACCAAATTAATGGCTTGCTCCCTTTGGAAAATGATGCCCATCATATGCAATTTGTCAATGTACGATTTTATTTCCAGAACATGCATACACACAAAATTCCCATCTCGATGTTTACATGACGTTGGGAGAGTCACAGGAGGAGGAGGTGGAAGAGTTGAAGAAGCATGACGTCCAGTTCCACCATTTCCCAAAGAACTAAGAAGAGAAAACATTTTCACCTTGATTAGAAAGTGGAAGATCATCTCTAGAAGAAAGAGGAAAACCATTTCCAAGAGAATAAGGAAGACCATTTTTGTCTTGACTCGACATCTATAATGAGAGGAAAGAGAATTCAAGTTAGTTGATTTTAATCCTTAATAATTAACCCGTAAATTTTAAATTAAGGCTAGATCCATATTTTTGATTTGAACTTTGGAGAGGGATTGCTCTTTGGAGAGGGATGTTGCAATCAAATTCGAATCTATTTTAGGTAGGTAAGGCTTTTACCAGTTTCAATCTTATGAAACTCCTAGACCTTTTGAGATTCATTAAATCTAATCAATGACATGTTTAATTTTGGATCATGCTCTCACTTTTGTGACTGGTATGCCGAGGATCACAAATGAGATGTGAATAACCATGCAAAACCGCTTGACAACGTCGATGTCGTTTATCATCTCTCATTGATGTGTCAGTTAACCACACACACTCAACCAACAACGATAATTTTTGATATGTCCATCATTTCTCTTTATAGTCCCCCATTAGCGTGTCGGTTAACCACACACGCTCCACTAACGACATATAAATTATGATGTGCGTTTTCATGGATTAGCATACATTTCACATTTTTCCTAAACTAACTAAGAGTGAGATTTTAAAATAGTTTAGTTACTTTATGTCATTATACTTATTAATGAGATTATGTCCCATCAAATCCGTTCGACTAACAACCCTCCACCACACAGGAGAACGGTGGGTGAGAGTGGACACCCATTCAATGGCCATTTTATAGGCCGCTTCCTTATACCCTCTTTATAGCATGGTTTCGTGAATGAGGCATACTAGTGATTTGACTGATTTTTCTTATACATATAATATATATTAAACTTTTAGTTATATATGCATAGTATAAGGTGTATTTTAAAACATTTTAAAATTGAAAGGGTTTAATCTTTTAATAAATTAACTTTTAATTTAATTAAATTTAAACCATTTTATGGATTTATTAATTATATTTTAAATAATCATTTAGTTAACAATAAGATTCATAAGGATAATTTTAATCATATAAATTCATTATCTTGTCTATAACCATCTCCTAATATTTAGTGTTTTATTTAATTATCTAATATGACCAAAATTCGGATTATGGCAGATTATATAAAAGATAATTATCAAATTAGGCATGAAAATCCGAAAAATCGGAATATATTGTGCTCACGTTGTGAGCATGGACTGCACACATTGTGAGTACAGTCTGGCAGAAACAGATTACCAGATTAACCTATGCTCATGTCGTGAGGCTCTAAGCTTACATCGTAAGATCTTATTTTTCAAAAAAAAAAATTTGATTTTGTTCGGGGTCAAGCAATATACATTCAATTATTAGACAACCTACGCTCTGATACAACTGATGTGTTATACATGCAATAACTTAGATAAATCCTTAACACTTAAGGGTACATTCAACCTATTAGATCTATGTCATAACATTGTTGAAGTAATATTCTATTGAACAACAAAAACCTATGAACCTTATGCTAATTTCAAAAATCACAAACAAGTTAGGGTTTTCCATACCTTTTTGTTATTGTAGTAAATAACTAATCAAAACCTTCTTGAAATACTATTGGAAGCAAGCACCACAAGTGTTGTGCATCTAATGGTTCACATCCAAACCCTAGCAACCAAGGAGCTTAAAGAGAAAGATGAGAGAGGTAACAATTTTTGTCTAACCCTTCTATAGAAGACATTTTTAAATTTGTATCCCAAGGGGTCCTTTTATAGTTCAACAAGGAAACCCTAGATAAACCCAAAATCAATATGATAACATTATCTTGAATTGGTAATTATCTAGCTTCCTAATTATCATCCAAGGATAATTCTAGAACTCTAAATCCTCCTTAAAACCGTCCATAGCTCTATGGAGGTTCTAAAATGTCTCTTGCTCAACTATTGAACAATTACACTTTAACCACTATACTTTTAATTAGGAGTAAATTACAGGAATGGTCCCTATGGTTTACGGTAATTTACGTGTTTGGTCCCTGACTTATTTTTTTTTAATTTGGAAGGTCCCTACTATTTATTTTTGTTACGCGTTTGGTCTCTGTCTTATCTAAAAAGACTATTTTTCCCTTAATTTGTTAATTTATTTAAATAAACACACCTACAACCCCACCTCCTCACATTACCTTACCTACTCCACCATTTTTCTCTATTTAAATAATATTATTTTTAGTTAAGACAGAGACCAAGTGTGTAACATAAACAAACAGTAGGACCAAACGCATAACAAAAACAAATAGTAGGGACCTACCGATTAAAAAAAATAAGTTAGGGATCAATTATGCAAATTATCCCAAACCATAGGGACCATTCGTGTAATTTACTCTTTAATTAATTTCAATTAATTTCCGATTACTTCTTAATTAAATATTATTATTTCTAATTAATATATTATTCTCGTAATATATTAACAAAATATTTATTTTGATTTCTAATTAATTTATTAACCATATAATAAATTAATAAATCGGTTTTTTTTCTCTCTCTAAAAGTTCTCCTATTCAATTGTTAGTTTTGAGGGCAACCCAAAAGGACTGTGTTATTATCAATTCAAGTTTATACTAATTATAGTTATGCACTTAAACACCCAATCTTACACAAAGATCCAAAACGATTTCTCATCTAAATGTATCTTTGATCGTTGCAATGTTCTTTTCTTTCAGGTGGGTTTTTTGTTAGAATTTGGAGTTTGGACGTGGCATTGAAACTTGCGAATTTGATAAAAAAAAAAAAAAAAAAAAAAAAAAAAACCCAGTAAATATGACAAAAAAATATCCAATACACGTTAATTGGAAATGCATGCCTGGTTGCTGCTTGGTGTCACTCACTTCCACCGTAGATGATGGTATTTATAAGAACTCTATTTTTATAAAAACTCCACCAGTATATCTTATCTTACGGCCCCACCATGATGGAAACTGAAAAAGTTTCAATTTGTTTAAAAATTTTGCTAATATTTTTTATTTTTCTGGTTTATATCTATATATACACGTTTGCATAAACATCTTTTTGATTCCACAAACAACCCTTCCAAGTCCAATCCCTTTTTTTAAGTTTCTTGTAGATTTTAGGTCCATTATCGTCAAAGTTAATAGTTTAACTGCCAAATTTTTATAATTGCCACAGGGACCCAATTCATAATTTATCAGAATATATGTTATTTGTTTTCTACAAATTAACCTTTAGAAAATTTTAAATTTTAGTCATGGTCTGGTTCATGCTTAAATAATAAGTTATGGTTTTATGTTCTATCATTCATAGGAATTGTTCTATCCATTAGTTTACAATGTTAATAACTTAATATTATCATTGCTCTTATTCTGGTTCCATAATTTCAAGATACGGTGGTCATAATGCATCGATTTAAGTTTGATGCATATGGTTAAAACTTTAATGTCTTTTACTAATTTTATTTTTACTAATATTCGTCTTATTTTTTCTAATAACCTTAACGTATTTTACTAATTTCAGTTATCTAATGTGATTTATATGTTGGCGGGTTAGTCTCTAAATGCCTAATGGTAAGGTTGCACTAACACCAGTGGTAATAAGAATTAATAAAATTTTTGACAGCCAAACAATTCCAACGGTGTTTATCTATCGAATTTAGTATTCTCACATAGACAATTTTACATGGTACTGTTCTGATTTTTGTATGAAACATATCATATCAAAAAGTTTTACGAGACATAAAAACAAACATGTACATACATTATCAATTTGTAATTTAATGAAGAATGATATTTTCCAATGTGCATTTTGCTCGTTGAAATATCAGATGCTTCCAAGAGGAAAATAATCGTCGTCCAAAAGCTACAACTCCGATCACTAATAGTTTGTTTATCCGTTTGTTTATCCTTAACAACCTATATGTTTTTTTTACATTATCTTATTTTATAATGTAATAACAATGCTAATTTCATGATTGATTGTCTTTGATTTTCAATCTATTAAATTATATATTTCATTGTACAATATTATTATTTTATCATTAATCTATACATAAAAAATATGGATACACCATTTAATTTTGTAAAAAAATATAATTGTTTAAAAATTTATGACTAATTATTATATTTTTTAAGTTTTAAAATATTGTTTTACTTTTTATAATGTAATAACAATGCTAATTTCATAATTGATTGTCTTTGATTTTCAATCTATTAAATTATATATTTTATTGTAATAACAATGACACATATAGATTTGGCTGATTGAATATGAATATACGTGAGAAAAAACGATGAATAATGAAGAAAAATATAAGGTTCTTGTATTTCTCTTTGACCATTTGACAAACAAATTATTAAAGAATGTAATACATATTGTATTTGTTTGTAAATTTTTTTCAAGAATATTGTATATTAAATAAAGAATGTAGTATATATATATATATATATATATATATATATATATATATATATATATATATATATATATTACAAACTGATTCTTAAAGAATATATCATAAAAGGTTGTGTATACTCTTAAAAATGTTGTATATATTTTTGTGTGTTATCAAATAGACTCTTACTCTTTAAGAATGTTAATTTTAGAAAGATGTTTTGAATGAAGTTGTATTCTTTAAGAATTAGAAAAAAAATATACGAAAGTGATCTGGAAAACATATTTGAATGTGTTAAAGTCGTATTTTAAAAAAAATCTGAGATGAGATAAACATATTTACATGTATTTTTTATATCATTCGTATTAACATATCTTATATATCTAGAGAATTAAAGTTGATTTTAATAGCTGAATATATTTTTTTAATTAAGGTAATTATGTTTTCCTTAATTCACTCAACTTCCTAATTGAGAATTAATCAAAATGGAAATTATGCCAATATAATTATTATTTCTGATTTTTTTATTAAATCGAAATGTTTATGCGTGTTGTTTTCCATTGTAACTATGATACACCATATAATCTTAGTCATATATAAATCTAATCTAATGGTCAAAAACTTGTCATATACTCACACAATATATACCATTCACATTTAATCCTAACCCTATATATATATATATATATATATATATATATATATATATATAGAGAGAGAGAGAGAGAGAGAGAAGTTTAGGTATTATAACTAAGTATTGTATTATTGTATGCATG